>NC_090437.1:967321429-967624459 GCF_031143425.1 Pleurodeles waltl
AAATTAATATTTTTTTTACTCAAAACAGTGCGACAATCAAAGTTTCTGTGATACCTTGTGTAAAAGGAAGAGAACAAGACGGTGCCATATGTACAAAAATATTGTGCTGCTGCTCTCTTCCTAATGGCTAGCACCCTTTCAAGCAGTCTAGTATTATGCACCATAGTGAAAAGGTGTTTGCATGAGTTTAGCATAGGTTTTATACTGGAAGGCTATTCTTCCAGTACAAAAACTGTGTCTACACTTAATATTAAACGTTTCCCACTTTGTATGCGTACTGCACAGTACCGTACACTTGCAAAGTTAGATAACTTTTCACGAAAAAAACACTTTTCTCATTCTTTGCACATGGTTCTAGGAGGCTTATTTTTGGATTAGATCCCTATCTACAAATAATAGTAGATAGGGCTTTGTGTTAAAAACATTGGTGATTGCATGGGAATGGGATTGCCTATGTACGACCCACTGGATACCCACTTGATAAAAGGGAACACAAATCAGCAACAAACACTGCTTTGTGTTTCTTTTTTTATAACCAATTTTTATTTCATTTAAATATAAAACATAACAGTGAGACCATGACAGCACGATCGATTGACGCATATCATTACAGGTCTTACAGCTGATATTTGACATCATACCCCTCTGATCGCCAAAGACTAGTTACACTGTGCCAAAACTTGACCCTGATGGGCCTGCCATCTCCCCCAGACTGTCTTGTATTTCCGAGGGCAACCCCACGCCTCGTAAATCGGCTTTTCTAGCTGAGAGCACTGGTGGACCCCTGCTTTCAATTTCAAGATTGATGGCACCACTGGGCTCTTCCATAACTGTGCAATGTCTCTTTTAGCTACCAGTTAGCGACCCCCACAAATATTCGATCAGATCTTGCCCCCTACAACTCTTCCAGATGGCCCACAACAGGACCACTCTGGCTGTCAGCTCAATGGCGGGCCCTAGAACCTCAGATATCTCCCGCTCAACCCCTACCCAGTCTCAAACAATCCCATGCCACATGTAATAAATGCGCTTCTAGGTGACCACATCATAGCACCCCCGGGTGGTCTGCCGGACACATTGTCGCATGTGCAATGGGGACAGGTACGTTATATGGAAATAATTTACTGGCACCATCCTCAACCTTGCAGATATGGATAGTTCCCTCGGTGCAAGGTGTGCCTCCCTCCAGTCATTGTCATCCAGCTCACCCACCCAGGCCGCCCACCTCTCCCGCAGCCCGGCAAAGCCATCCGGTGCATTAGTGAGCAGAGAGCAGTAAACTTGGGTGAAGGCGCCTTTCCCCAGGCATCCCATAAAAATGTTCGCTTCCAGAGGGCTGTGGTCAGGAAGGGACAGGCCGTGCTGCAAGTGAACCCGCAGGGCATGACGCATCTGAAGGAGGCAAAAGAACTGGGTATTGGCCAAGGCAGACTTTTCCTTCAATTGCTGGAAGAACATCAAGCAATCACCATCCACATACATCCCCCAGATATGTAATCCCGATCGTATCCCATTGCCAAAAGCCCTCCAACCGGGATACCTGCCCGCCACAGAGGCGTCATCTTCGTAAGGCGCCTATCCCACCTTGTCAGCCGCATTGCCGCTCTCCAGCACTGTGCCGCCACTGGCGTGCACTCCTAGGTGTCCCTGGGCATCGGATCACTATACAGCAATCCCAATAGGCCATCAAACCCTAGACGATAGGCTGGGTCATCCCAGCCCCCATTGAACCACTCATTAACCGGTACCAACTGGGCCACCAGATAATAGATGTAAAGATCAGGTATTCCCATCCTGCCCTCTTAAGGAGATTTCCATGCTGTACTAAAGGCCTCACGAAGTCGCCCTCCTCCCCATACAAAAGAGGTGAGTTTGGAAGTGAGAGATCTGAACCAGGCACAGTGTAGCACGTAAAGTTTGTCAGAACGTCCAATGAGCGGGGGAGACAAATCATTTTAAAAAGGGCAATGCGGCCTAGTTGATTCCGTGGCAAGCGGCGCCACTGGGTCAGGTCCCCCTCTAGGGTGCGGAACGGGGGCTGAAAGTTTAGTTGCCAAGCCAGGTCTGAGAGTGGGGAGAGATAAATCCCCAGGTATTTAAAAGCATTACGTTGTACCGGTATATCCGGGCCTCACTCCTCACCCCCACCCCCCTGCACCTCCACTAACAGTGACTTACTAGGGTTCAAGCGCAACCTCGAGTCCTCACCATATAATTGTAGGAGCTCAAGGCAACGAGGCCGTAGTTCTGGAGCTCCCCTAGAAACACCAAGATGTTGTCCGCATATAGGGACACCCAATCTTCATGGCCATAGCCCCACCTCCAGCCACAGATGAGCGGATCGCAACGCAGGAGGCATGCCAGCGGCTCGATGGCCAGGGCAAATAACAGAGGGGAGAGGGGGTAACCCTGATGCGTCCCCCATCTGATCGGGAAGGGGGTCTGACATAATACCATTGACATGCACCTGCGCCGAGGGGTCATGGTACAGAAGATGGATCATTTTCCTGAATGTGGGGCCGAAACCCATGCGCACCAGGACCTCCTTGAGAAAGTTCCAAACCAGGGTGTCAAACGCCTTATGAAAGTCCACCAGAGGAAGTGCCAACCCACCCTCCAGTTTCTCCGTAAGCGATAGCGCTGCCTGTACCCGTTGTATACATTGGCGCGTGCTCCTGCCCGGCATGGATCCGCATTGACCGGGATGGATCAGGTGGGGCAGTGAGTGGGCCAGTCAAGTCGCCAAGACCTTTGCATATGTTTTAATAGTGTTAATCAATGAAATGGGACTGTAGGATGAACACTGGGGCAGGTCACCCTTGGGCATGACTACGATTGTGGTGCAGTCAAGCCCTGGGTAGAAGGAGCCACGCTTAAACGCCTCCTTATATGCAGCCACTAAGTGGGGACGGCTATATTCAATGGGATAGCCATCGGGGCCCGGGGTTTTCCCAAACTGGAAAGCAGAAATTGCGTCTGCCACCTCCTCCTCCATCAGAGGTAATTCAAAATCCTGGGCCAAGGACGACAGAATAGAGGGCAATGGAATATCCTGCAGTATTGGGTTCTCCTGTTCCTCCATGGGCTGAGGGACCTGTGCATACAGATCTTTATAGTAAGTGGCGAAAGTGTGGGCAGTTGCCTGCGGTCCCTTTTGCATAGAGCCAGTCCGGTCTCTAATGAGCGGTATTACCCAGTCAGAGACATCCTGAGTTGCCAACCAGTAAAGCAGCTTTCCGGTCTTATTGCCCTGCTCGTAAACCCACTGGGTTGAGGCCTGCCAACATCGTCTGGCTTCCTCTAGCGACACCTGCTGGAGCTCCACAAGCAAGAGCACCAGGTGTCTCCTCAGCACCTCCCCATCCGACCACCGTGCTCAGTACTCCAGGTCTGTTACTCTGCTCTCCAGCTCTGCCACCCACTGGGACTGCCGAGTCACCCGCCGTCGAACATTCCCCTTAATAATGCCCCTTAAGGAGGGCTTGATTGCTGCCCAGAGGGTCCCCGCCAAAGCCACCGACCCAGCGGTTTCTTTCAAGTAATTTCCTAGCTCTTTGGCTATGAAGCTAACACAGTTGGGGTCTTTCAGGTGCCATGGGCTAAAGCGCCACATCGGGCGCAGAGTCTGCACTGGGATACCCCAGCTTAACAGAACCGGGGCATGATCCGAGATACCACGGGTGAGGATCTGAACCGAGGTCAGACCTCAGGGCCAAGAGGTCTGCCGCCGGTAACCATATCTATCCGGACCTCTGTATGATGGGTTGCTGACTAGTGGGTAAACGCTCTTGTTTGCGGGTGCCAAGACCACCACGCATCGCATAGACCCAAAGAGTCCGCCCACATTGACAAACACACCGATTCAGTCCACCGGCTAGGGCGGGGGCAGTGGAAGTATTCGGGACAGAGTCTGGGACTGCGTTAAAGTCTCCCCCGATGATCATAGTGCCCTGCGGGAGGCATAGCAGCAAGGAGCGGAGCCCTTCAAGAGTGGGTCGGAGAAGCTGCAGAAGAACATTACATGAGATCAGATTGACCTGCCCGCCCACCAGACGACCCTCAATTCCAACATACCTCCTCTGCGGATCAATGTGAACCCTGGCCACCGAGATGGGCAGCGATCTATGAAGCATGAGGGGCACCCCTCCAGAGCCCCTGGAGAATCCAGCGTGGTACATCTGGTCGTAGCCGAAGTGGCCGAAAAACATACATTGAGTACCCCCTAAGTGGGTCTCTTGTGATAGAACAATACCAGGGCGATGTCTCTTAATATGGCGCAGCACCGTGGATCTCTCAATGCGGTCTAGCAACCCGTTTACATTCCATGAGAATATCGTGAACATAATGTTAACTTAAGTATGGGTGTTACACAGGGTCTGTGCCCCGCAAGAGGCCTGGCCCCTCAGGCCCCAGGCTGCCATGACCATCCAAGGGCCAATATACCAGCATACAGGGCGCTCACTGTGTGCATGGCTAACCTAGGAAAAAAATGGTTAATACAAACATAGCAACTCAACATAACACCCCATAAACCCCTCCAACATCCCTCACCCCATACTTCTACACCTGAAGCATCTGTCACCCTTTCCCAATGCATTTGCAAATCAGTAAACTGGAATGATTTGAGTTTGGGGGTCCTCTCTGCTTAGCAGTGCCTTATTTGTGGATGTATCTCCTGACCATAACCAGTAGGACAGTGTGAAGCAGTCCCGGCCGCCCAGGCCAACGGTCACTTCTGGCCCAGCACCCCCCGGCATCCGCCAGACATCTCGGGTCCAAGTCCTGACTTCAGGCCACCTCTCCCCTCGCCAGTCCCCCTCACCCAGGGTCAATTTGAGGGGATCGGTGTCTCCTCTGCTAACACAAAGAGGGCAGGGGTGGCCACCAGGGCAGCATCCAGAGCTGCCTCCGTCCGCAGCTCCTGTTACTGTGTAATCGCTAGAAGTCCTCTCCGCTCCCCAGTATCGGTCTGTGATTTACACCAACAGGAGCGCTTCCTCCATACATGTGTGGGGGGGGCAACCAGATCTCCAGCTCCTCTCATTGCCCCCTTTCCCAACTCCACGGGCTTCAGGATGCGTTTTTCTGCAGCCCATTATCAAGCCTGCTCCGGAGTGTCAAAGAAGTACGTGTTGGTTTGGAAGATTACTTTCAGACGGGCAGGGAAGAGCAGCTTATTGCGAAGATTCATTGCTCGCAGTTTCTGTTTGATGGCCTCAAAGGACCTGCGTCTTTGCCTCACTGCCCGGGAGTAGTGCGGAAAAATGATGATCTTGGAATTTCGGTAGTGGAGATCCTCGTAGGGCCTGGCCTGGCACAGTATTGTATCCCGGTCTCTGAAATTCAAGATCTTCAGGATGATCGGTTGGGGCATAGCACCGACCAGTGGCCTCGGAGCCAGTGAGCGATGCACACGTTCTATTATGAAGGTAGAGGATAGTGTCCCAGCGGGCATCCAGGTTTGAAACCACCCTTCCAGTGCCACAGCCAGGTCGAAGGTGTCCAAGTTCTCCGGCAGGCCCACCAGGCGCAAGTTATTATGCCTCGCCTGATTCTTTGCATCCTCCGCTCGCTTCTACAGCACCGCCACCTAAGATGTTAGTTTCGACACCTGGGTCTTAAGAGAAGCCAGTTTGTCTTAAGCTGAGGAGACCTCGTTGACCCTCCCCGCTACTCCCAGCACATCCTGTTGGATCAGTGAAAGGTCTACGCAGAGCTCATCAACTTTGTGTTCCATGTCTTCCCTTGAGTCATGGATTGCCTTGAGGATGGTGCCAAGGTCCGGCTGCATCTCCACCTGCCCTGGGGAGGAAGTAATCGCCGCGGCCACTCCATCTGCCACAGGTGTGGGTACCGTGTATTGGTCCATCTTCGTCTGGGCCTGAGCGGGCGTTGGCGGTCTGCTCCGACCCATGGCAAGGCTGCCTTTCCTCCACTGGCCTCAAGGACCAGAGCAACGGGCCCCACAGGTCAGCTTCCAATCATCTCTGGTCCCTTACTCAGCCGCACCCCCTTCCGTCCGTCTGCCGCAGCGCCACCACCTCCCAATGGGGCCTCTGCCCGTTTTGAATTCAAGATGGCTCAATCAAGTGGCCACCTGGAGGAGACCTGGGCATCACCATGGGGGGCGGGGTGGTGAAGGGCAGTGACCTATGGCCAGTACATAGCTAAAGTGTCTTCCCCGCACTTATGAAGTCTAGGGAATTGGAACTGGAGTCCATAGGGGCACCTATGCTCATGCAGGGGTGCCCACACACACACAGGGACCTGCCTCCTGCCCTTAAGGCTGGAAGAGCCTGCCATAGGGGTGACTTACAGTGACATGGTGTAGTGACCAGTAGTGAAAGGGTGCATGCAACTTTTCACACAGGCTGCAAATGGCAGACCTGCAGACACAGGCCTATATTTATATTTTTTGATGCAAAGCTATGTTTGCGCCGGCTTTTTTCAATCAAGAGCACCAGCTGGGCACCATATTTATGGAATCCCGCAAGCCGGTGCAAAGGGTGGGCTAGCGTAAAAAAAAATGACGTGGCGATATGGGAGAAGGGGGTTTTTCACCAAAAAATGGCTGGTTAGAGGCAAAAAATGCCTTCAACCAGTCTAGCATCATTTCCTGAAGCAAAACCATCCATACCACATGACTCCTGTCATATAAAAGACAGGAATCATGCCTACCACCCCAATGGCCAGCACAGGGGACAAGGGTCCCCTGGGCATGGTCACTGCACCCAGTGCCATGTAGGTGGGCTCATTTCAGGGCTCCCAGTGTTACTTTAATAATTTAAAATAATACTTACCTCTACTTAACTATACTTACCTGGGATGGTGTTCCCCCATCCCCTGGTGTTCCTCTAGTGTGGGTGGGAGTGTTCCTGGGGCTTGGGTGGGCACCTGTAGGCTCTTTCCATGGTGTTTGACCATGGAAATGGGTCCACAGGTCCCCTAACGCCTGCCCTGACCCAGGCGTTAAATTATGGTGCTAAACAGGCTTAGCGCCATTATTTAGGCCCAACCCCCACTCTCCTCCCATGCACCATTTTTGCACGGGAGGATAAAAGTGGTAGGGCCTTAGAGTCATTTTTTGGATGGGAACGCCTACCTTGCATCTCATTGACGCCAGGTAGGTTCACGCATCCAAAAAATGACTTGAACTCCAATAATTTGACACTAGATGGGTCTAGCGTCACATATAAATATGGAGTTAAGTTTGCGCTGAAATAGCGTAAAACAATGACGCTATTTTAGCTCAAACAGTTTGCATGGGCTCGCATGGGTGGCATAATACATTCTCTAGCCCAAGGGAGACCCTTCTTGTACCAATGCCTTGGGTACCTAAGTACAATGTACTAGGAGCTTACAGAGGTACCCCAGAATGCCAATTGTGGTGTGTAAAGGGTACCAAAACTACTAAATTTAGACCAGAGAACACAATCACTGGGGTCCTGGTTAGCATGATCCCAGTGAAAACAGACTAAGCACACTGACAACAGGCAAAACGTTGGGTAACCATGCCACAAAGAGTGACTTTCCTACATAACCCACACGCAAACGAAGGACAATAAGACTGATCTTGTCCAATTGAGTCTTTGTTGTCTAAGTGGAAATATCTGAAGAGTCCATCTGCATTGTAGTGGTATTCCCAGGTCTATGTTCCACTGTGTAGTCCATTCCATGTAAGGAGATGGGCCATCTCAACAATTTGGGATTCTCACCTTTCAATTACTTAAGCCATAAGAGGGGCTTGTGGTCTGTTTGAACAAGGAAATGAGTGCCAAACAGGTATGGTTGCATCTTCTTCAAGGCTCAGACCAAAGCAAAGGCCTCCCTCGCAATGGCTGACCAACGCTTTTTTCTGGGGGTCAACCTTCTACTGATAAAAGCAACAGGTTGATCCTGGACCTCTTCATTAAGTTGAGAAAGAACTGCCTCTATCCCTACCTCAGAAGCATCCGTCTGGACAATGAATTGTTTTGAATAGTCTGGGCTTCTTAGAAAGGGAGCAAAGCACATGGCCTGTTTCAGGGCATCAAAGGCTTTCTGGCAGCTAGCTGTCCATAAGACTTTCTTGGTCAGCCTTTTGAATGTGAGGTCATTTGAGGGGGCTGCAATGGAGCCATACCCTTTTATGAATCTTCTGTAGTACCCAGACAGGCCAAAGAAGGCTTTGACTTGGGTTTGAGTGGTAGAGGCAATGCAATCCATGATGATTTGAATTTTTCCCTGTAGTGGCTGAATCTGGCCTCCGCCTACCAGGTGGCCCAAATAAACCACTTTTCCCTTCCCTTTATAGCATTTGGATGCCTTGATAGTAAGGGCTGCCTTTCTAAGGCCTCTAGCACAGTCCCAAGGTGGACCAGGTGATCCTCCCAGGTGGAACTAAAGAGAGCTATATCATCTAGATAAGCTACACTGAAGCTTTCCAAGCCTTGGAGAACTTTGTTCACCAACCAACCTTTGGAATGGTGCAAGGGCATTCTTCAAAACAAAGGGAATCACTGTGAAGTGATAATGCCCACTAGGTGTTGAGAATGCTGTTTTCAGATAACTTGATCTGCCAATAGCCTCCAGTCTAGTCAAATGTACTACGATACTTGGCAGCATCCAAAGTATCTATCAGTTCATCTGCCCTTAGAATTGGATGGGCATCAGTCCTAGAGACTGCATTGAGGCCTCTGTCAAATATATGTCCTGTAACTTCACTTTCTGCTGTCTTTTGGTAATGTTCTTCCTTAAAACTAATTTCCAGATTGAATCATTTACTATATAGAAACTGCAGTGTGTAAATAAGTAAGAATCAAATAATAAACAAGCACAAGCAATATACTCCACTTGATACATCAGTTCTTTGTAGTCTAATATTACCAGTCACTTAAACAATTACTTATCATACTGCCTATGCACCAGATCAGTCATACTCACAACCAGCTCTTATGAAACCAATTTTACCATGATTTACCTTTCACTCAAGGTCTAGTGACAGTCCTCATCTCTTCACACCACAACCAATTGGACATTCAAAAACACTGACAGCTGCAAACAATCAAATACATATCCCCAATCCAGGAGAGCTCAGTTTCTCCAATAGGTTCCACCATTCACATTCAGCCTGTCTCCCAGAAAACTGGATTGCCTCATTTTAAACTGAATTCATACAGGTCCATTGGGTGCAGTAGGTTGTTCCCAAGTGACTCATTACTGGTCTTAGGTCTGTGCCTACCACAACAATTAGAATACTTGGGGTATTAAGGCAAGACATAGTTTGAAACAATTTACATTTAAAAGAGCTCAAAATAACAGATATACAGGAATGTCAGCCAACCAGTGGTGGGGGAAATAAGTCAAACTACATATTTGTGATGTGCTGACAATCAGTTCTCCGCTCATCACACATTTCCAGGATGCAGGTCAGGACTGGAAGGGCTGCTCACTATTATGATGGGTTCATTGCGATAAAGCATTATCTTAGGATCATACACGCTGATGGCCTTGAAGCATAGGAAAGGAGCATGGTCAATAGACAGTGTGGATGCTTACTGAATTCAAGCCGTGTGAGCATTGAGGACACATTGTAGGGCAGAGAATCAGATGTGAACTACATTTTCCAGTAGGAATGGACTATCATACGTCTAGAGAGACAGTGGACATCTTGGACTTTTCATGAAATTTATGTTTAAAAAATGCCTAGTTGGTCATGAAGGGCTAATCTCTGGGAGAGTGTCCTAAATTATTCTCTTGGTTTCCAGATAGCCCTGTATGCCTTTTTAAACAGGACTAATAAACCCTGATTGGCTGACCACAACATAAACAACATAGTGAAAACGCATTAAAAAATAAGGTTGCAGATTGCAGTCATATTAGAAATCGTTGTTGGTGGTTTTATACTCGTTTTAAAAATTCAAATGAGTTCTTGTGTGATTTTTACCCTGTAATAAATGCTGATCGTCTGCTTGGATTTATGAACAGTGCTTGATAGAAAACTGTGAAGTCTGACATTTTGAGTGAAACAGGTCCTTCCAACATTAGCACCAGCGGATCTAGTGATTTCCCAGTTTTCTGTATTCATCACAAAAGGATGACCCACCCGAATACCATCTTGATCTAATAAAACTGTAAACCTTAAAGCATTTTTTACAGAGGATATTGCAGTAAATGAACTAAATGGTGTGGTTTCTTTTTTCATAGAAATTATGGTTAGTACCCAAGAAGGCTAAATTGGCAAGATATTTTCTATGAGTTCTCAAATATCTTCCTCATCAATTTCAGTAATTTTGACATAGAGTGAAACATGTACTTCCAAAACCAGCAGCAATCTGTCAGTTGATTCGCTAATAATCAATTGTAGCGAAACCATAGAATTCTAATACACTAGAGTGGTAACATTTTATATTCAAGAAAAATGAGGCACTCCTGAATGCCATTTTGGCATAGGCAATTTAAAGCATTTCCTGAAATGTAGGCTGAACTGAATGAGCATTGACATGTTAATGTAGGTACAAAACCAGTGGGTTAAAATGTGGGGGAAGGTATGGATTTTTTTTATTGTAGTGGGAATGTCTTTTTAAAGGGGCTACAAACAGAGATGTCTGCAAAAGTACAACATCCTCTTTCTGCATCTGCTTACCTAGCCTACCATCTCCTCAGTGGCTTAACACCTCCCTATTTTGAAATTAGTAACATTATATATAGATATATATTCACTGAAAAAGTAAAGGCTAAAGTGACCTTATACTTAAGTCAGTAGCCAAGACCTTAACTAATGTTAAAAAGAATCCAGAAATTCACTGAAAAAAGCAACAGTTAAAGGGACTTTATAGTTAGGCGCTGGAATGAGACACAAGCTAATGTTAAAAACACTCCGAAATACACCAGTTATCATTTAGTGAGCATATTCATTATACAATGAATATGACCTCACATATTACATCACTTATGACATATTAAATTACATTATTGATGACATCACTCATGAGATCTCAGTCATAGCCCCCATTCAATCCATTTCTGCACTTGGACTCAGTGCTTAGGCTCCAGTAGGCCCTGCACCCAACTTCCTGTAAGCATCAAACTACCACTGCATGCAACCTTCAGCCATACATGGGATGTAGGGCTTAGCCTGTGACCAGGGTCTGCACCCACCCCTCCACACGCAGCGAACTGCCACACTGCACAGACTTTAGATAAACACAGTTTAGGTTGTCTGCAAGGCCTGGTGTCACAACAGACCCTGTATCCAACATACGATAGGGGTTGAGCTGTGAGCTTGCCCTATGGTCAGACCCTGCACACAACCCTGTGCATGTGGGCCCACCCCTCCATGACCACCTAACATCTTACTTGCTCATACTTCATTCCTTCACAGCAAATGTTGACCAAAGGGCGTATTGTTCAGTTATGTTCAATGGCCAACTCTCCACAAGTGAACTTACTCCCACTACACACATCCTTTGGGAGAATACTAGTAAAACGAGAATGACATCCATCCAAATTGCTTCACTTCTGAAATATCCAATTACTTTTGCGTCATTCGCTAGTTTCCACGTGAGCCTATAAGTGCTCAACATTGATTTAGATTTTTGTATTACTTCTGTTTCACAAAGCATACAACACATTATCAAAACCACTGGTTGATCTCATTAGTAATTTCAACAATCTTGTTATGTAAATATGATCAATGATCTCATCAATTATACAATCTTACAAAACAAGATTGAGGTAATAAGTAAAGTCATAAGCAGTTCGTGATAGGGGTGCAAGTTAGAGGTTTTTCAGATTTTTAGTGTTAAAATAAACACAGAGAATTCAGAGTAAGCAAAAAGGAATTCAAAACATAATTTTTAACAAAATAGGTTTCATTGTTATCCTATTGACGTATTTGTATTTTAACTGATAAGCTTATGTCCCATAAGTTGTTTGCCTTTGGGCTATATAACTTCGGCACACTTGGGAATCCTGGGGACCTTTGCAATGACCAGAAAAAGAAACACGAATAAACCTAGGTGTTCTGCAGTTCACTCGCAAGCATTCACAATAAGAAATGCATGCTCCACAATGCGACTAATACGCATTAGACCAATTCCTAGTCATCGAATGTATCTATAAGGTGTTGATCAAGTATTTTGTATGAAATACTTTTGACAAATGAATTAATCAATCACTGCAACATATACGATTCAGTATGACGTCTTTTTTTTTATTTATGTGGCTCTCTTTCCGGACAAACATAAAATACCAGAAATGAGGCAAAGACTGGAAACAGGCAAAACTCTGAGGCAAGACGGAGAAAATATGTTGATGTAATTTTCAGTACTGGTCCTCGCACTATGCTCAGTGGCAACTCTGATGTGTAATGGAAAGCTCTGAAAAAACAAATCAGTGGTTATGATGGAAAAGGGCGACTTTTACTCAGCACATGCATTTTTAGTACGGGCTTGCTCATTTAGTGAAATTCAATACGGCAAGTCTATTTAAATGCTCCATGGGGACAAACTGATGTGAAAAGAGCGCTGTGCTGAAGAGTGGCGTTGGTCTGGGGGCATCAAGGCCAGCTAAACTCTTCCTTAGGTCATGTGTCAATGCCTCTCTTGGGATTCAGAGAGTTAAAGGCTTTAAGACTGACAACCTGTCCTTTTTGAGCACTTAATCAGCCAAGAGAGTCAACTTGAGCTATTAATATTGAAGCATGTCTGTCACTATGTATTCACAGCAATTATTTTCTGTTTTTCCTTTTCACATTTTTGACCTCTAGGGTGTTTAAAAAACAAACCCTAAAACTGGCATGGCTCGTAAGTAAACTTGCTACTCCAAACTAAAACACGTCCTCATAAAATTAAAAGCATGCGTGAATATCTCTCTGTCTTAGAAAAACACTGCTGTGAATCATCGGTGGGTACATGTCGCAGAAAACGTTATACAGTTCACTTTACCCGTAGATATAAAATCACATTCCAGCCTACATTACATTTATTTTCAATTTTTGAACAAAAGCATTTTGTTTCAAATGGGCAAACTCAGCATTTGTGTTTGTTGTATATTTTAGCTCCAAGGTTTTGGATTTTTATTTAAATACCCCTTCTTCTTACTGGCAATTAAGCTGTGTTGAACAGAAATGATGTATAAACCAGGCTGTACTAGGAAAAAAAAACGAGAAAGTGATATTTATGCACATGCAATTTTAAAGTGTATCTCATTATAATGAGTTGGTGGGAGTATTTAGGGTATGAGTTCAATACCCATTGACTATCACTTTCGCCTTTCTCTATCGAAAAGGTGTCCACAAACTTGAGTAATACTGAGAAGTAGTATGTAGCCAGCAGCGGTGATGCGTATTTTCTATATATAGGGAATCTTTCCCTGGTGCTGCACATTTTGGGTGAGATGGCGCACAATAAAAACTCACAGTCTCTGTTAAAGGGGTAACTGGCTGCTTTCATAGAATAGGTTTGTCAATTGTATTATCAAACCTCGGCAAATGCCGTACAAAACTAACCAACCTCATTAATACATTGAAACCAACCTAACACCGACTCACCCCTCTAAGAAGTCTTACCCCGTAGAAATGACCCTTCCCACCCCAACCTTGTACCCCAATTCCTGTACCCCTCTGACATGCTCTCCATCGTCCATTGTTACCTTTGCCCCACCATCCCTTTGGTCCCTTGGCTGTGTCCCTGACCTCTCATTGCTCTGTCTTTCCAACCCTCTCCCATCCAACAAATGCCTTCTAGCCCACCGAATACCAGACCTGTTTACCAGGGTCTGCCCTCCCAAGCTGCACAAAGACCTGTACAATTAAAAAGCTCCAAGTTCAAATTCCAAATCATCTGAATAAAACCTAAAAAAGTAGCCGTAAAAAGGGGAGTGGGCGGGAGGGATGACACACGCTAACAACGCCCTGCCCCTGGGTGTGACAACAGGAAGAGACTGCCTGCAACCTCCCTCAAAGCTAAAAACCCACTAACCCACTAACACCCACCCAGTCACTATTAACCAACCAGTCAGGGCTCAGATCGTTATCATAACGCACCACCATGCCCAACTAGACCATGGAGAGACCTGGCAAGTCCATCTCCCCCCAAGCCCTGGTGAGACAGTGCACAATACCAATGCTCAGTCACTGCTAATGAGGTAAAAGTCTGCTTTAATCTAACAGGACTGGCAATTATATTATCAAACCTCAGCAAATGCTTTAAAAAACTAGCCAAACTCACTAAAAACATTGAAACAAACATAACACCTGATCCATCCCAGTCTTAGCCCCCAGAGATTACCCTTTCTACCCCAACATTGTACACTAATTCCTGTACCCCTCTGACATGCTCTACACCTACTGTTGTTACCCTTTCCCCTCCATCCTTTGGTCCTTTGACAATATCCCTGACCTCTGATTGCTATGCCTTTCCTATCCTCTCCCATCCAACAAATGCCTTGTACCTCTCCAACCAGGAAAACACAACAGTGTTTTCCTGCCCCACCAATAGAGCAATTCTGCTGTATCCTGATTCAATCCCATAACCTCTCCCTCAATAGGTCTGCAATTTTCAAATCCAGTTCCATAATGTAAAACATGTTGCTTAAAAAAGACAAATGCACACCATCTTGCCTAAAAAGTGAACCATCCTCCTGCACAATATCTGAAGGTTTTATAACAGAAATACCCAATGCATCACAAAAACCTCTCATCTCCCTGTTAGTCTTCTTCCTCTGCTTCTCAATAACGCCCTGATTCCTTGCAACTCTCCAAAATCTCCTGGGCACTAACTCTGTCCAAAAAATGTATGTACTAGCCCACCTGGATTGAATCCATTCTAAATCAAGCTTCATTGCTTTCAGAACACCAATACCTGATAAAGCTGCCAGGTCATTTTCCCCAAGATGTAAAACCAATAAATCAGGACAATAACCTCATGCCAACTTCTTAGACACCTAAAAGCTCACACCCATCTCATGCCACATCCCCACCACAACCAAGCCACTACTCGGGCTCCATCCAACCCAAGCTGACATTCAAAATGCCATGACTTTGCCTGCTTTGTGCCCAGCTGACCAAGGAGTGACCCACAATCCACACCGTCGAAATACTTGACTATTTAGAAAACGACCAAATAAAAAACCAACATACCATGAGACACACTGGTGAGGAGTTCTTCTTCAAAATGACTTCATGACCTCTGCCCAACTGATCCATTTTAGACTGAAACAAACAAATCTTAATCCCTTCCTCACACACCATGATATTGGAACAAAGTAAGCCGGCCCTACCCCTTGTCCACAGCAATTCAGAAACCCAAAATGCCTCATGAAACATCCAAACCATACACAACAATATTAGGGCCACTTCCCAAGAGGAAAAACAAATCTCTCCCAACTCACCAAGGGTATTACAAAGAAACTTACTGTATATCAGTCTCCTGCCTGAACTGTACCCACCTTCTTCCACCCAACCAGCAACATTCCTTTAGCAAACCTCCCCCTCCCTTGGATCATAAGAAAATTGCTGCCATCTTATCTGATGTTATCACTGCCAAAAGGGCCAAGTTAATCTGTCTCATTTTAAAGCATACCACATCATCTCTCCCTTGCCACAAAACCAATGGGCCTCCCTCCCCTACTGTGGGCACCAGATTTCACAAATTCAAACCAAGCCTGGGAATAACTCTTGCCGGTGGAAACAGCTATTGCGTTCTTAATCAAGGGTAACATCCTCATTCTCCCAGCGACCTATATCCCGCGGCATCTCTGTCATCATATCGTCCGCTCCTGGTGCAAGCCCATGGAATTTCTGACACTGCGAACAAGCTAGCACATCAGCTATATCATTAAGTAAACCTGGAATGTATCTGGCTTTAAACAAAATGTTAAACTTTAAACCTCCCAAAGGGAAACTTCTGAACAACTTCAACACTTTCTCGTCCACAGCCATCTGTGAATTCATCAGGTTAACCACTGTTTGATTGTCAACATGAAAAACCACCCTTCTGTTGCCCAACTTCTTGCCCCATCGTCACCATCAAAGGGAAATATTCCAGGAATGCAATGCTGTGACGTGCTTCCAACCATGCTGTAGGCCACTTTTCCGCTGCCCAATGGCGATCCCAGAAAAGGACACAGCCATGTGCTCCTGAGGCATCAGAAAATACTTGCACCTGCCACAACCAATCCTCCTCCGTGGACCACATGGTAACACCATTGAATTCCTTCAAGAATGTTATCCATATCCTAAAATCTGCCCAAATGTTTGCTCGCAAACTCACCCGGTGATGAGGCAAAACAGCACCTCGCACTGGTAAACCATGTCATGTACAAAAGGCTCTGCTTACTCAACCCACTCGACATGCAAAGTTCAAATGCCCCAGAAGACTTTGTACTTTCCTCAATTCTAACTTCTTAAAGCTCACTGCTTCCTCCAACAGCAAAAATCAATACCTGAACCTTGTCTGCAAATAAACGAACTTCCATCAACTTAGAGTTCAACTCAATACCCAGAAATGTAATGCATATACTTGGGCCTTGCGTCTTCTCTGGAGCAAAACAACCCCCAACTCCTGCATTGCCACCCGGAAAAGCTGCAATGCCCTCAAGCAATCACCGGACCCACCTCTGCCCACCAGTAGAAAATCATCCAAATCGTGAGTAACCTGATGCACACCACTCCTGAACTGAAAGAACCATGTAAGAACGTACTAAAGTCTCAAACAAAGAAAAAATACTGAACAGCCCATCAGCAACATCCTAACTATGCAACTTAGATCATCAAGGTGTAATCTCAACAAGAAAAAGTCAGCTGGATGCACTGGTAACAGGCGAAAAGTTGACTGAATATCTGATTTCACCATTTCTACCCCCATTCCACACACCCTTATCCATGGAAGCATAATGAATAACTGAATCTTCACCAGCTATGAAATCATTAACAGACTCACCCAGGGGCCACGATAAGTGATATATTAATCAAAACTCACCTTGCTCTTTCTTTGGCACCACTCCAAAAAGAGGGATAGTCAAATCAGGAAAAGACCAATAATCAAAAGGCTCAAGAATTCTTCCCTGAGACACCTCCTTAGTCAGGTTTTTGCTGCATTACTTCTGGACTTTCCAAAGCAGATCTCAAATTTTTCACCCACCTATGAACTCTAGGCCCTTGATAACATAACTGAAAGCCTTCCTAACCAATAACTAAAAATGTGAAACTTAATTGGTGAAGGCCCCTTTTCCCATTACCTGCTGCATCTTACCCCAACCCATGTCTTCCCCCATGAACTGAACTTCCTGCAATCCCTACTGTACTCTTCCAAAACATTGCACCACAGGATGCCTCCCTCCGCAGTTTGCGCAATCATGCCTGAATCTGCATAAAGGGCGTGAACAGACACCTCTGTTAGAGGACTTAGAAGATCCATTCTGTGGCAATTGACCTCTTCGAAAACTATCCACCCCAAAGTGGGTGGGGCGTCCCTGAAAGGGCTGATATTGCAGCTGCAAACCACTAACTGTGTGTACCACTGGTATAGTCCTAGCAGACTGCAACCACTGTATCCACAACTCGTAATCAATTTCATCCCATTCTCTATCTGGTATCACTGCTAATCACTCCTGTAATTCCTCATCATATCAAAACCATTTAAAACCCCCATAATCCATCTGAGGTTGTCACACAACATCCATATATTTGAACATAGTTACACGTCGCTGTGGATGGCGCTCACAGTAATCACTGGCATTGATAAAAAATGCCAAAGTCCTATTCTTCATTGTAGTTGGCACCTTTGACCTGTGCAACAACTCCCATGCCTCTTCATTGAACCCTCCTTTGCCTGGACCTCCCTATGTAACAGTTTAACCCCTTCGCTGCCAGGCCTTTTCCCCCCTCCTGTGCGAGCCTTTTTTTGGCTATTTAGGGCAGTTCGTGGTTAGGCCCTCATAACTTTTTGTTCACATAAGCTACCCACGCCAAATTTGCGTCCTTTTTTCCAACATCCTAGGGATTCTAGAGGTACCCAGACTTTGTGGGTTCCCCTGAAGGAGACCAAGAAATTAGCCAAAATATAGTGATTTTTTTTCTTTTTTTTTTTTAAATGGGAAAAAAGGGCTGCAGAAGGCAGCTCGTGGTTTTTTCCCTGAAAATGGCATCAACAAAGGGTTTGCGGTGGCAAGATCACCATCTTCCCAGCTTTCAGGAACAGGCAGACTTGAATTGGAAAACCCAATTTTTCAATATAATTTTGACATTTTACTGGGACATACCCCATTTTTACTATTTGTTATGCTTTCAGCCTCCTTCCAGTTAGTGACCAAAATGGGTGAGAAACCAATGCTGGATCTAGAAAGCTAAACATTTCTGAGAAGTGGACAAAATTCTGAATTCAGCAAGGGGTCATTTGTGTACAGCCTACAAGTGTTTCCTTCAGAAAATAACAGATGAAATAAAAAAATATTGAAATTGAGGTGAAAAAAACCAGCCATTTTTCTCCACGTTTTACTCTGTAACTTTTTCCTGTGATGTCAGATTTTTTAAAGCAATATACTGTTCCGTCAGCTGGACTCTTCTGGTTGCGGGGATATATAGGGCTTGTAGGTTCATCAAGAACTCTAGGTACCCAGAGCCAATAAATGAGCTGCACCTTGCAATGGGTTTTTATTCTATACCGGGTATACAGCAATTCATTTGCTGAAATATACAAAAATGTGAAAAATAGGTATCAAGAAAACCTTTGTATTTCCAAAATGACCACAAGATAAGGTGTTGAGAAGCAGTGATTATTTGCACATCTCTGAATTCCGGGGTGCCCATACTAGCATGTGAATTACAGGGCATTTCTCAAATAGACGTCTTTTTTACACCTTGCCTTACATTTGGAAGGAGAAAATTTAGAGAAAGACAAGGGGCAATAACACTTGTTTTGCTATTCTGTGTTCCCCCAAGACTCCCAAAACAAATGGTACCTCACTTGTATGGGTAGGCCTAGCGCCCACAAAAGGAAATGGCCCAAAACACAACATGGACACATCACATGTTTTCACAGAAAACCGAGGTGTTTTTTGCAAAGTGCCTACCTGTGGATTTTGGCCTCTAGCTCAGCCGGCACCTGGGGAAACCTAGCAAACCAGCGCATTTTTGAAAACTAGACACCTAGGGGAATCCAAGATGGGGTGACTTGTGGGGCTCTGACCAGGTTCTGTTATCCAGAATCCTTTGCAAACCTCAAAATTTGACCAAACAAACACTTTTTCCTCTCATTTCGGTGACAGAAAGTTCTGGAATCTAAGAGGAGCGACAAATTTCCTTCCACCCAGCGTTCCCCCAAGTCTCCCGACAAAAATGGTACCTCACTGGTGTGGGTAGGCCTAGCGCCCACGAAAGGAAATGTCCCAAAACACAATGTGGACACATCAAATTTTTTCATAGAAAACAGAGGTGTTTTTTGCAAAGTGCCTACCTGTGGATTTTGGCCTCTAGCTCAGCCGGCCCCAGGGGGGGGCAGAAATGGCCTAAAATAAATTTGCCCCCCCAACCTCCCCGGGGAGCGACCCTTGCCTACGGGGTCGCTCCCCCTGCGTGACATTGGCGCAAAAAAAAAGATCCCCGGTGCCTAGTTGTTTCTGCCACCCTTGGGGGCAGATTGACCTAAAATCGGCCGATTGGCAGAAATGGTCTAAATACAATTTTCCCCCCAGGGGAGCGACCCTTGCCTAATGGGTCGCTCCCCATCTCCAAAAAACAAAAAAAAAAAACAAAAAAAAACACACAAACTAAAATGTGCCCTGGCGCCTAGAGGTTTCTGCCCCCCCCGGGCGCAGATCAGCCTAATAACAATAGGCCGATCTGCCCCGGGGAGGCAGAAAGGGCCTAAAATAAATTTGCCCCCCGCCACCCCACCCCCCCGGGGAGCGATCCTTGTCTACGGGGACGCTCCCCTTGCGTGACGTTGGCGCAAAAAAAAAGATCCCCGCTGCCTAATGGTTTCTGCCCCCCCTTGGGGGCAGATTGACCTAAAATTGTCCGATCTGCCCCCAAAGGGGGCAGAAATGGCCTAAATACAATTTGCCCCGGTGCCTAGTGGTGTCTGCCCCCCTTGGGGGCAGATCGGCCTAATTAAAATAAATTTGCCCCCCAGGGGAACGACCCTTGCCTAAGGGGTCGCTCCCCTTGCGTGAAATTCGTGGAGAAAAAAAAACTCCCTGGTGTCTAGTGGTTTCTGTCCCCCTTGGGGGCAGATAGGCCTCATAAAAATAGGCCAATCTGCCCCCAAGGGGGGCAGAAATGGCCTAAATATAATTTGCCCCCCTAGGGGAGCGACCCTTGCCTAAGGGGTCGCTCCCCATCTGTAAAACAACAACAACAACAAAAAATCCCGGTGCCTAGTGGTGTCTGCCCCCCTTGGGGGCAGATCGGCCTAATTTAAATAGGCTGATCTGCCCCCAAGAGGGGCAGAAATGGCCTAAATATAATTTGCCCCCTAGGGGAGCGACCCTTGCCTAAGGGGTCGCTCCCCACCTCAAAAATATAAAAAAAAAAAAAAATGCTCCCTGGTGCCTAGAGGTTTCTACCCCCCCCTGGGGGCAGATCGGCCTAATTATAGGCCAGGGGGGGCAGAAAAAGCCTTTTAAAAAAATGCCCACCCTGGGAGCGACCCTTGCCCAAGGGGTCGCTCCCCTTGTGTGAAATTTGTGGGGAAAAAAAAAACTCTCTGGTGTCTAGTGGATTCTGTCCCCCTTGGGGGCAGATTGGCCTCATAAAAATAGGCTGATCTGCCCCCCAAGGGGGGCAGAAATGGCCTAAATATAATTTGCCCCCTAGGGGAGCGACCCTTGCCTAAGGGGTCGCTCCCCATCTGTAAAACAACAACAAAACAAAAAAAATCCCGGTGCCTAGTGGTGTCTGCCCCCCTTGGGGGCAGATCGGCCTAATTTAAATAGGCTGATCTGCCCCCCAAGAGGGGCAGAAATGGCCTAAATATAATTTGCCTCCTAGGGGAGCGACCCTTGCCTAAGGGGTCGCTCCCCACCTCCAAAATATAAAAAAAAAAAAAAATGCTCCCTGGTGCCTAGAGGTTTCTACCCCCCCCCCCGGGGGCAGATCGGCCTAATTATAGGCCGGGGGGGCAGAAAGCGCCTTTAAAAAAAAAAGCCCCCCCTGGGAGCGACCCTTGCCCAAGGTGTCGCTCCCTCATGCCAATTTCATTAAAAAAAAAAAATCCCTGGTGTCTAATGGGCGTTTTGGCAGCCGGATTGCTTCCAAAACGCTGAGAGAGACTTCAAAGGGAGGGAAATAACTTTCCTTCCCTTTGAAGTCTCTCGGCCTCCTCCACGTGATCGGAAGAGAAATGCTTTTGCATGGTATGTAGTAAATTGACCTACCTCATGGATAATAATGAGGTAGGTTGCAAATAGTAACCCATTAGGAATCACAGCCATGACAGGTATGGTGGCCTGCTGAGGTCAGCAGACCACCATGTCTGTCACTGCTTTTTAATAAAGTAATCTTCTTTTTTTAAATGCAGCTGGTTTTCATTAAAGGAAAATGGGATGCGTTTAAAAAGAAAAAAACGTTGAAGTTTTATTTTTCTAGAGTTGGCAGTGGTTGGAAGCCGCCACATGCTCCCACAAAACCCACACCTGCACACACGCTTACGAATCGGGGTGCCAGACCACCTGTCCGTGAAATCTGCCTGCCCCCATCCAGCGCAGATGACGAGGAGAGGCCCAAACTGCCTGAAACATCCTGCTGCTCAGGTACCAAGCGTGCCCCCCTTCCACTCGCACTTATTTGTCTAAACGTACTAGGCTTATTAATAGGCGAAGAGCAACCTAACACAGCTGCTGCCACTCCCCCTGAAGGTGTTCTACTAGGGCTCTTCAAACCAGCCCAAGCCTTGTCTAACACCCCCTCCTGGAGCAAATCATCCCTGCCTTCATCTTGCAGAATTTTTAATGCCTCAACTACTCTACTCGCTCCTGTCATATTTAGCCTGCCACCAAAACCAAATGAATTACCTATGAAATGTATTGATACTTTGGCCTACCTAGATGACACACAATAACAACTCCCTGGGTGTGGAACGGCCAAGGAGGCCACCCACAACCTCCCTCAAAGCTAGAAAACACTAAAAAACACACCCCCTTAACTAACCAATCTGGGCCCAGAACATTATCAGAAATCACCACCACGCTCGACTAGACCAGGGGGAGACCAGGCAAGCCCATCTCCCCCCAAGGCCATATAAGGCCAGATGTACAAAATCTTGAATCACGATTTCCTAATTGTGATTCTTATTGAACCACAATTATGAAATCAAAATGCCTGATGTAGGAAAACGTACATCTTTGAAAAAGCGATTCCTAGTGGGTAGTAAATTGACCTACCTCTGGGATAATAATGAGGTAGGTTGCAAATAGTAACCAATTAGGAATCACAGCCAGGTATGAGGGCCTGCTGAGGTCAGCAGACCACCATGTCTGTCACTGCTTTTTAATAAAGAAATCTTTTTTTGAATGCCGCTGGTTTTCATTAAAGGAAAATGGGATGCGTTTAAAAAGAAAAAAATGAAACTTTGAAGTTTTATTTTTTTAGAGTCGGCAGTGGTCCATGGGGACCACTGCCTGCTCTTAAATGTTTTTTAAATGGTGATAAAATATTACTGTTCTGTAACTGAAATTCAGTCGCGAAACAATAATGCATGCCATACCGATCCGGTATTTGAAAGGGACGCATAAAACACGCCCCTTCCAACTATCGAATTGCAGTTGCAAATAGCAATTCGGTAACAAGTTACTGTATAGCATTTTGAATTCTGTGCAATTGAAGAAGCATTTTTCCATTCACAAATGGCCCAATTTTGCAAATTGCTCCCATTACCCATGCCATTCATCTGAGGTGTACTATTGTAGCTTGTGGAACAACTGTTCACTATACAAAACATGATTCACATTATCCACGGGTAACCAGGACGAGTAGGGTGCACAAAGTGGTAGTATAAGCGACCTACAACATGTGCCAAAGTCTTCTCCCCATAGCCTACCTTCGCAGACCTTCACAGGGTCCGGTTACTAATGGGGAGGAGGGACAAGATAGTAATTACAGAGACTAGGAGATTTAGATGTATGTTATTCCACCTCTCTGGGAAAAGTTCTGAATAGGTGATTTGTATTGCATTTGCTAAATTCCAAACCTAGGGGTGTTGGACTCTATCAGGTGCAATAAATGCCGAAAATGCATCTGGGAACTCATCATCAGGGCCTAAGTGCCGTAACAACCTTTCACTTTCTCCTCTCACTTCTTTTCTGTCAGTTCTTTTTCTCACCTATCTCTTTACAACCTCTCTCTCCCTCTTCCTCCTGTCTCTCTCTTATTTGTCTGTTATTCAGCTGATTTTTTTATAGCCTGCATGTCTCCCGCTCCTTTTCTATCTGGCCCTCTCCTCTCTCTATTCTTTCTTCTGTGCTCACATTCAACTAAATTGCTCTGTTCTTATAGTCGCTACTGTGTGAAAGCATACAGAGTCACATGGGCACCTATTTTCTAAGACAGAAAACTCCCAAGCACATCTCACAGAGCAGACTTTGGACAGGTAACAACCGTTTCTGTTCTGTTTTTTGTTAGATTGTACTGGTTTGAGGGGGGCCCTCCAGTTCCTGCCCTATCTTCCCCCACTGCAGGGCCCTGCGTTGCACCCCAGGTGCACGCGGTGCAGAGTGCATGGAGCAATGAGGTGAAGAGTGCTACGTGTAAGTGATAGGAAGTGGTGAGAATCCCAGAGTCTAATGCTGGATGGCTCCATAGTGAAAGATGTAAAAGGGCTGGGAGTCTTGTGTGTAATACTGAGTTCATGGTGCAAAGTAGGTTGTCAGGAGGGAGGACAAACTGCAAGGGGAAAAGGGAGCATAGGGTGCACCAGGGAGTGCTGTTCAAAATTGGGTGAGGAGTGTTGAGTGCAAATGGGTGGGAAGCATAAGGCATAATATGTGGAAGGCAGGGTGTAAGGTGATGGGGAGTGCAGGGAGTGCAGGGAGCAAGGGAGTCAGTGCATGGCGCAAGGAGGGATGTCCAGTGTGCAGCAGGCTGGCGAGCCCGGGGTTCAAACAAATGGCAAAAGCTTGGTGCAAGGGGGTGGAAAGTTAAGTAAGCAAGTTGGTGGGAAGTGAAGGGACAAGGTGGCAATGAGCCCATGTTGCAAGTGTATGTATAGTGCGGAAAATAAGGGTTGGACAGTGCAGGGTTTAAGGAGATAGGGAGCACAGGGGCTCCTGTGGGATTGCAGTATGTATGTATGTGGTATTTCTATAGCGCAAACCTAGTCAAAAGTCAGCAGTGTTGCACATCTTCAAAGTCCAGCATAAAATCAATGAGTGGTAGGAGCGGTACCAGGTTTGTGAGCTGTGAATGCATTGTGTTAGAGTGTTCTTTAAAGAGGTGCATTTCCAACTTTTTTTTAAAACTTTTAGCAGTGTTGAGGTGTTTCTGATGAATGTGGGTTGTTGTTCCAGATTCTAGGTCTGTAGCTGAAAAAGGCCTGCTGCCTTGTGTTTTCCTTTTTACAATTTATCACTTCAGTGATGAGGGGGTTGCTAGCTCCTTTTGGTCAGGCACAGAGACCACAGCATGCCCCCATAGCCATCTGTGAACAGCCAGCTGATGGCGCAGGCATGCAGGAGGTCAGGGACGGAGTACATTGATATAAATGCCAACAGTTATGCTGCATGCTTTTTCTGTGAATTTGTTTTGGAGTGGAGATGAACTTCAAATCTGCAGAGGATCCTCAAATCCACACAAGGTGGGTTTGCTGGGTTTTGAAGATTCTTGAAAATACATGGATCCTATTAGAAAATCTAACTTTTTTATAGCAAACATCTGGAGGGGACCACCTGGGCCTGGTAGTCAGGGTGTGCTCACCATGCTCTCTGATGTACCCTTTCAAGTTTTTTTTTCAGGACTCCGTGACAAGTTTACTACAACATTTTCTTTCAGTGTTCAGATCCTTAAATGCTTAAATATCAGGCACCAACATATATATATATATATATATATATATATATATATATATATATATATATATATATATATATATACACATCTCCACAAAACGTCCACCAAAACTGCTGAACTTCTTGGGGCGGGTGCCTCCATTTGCGAAGGAGGTCTCACAACATGTTCATTCCAAAAAAAATACAACAGGCACTCATGGGGCCCCAAATTCTTCAATTTATTACCATCAGCATCTTAGAGACTTCCTCCTTGATGTTGTTTCTCACTCTGCAAGTCAACCTGTAAGACTTGTGCTTAACAGGCAGGCTGTCCCCAGTATCAATGCCATGGGAGTACCAGTGGGGGACCCCAGCAGTAAGTGAGAATAGGGAGGCAAACTGTCCCAGTAACTGACAACAGTCCCTCTGCTGATCTAGGGTCACAGTAGGGGAGAGGTTCACACCCTCCTCTGACCTAACCTGCTCTTTGGAAGACAGGAGGTCAGGGAGAGGTTCGCTCTCCTCTTCCACCCCACCATCTGAGACCAAGAGTATGGTCAACTCAGACCTCTCAAAATGTGGTTTCATGCGGTTCACACAAGGGTTCCTAGGAGTCTGAATGTCCATCACGTAGGTGACATCACCATTGTGCTCCTTCACCTCAAATGGCCCAGACCAATTTTCTTGGAGCGCACGGGGCTCTACCGGGGCCATCACCCAAATCCTCTGGCTAGGCTGAAACTTAACCAGGGTGGCATTCTGGTTGTACCAATGTTTCATATCCTCCTGGCTAGCCTCCAGATTCTCCTGAGCAAGTTTCCAGAAGTGGGCTGTCTGGTTCCTGAAGGCCAGTGTGTAACTGAATACATCCTGGGGTGGCTTCTGGGGAGCTTGCTCCAAGCCCTGCTTCACCAAACTGGCCCTGTCGCAGGGTGCCCATACAGAAGTTCAAAAGGACTGAAGCCAACCCCCTTCTGTGGTACCTCACTGTAAGCAAACAGGCACAGTAACAAGATGTCCCACTTATCCCTCATGGGTGCAGAGAGACCCATAAACATGCCCTACAGGGTACGGTTGAATCTCTCAATGAACCCATTGCTTTGAGGGTGGTATGGTGTAGTGAACTTGTATGGTACACCACACCCCTTCCACATGGCCTTCATGTTCAATGACATGAAATTGGTACCCCTGTCAGACAGCACCTCCTCGGGGAAACACACATGGTTAAAGATCCCCATCAGCTCCCTGGCCACTGTGGGTGCAGTCACTGTCCTCTGGGGGATAGTTTCCAAGTATTGGGTGGCATGGGCCACCAAGACCAGGATAACCAGTTGCCCATGGCTCTTTTGGGATCCACAGGTCTCACAATGTCAACACCCACCCATTCAAAAGGGGTGCTCATGACAGAAAAGGGTTGAAGAGCAGCCTTGCACCTCTTCCCAGATTTGACACTGGCCTGTCAGGTCTGACAAGTCCTGCAGAATGCATCTGAGTTCTTCCTCATTACTGGCCAATAAAAGTGGGTGACAAGCCTGTCAAAGGTCTTGTCCTGCTCCAACCAAATGACCTGCCAGTGGCACATCATGAGCCAGAACCAGTAGGAAGGCTCTGAAACACTGGGGTACCACCAGCACACGGGCTGCCCCAGGTTCAGCAACCTTAGGCTCACTATACAGGAGATCCCTCTCCCAGTATATCAGGTGAGATCCTGCCTGCCTGGTCCTGGCCTGTTTTTGAAGGTCCTCAATGTGGAGCATGCTTTCTGTGCTGTGCAGAACTCCTCCCTGGTGAGGTCTCCTTCCTGCTTCCAATGTGTCAACTCAGGCAGGTCCCCCAGTTTGGCCACTTCTTCCCCTGTAGGTTCTACAGCATCCCCCTCAGGTTCAGACTTGTCCCGGAATGTGGGAATCTCGGGAGTGGGTTTCCTGTGAAGCTCCCCGTTCCTGTCCTGGCAGGTATCTTGGTCACTGTTTCAGGCTCCAGGTCCTTCTGATGACCCTCTCAGGTAGCCATGGACCATGTGGTAAGGCACGCCCACTCTGGCAATCCCAACATTTCCAAGTGCACTCTGAGTTCCACCTCCTTCCAGGCAGTATGCTTCAGATCGTTTCCTAGCAGACAGCTAACAGGCATGGATGGACTCACAGCTACCCTCAAGGAGCCTGAGATGCCCACATTCAAAGGGAACCTGAGCTACCAAGCATTGACACTCACTGCTGTCTACTGCTACAACTTGGTGGACCACATTAGGGACTACCTGCTCCTCAGACACCAAATGACAGTCAACTGTTGTCATACTGGCTCCTGTGTCTTTCAGAGCCTCCACCCACCTCCCATTGATTGTCACCCACTGCCTCTACTTCTTTGTATTATCAGGCTTGAGGGTTCTCTGGACCACCTCACCCTCACTCAGGGAGACTAGGGTTAACTTAGCTAGCTCCCCTAACTAACGTGGGCCAAACCGTCCCCAAGCACTACACTGGCCAGCCCAAGAGACTGCATCCCAGTGGCAGGCTGTGCCTGTTTAGGACACTTGGGACTCCCTCTGATGTGCTCTACCTGACTACAGGCAAAGCACTTGATGGGTTCCTTCCCTGCAGGTTTTCCTGAAGGGAACCAACTATTTTTCTCAACAGAGGGCTTGGAATCCTTACCCTGGGAACTCGTTTGGGGCCCGTTAGTGAACACCTTACTTTTATCCTTGCCCCCCCTTCCTTTTTCTGTCCACCCTTGGCAGAGTCTCCCACATAACGTTTCTTTTGGATCCTGGTGCTGAGCCACTGGTCCGCCTCCCTGGCAAGCTTCCTGGGGTCAGTAAGCTTCCTGTCAATCAAGTTCTGGCACAGCTCTGGAAAACAATGACTAGACAAGTGCTTCCATGCAATCAAATTGTACAAGTCCTGATAGTCTGTTACCTTACTGCCCCTCACCCAACCATCCCGTGCTCTGCAGAAAGAATCCACATACTCCACCAAAGTTTGTGACCCAAGTTTGGAACTCTCCCTAAACTTGACCCTGTAAATCCCGGGGGTGAGACCATACCTCCTGGTCAGAGCATCCTTCATAGCAGAGTACCACATTTGATTCTCTATTTCTAAGGCCAACAAGGAGTCCCTTCACTCCACAAAAAATACTTCCAGAGGCCTGCCCCTCAATCTCTCGCAGGGAGTCTGTGCATCCTCAGTGCCTCCTCATAACCCTTGAACCACTGCTCAATGTCAGCACCCACAACAGAATTCTTTACCACATCCTAAGGTATATGGATGTTCCCCTCAGACTGCACGGGCGAACTGCTGCCACCATCTGTGCTGGACCTGCTCTTTAGAACCAGCACCTTCAAGCTCAACTCGTGAGTAACATAATTTTCCTCTCCCCCGTGGCCATTGCCATTTTCTTTGCTTCCATCTCCAGCCTAAGTTTGTTAAGCTCCAAATGATACCTTCTCTCTGCTTGTCTGTCCCTCAGTTCCTCTGGGGTCAGGCTCTTGAAAGAAATACTGCTGCCTGCCCTGGTGAGGGTGTTTCCCCAGGTAGATCATAATTTTCTCCAGCATCGCCCTGCAGGTTCCTTTCTTCCTCATCCACAATGGCATCCTCCACCTCTGTATACCCACCAGCCTCCTTTGCTGATAACCAGGCCCTCAGCACCTATTGCAGCTCCTCCTTTTTAGTGAGGTTGTTAATAGGACATTTGAACTCTTTGCAGAACGTTTTGAGCTGAGGCACTGTATAGATCTCCAACCTCTTCTGCTCAAACACTACTTCTGCAGCTTCAGCTGACGGCTCACCAGACTGAGACATGATTTTGGATAACTCACAAAGTTTCAGGAAGGCAAAGAGAAAAAAATCCAAGAAGAGAAAAAAACAGTATGTAGTCAAGTAATGGTCTGGCCTATGCAGTAGTGCACACCAATCTCTGTATGTCAAGTACAAATACAAGTCCTATCCTCACCGCTGATCACCAGTGTTAGAAATGAGATCTCTAGCTGGCATTCAGTTTACACCCTGTCCAAGTAGGGACCCTCACTCTAGTCAGGGTAAGGGGGTCACACTACTAAAATAACCCTTGCTCACTCCTTTGGCAGCTTGGCACAAGCAGTCAGGCTTATTTCAGAGTCAATGTGTAAAGTATTTGTACACATACAGATAGTAACACAGTGAAAACACTACAAAAGGACCTCACCTGAGTTTAGAAAAATAGCTTATATTTATCTGAATAGACCAAGACCCAAACAACAAAAATCCAACATACACAAGTAAAGATACAACATTTTAAAGATTCATTCTCAGTATACTGCTTAGAAACCCAATAGCTCCAACTGGGGGTTGATGGAGTTGTTCTGAACCATCCGATGCCATTCGCAAGGGAGTGCAGGCCGGTCACGGGTCGCACGGACCCCCAGGTACAGTACCTTTGAAAACGATAAAACAAAGACATGACACGTAGTAGGGGAGGTGAGGCTTCACTAGAGCCGGCGTGGCGTCTGGTCCTTACTGCTACCGGGGAGGTGAGGCATCGGTTCCTTATTGCGAGGCAGGGTGACATGAGGAATCGGTTGCAGGAGAGGTGATGAGGCATCGGTTCCTTATGATCCGATGGGGTAGATGAATCCAGCAGTCACAATCCTACCATGGTGCCACAGGTGCTGCTGTGGAGTCGGGTGTCCCAGACATCAGGGACACGGCACTCAGGATTCACGCTGTGGTGGGGCTTCAAAGGCACTGCAGCAGCTTCAGGCCTGTGGCTTCTGTTGTGGTTCTTGCACTCAGTGAGGACCAAGACTCATGGCGCAGGCAGAGGCTCGGAGTCAGACAGCGGCACCAGTTCCGAAGTCCCTCCAGAGTCGATGCACTTGGTTTCTTCTTGGTTTCACCACAACTCACTTCCAAGGGCCCAGGAACTGGATTTAGAACCACTTGGCAAGTCAGGACTCTCAGCAAGAAAGCCCAGTTGCTGGCAGATGAAGTCTTTGATGTCCCTGAGACTTCACAACAGGAGGCAAGCTCAGTTCATGCCCTTGGATAACCTTTGAAAGCAGGACGTGGAAAGCAAGGTCCAGTCCTTCATTACCAGGGCAGATGTAGCAGCAGCAGGCCAGCACAGCAAAGCAACAGGCAGAGCACCCAGCTCTCCTACCTGGCAGAATTTCTTCTGTCCAGAAGTGTTCTGAAGTTGTGGGGTCAACAGTCCAATACTTATTCTAATTTCTGCCTTTGAAGTAGACAAACTTCAAAGGAAAGTCTTTGTAGTGCACAAGACCCTGCCTCTCCCTGTCCTTGCCCCAGACACCCTCCAGGGGATTGGAAACTGGTTTGTATAATGACAGGTACAGCCCTATTCAGATGCAAGTGTCAGCTCCTCCCTCCACTCTAGCCCAGGAACACCAATCAGGATATGCAAGACACACCCATGTTCCCTTTGTGTGGCTGTTTAGAGTGAATTCACAACCAGCCCAACTGTCAGTCTGACCCAGATGTGTATTCCACAGCCAGGAAGAGGCACAGAATGGTTAAACAAGATAATGCCCACTTTCTAAAAGTGGCATTTTCAAACTTACAATCTAAAAAACAACTTTACAAAAAGATGTATTTTAAATTGTGAGTTCAGAGACCCCAAACTCCACATCTCTATCTGCTCCCAAGGAGAAATTACACTTAAAAGATATGTCAAGACAATCCCATGTTAATCTATTGGAGAGATAGGCCTTGCAATACTGAAAAACTGAATTTGGCAGTAGTTCACTATCAGGACATGTAAAATTCACTTGTACCTGCCCTACCTTTTAAATACACCACACCCTGCCCATGGGGCTGCCTTAGGCCTCCCTTAGGGGTGACTTACATGTAGTAAAAGGGAAGGTTTGGGCCTGGCATGTGGGTGCACTTGCCACATTGAACTGGCAGTTTAAAACTGCACACACAGACACTGTAGTGGCAGGTCAGAGATATGTTTACAGGGCTACTCATGTGGATGACACGTTCAGTGCTGCAGACCTACTAGTAACATTTGATTTACAGGCCCTGGGCACCTCTAGTGCACTTTACCTGGGACTTACCAGTAATTCAAATATGCCAATCATGGAGAAAACCAATCACCAACCCAATTTAGACAGCAAGCACTTGCACTTTAGCACTGGTCAGCAGTGGTAAAGTGCCCAGAGACCTAAAGCCAGCAAAAACAAAGTTCAGCACAAGATCATAACATGAGGTCAGAAACCAAAACGACAGGCGAAACCATGCCAAGAGCTGACAGGTCTCACACCTATATACTTCATTTTGGTGTACAAATATAGGTTTTGGGGTCAAGTAGTCTTATAGAGACGGAACATTTTTTCCTCAAAGCAACCCTTCAGCCATTTTCCAAAATGGCGGCTCTATAATTATGTGTTTTAGCCATCATATTGTTAATTTATTTGAATATTATTTTTGTTTCAGGTTTTCCGTTGATTCAAATTCGTAAACATGAGTGAAGCAGGTGGTAGCAGAGGATATTTACCGCTTGACAGAAGGTTGCTAACTAAAAAATCTGAGGACTCCTTCAACAACAAAAAAATTGTCATGTGCCAAACAAATCTTAAAGAAAAGCTAACACCAGCAATGGCTGACAGAAGAGAGTTGGAGATGCTGCAGAAATACGGTAAGACAAAGTTCACAAAAGATTGAAACTGATGGGTGAAGGGGATCAAATATTTTATCATTGTAACAACAAGTGCTACAAGTCGTATACAATGGAAAAAACCTGGAAATAAATTGTCAAAAAATAGCAGAAAGCAGTGAATCACAACAAGAACCCGAGTCTTCTGAGAAAGCGACAACAACCAAACCCAATGCCCATCCACTTAGAAGATCAATGGCTACTGCATGTCCACCTCCAACAACTGATCAGAAAGCAGGGGATCTTCAATGTGTTATCTGTGGTTTAGCCGGAACAAGGGCCAAAGGAACCGACGAAAGAAGAAAGACAAAGTACGTGAGTCTCAAATGGCAAATGTTTTTACCTGCAGCTAGTTTCTTCCAGGATGAAGTTTTCAGCCAAGGAGCTGATCTAAACAGCGAGGCAAATGTATTTGCAGCAGATTTGTATGCCTACCCAAACTGCATGTGTACATACATTCGAAAATATGAATGTCCAATGAATTCCCAGCAGCAACATGACCGCTAGGCTTCAGTTAAGTTTGAACTCTTTGAAAAAGCAAATTAAGGTTTAAAGCCACTCCTGAGTGCTGGCTATGGGTTCACACCCAGTGACATCAGAAAAATATTGGTCAACACTGATGAAACTGTATTGATCCATATTGATGAACTGAGAATATACAATGACAGAATTCGCTTTTGTCAGTCTAACAAAAAGAATAAGCCACTTATGGTGCTCACAGCTGATTTGACTCCTGAAAATCTTGCTATCAACATCAGATCACAGGATGCAGGAAAATCAGCAGGAACCATTTTAAGAAACGTCCTGAAAGATTTCGATTTTGGACTTAATGACAAGTGTTTTGATGCCCCAGAACTCAGCAAATCATGGGAGTCAACAGGAATGCCTGATGCTGTCTTAAAATTTTTACATCATTGTTTAATATTAGCAAAGCAAAACTGTTACAAACTAAAGTTCTTGAGTTCCGAACAGAAGCAGACAACATATAGCAAAGAAGTGGAGGACAATCCCATGAAGATGTAAGCAAAGAAGTGGAGGACAATCCCATGAACCGACAGGCTTATGCTGTGCAAATGTACTGTCTTTTCCAAATCCTGTTTTATGAATGTTAGAAATGGGGTCTTTGGTTGACAGTCAGGTTCAAGCAAGGACCCTCACTCTAGTCAGGGTAAAAGAGAATCACCCTCAGCTAACCCCTGCTTACCCCCTTGGTAGCTTGGAAGAGCAGTAGGCTTAACATCAGAGTACTAGGTGTAAAGTATTTGTACCAACACACACAGTAACTTAATGAAAACACTACAAAATGACAAAACACAGTTTAAGAAAAATAGGAAATATTTATCTAAACACTGTTAGCGTGAAAATGTACCTTGGGTGCGTCAGGCGAATGTGCATCAAAAAGGTCTTGCGATGCGTCAATTTCACTCACGAGCGAGACCTTGTGTCATTTCTCCTTTCGTCAGGTCGGGGAGCGTTGTTTCTTCTCTCCGCTGGAGAGCGATGCGTCGATCCGGTCAGCACTCTCGGGTCCGGGCAGGCCTTGCGTTGTTTTTACACACCCAGTGGAACTTGCTTCGGAAATCCAGCCGCATGATGATCCAAAAACCACGCAGAGCGGGTTGCGATCTCCCAGCCTCCATCAGCGATGCTGTGCGTCGTTTCTCCAGCTCCGTGCGTTGATTCTTCGGTCACGTTTCCGGTGAGCGTCGATTTTCAGCCGCAGAGCCGGCAGCACGTCGTTTCTTCAGCCACACATCGGAGTTGCGCCGATCTTTTCCCCGCACGGCGCTCTGTGCATGGATTTCCTCCTCTTAGGCTGCCAGCTTCTCCTTTCAGGGTCCCAAGAACTGGAAGGGCACCACTTGGCAGAGTAGGAGTCTCTCCAGAGACTCCAGGTGCTAGCAGAGAGAAGTCTTTGCTGTCCCTGAGACGTCAAACAACAGGAGGCAAGTGCTAAATCAAGCCCTTGGAGATCTTCACAAGATGGAAGGCACACAAAGTCCAGTCTTTGCCCTCTTACTCTGGCAGAAGCAGCAACTGCAGGATAGCTCCACAAAGCACAGTCACAGGCAGGTCAGCTCTTCTTCCTCAGCTCTTCAGCTCTTCTCCAGGCAGAGGTTCCTCTTGGTTTCCAAAAGTGTTCTAAAGTCTGTGGTTTTGGGTGCCCTTCTTACACCCAATTTCTCCTTTGAAGTAGGCCTACTTCAAAGTAAAGTCTCTTTTGAATGTGAAATCCTGCCATGTCCAGGCCAGGCCCCAGACACTCACCAGGGGGTTGGATACTGCATTGTGTGAGGACAGGCACAGCCCTTTCAGGTGTAAGTGACCTCTCCTCCCCTCCCTCCTAGCACAGATGGCTCATCAGGAAATGCAGACTATACCACAGCTCCCATTGTGTCACAGTCTAGTGTGAGGTGCAACCAGCCCAACTGTCAAACTGACCCAGACAGGGAATCCACAAACAGGCAGAGTCACAGAAAAGGTATAAGCAAGAAAATGCCCACTTTCTAAAAGTGGCATTTTCAAACACACAATCTTAAAATCAACTTTACTAAAAGATGTATTTTTAAATTGTGAGCTCAGAGACCCCAAACTCCACATGTCTATCCGCTCCGAAAGGGAATCTACACTTTAATCAGATTTAAAGGTAGCCCCCATGTTCAACTATGAGACAGACAGGCCTTGCAACAGTGAACAACAAATTTAGCAATATTTCACTGTCAGGACATATAAAACACATTACTATATGCCCTACCTTAACCATACACTGCACTCTGCCCTTGGGGCTACCTAGGGCCTACCTTAGGGGTGTGTGACATGTAAGAAAAGGGAAGGTTTAGGCCTGGCATGTGGGTACACTTGCCAAGTTTAATTTACAGTTAAAACTGCACACACAGGCACTGCAATGGCAGGTCTGAGGCATGATTACGGAGCTACGTATGTGGGTGGCACAACCAGTGCTGCAGCCCCACTAGTAGCATTTGATTTACAGGCCCTGGCACCTCTAGTGCACTTTACTAGGGACTTACTAGTAAATCAAATATGCCAATCATGGATAAGCCAATTACATACACATTTTGTAAAGAAGAACTTGCACTTTAGCACTGGTTAGCAGTGGTAAAGTGCCCAGAGTAACAAAAACAACAAAATCGGAGTACAGCACACATCAACAACCTGGGAAACAGGCAAAAAGTTAAGGGAGACCACGCCAAGGATGAAAAGTCTAACACGTGTCCCCCCCAGCAGAAAGTGGGGAGCAACTACCCAACCTCATGGGAGCTCTCATCACTAGGGCGGAAGAACCTGGACAGACCATCAGCATTGGCGTGTTCTGTACCAGGACGGTGTTCCACCATAAAGTCCATCCCCTGTAGGGAAATGGACCACTTTAATAGTTTTGGATTCTCACCCCTCATCTGCATTAACCATCTGAAGGGCCTGTGGTCGGTCTGAACTCGGAAGTGAGTCCCAAACAAGTAGGGTCTTAGCTTCTTCAGTGCCCAGACCACAGCAAATGCTTCACTTTCTATGGCACTCCACCTACGTTTCCTGGATAGTAACCTCCTGCTAATGAAGGCTATGAGATGATCTAGGCCCTCTTCATTAAGCTGTGAGAGTACTGCTCCAATACCATGCTTTGAGGCATCTATTTGCACAACAAACTCCTTGGAGTAGTCAGGTGCCTTCAGCACAGGTGCTGTGCACATGGCAGCCTTCAGAGCATCAAAAGTGTTCTGGCAAGCCTATGTCCAGATCACTTTCCTGGGTTGCTTTTTCGAAGTCAACTCAGTTAAGGGGGTTACAATGGTACCATATCCCTTAACAAACCCCCTGTAGTATCCTGTGAGACCTAAAAAGGCTCTCACTTCAGTTTGGGTCTTGGGAGGCTCCCAAGCTAGAACTGTGTCAATCTTAGGCTGTAGGGGTGCCACCTGGCCACTCCCCACCTGGTGTCCTAAGTGTACCACAGAACCCGGCCTATTTGGCACTTGCTCGCTTAATAGTGAGGCCTACCTTCTGCAGAGCCTCTAACACTCTCCAGAGGTGTTACAGGTGTTCCTCCCATGTGGAACTAAACACAGCAATGTCATCCAGGTAGGCGGCACTGAACTCATCCAGCCCAGCCAACACCTGGTAGTCCAACCTCTGAAAGGTGGTAGGGGCATTCTTCATCCCAAATGGCATCACTTTAAATTGAAAGTGTCCATCTGGGGTAGAGAATGCTGACCTCTCCTTGCCCCCCTTAGTTAAGGCAATCTGCCAGTACCCAGATGTTAAATCAAATGTACTGAGGTACTTGGCAGCTCCCAACCGGTCAATGAGCTAATCAGCTCGGGGATGGGGTGTGCGTCAGTCTTGCTGACCGCATTGAGTCCCCAGTAGTCCACACAGAACCTGAGTTCTGGGGTGGCACCAGGTGCAACAGCCTTTGGGACCAATACCACTGGCCTGGCCAAAGGACTGATGGAGTGCTCAATAGCCCCTAGGGCAAGCACTTTGGATACCTCATCCTTAACGCATTCCCTGACCCTGTCAGTCACCCTGTAAACCTTCTGTTTAATAGGTGTACTGTCCCCAGTGTCCACATCATGTGTGCACAAGTGTGTGACTCCTGGGATCAGGGAAAACAGTGAGGAAAACTGTCCCAACATGTGGCGACAGTCACCTTGCTGCTCCTCAGTCAAGGAGGGGAGAGGATCACTCCCTCCACTGACCCATATTTTTCTCCTACAGACAGGAGGTCAGGAAGAGGCTCACTCTCCTCCTCTACCCCATCATCTGTCACAAGGAGCATGTACAATTCAGTCCGCTAAAAGTGAGGTTTGAGGCGGTTGACATGCAGGACCCTTAAAGGGTTCCTTGGTGACTGCAAGTCCACCAGGTAGATGACTTCGCTCTTGCGCTCCACCACCTCAAATGGCCCAGTCCACTTACCCTGGAGCACCCGAGGCTCAACTGTTGCCATCACCCACACTTTTTGTCCAGGTTGAAACTCGACCAGAGTGGCATTCTGGTCCTACCAGCATTTCATGTCCTCCTGGCTTGCTTCCAGGTTCTCCTGTGCGAGACTCCTGAAGCGGGCAGTCTGGTTTATCAAAGCCAGCATGTAACTGAATACATCCTGGGGGGGGGGGGGTTACTAGGAGCTTTCTCCAAAGCTTCCTTAACCAGACTCAAAGGTCCCCTCACAGGGTGGCCATAAATCAGCTCAAAGGGACTAAACCCAAGTCCCTTTTGAGGCACCTCCCTGTAGGCGAACAGAAGGCATGGCAAGAGGACGTCCCACTTCCGCCTCAAGGGGTCTGACAGGCCCATGATCATGACTTTTAAGGTGTGGTTGAAGCTCTCAACCAGACCATTACTTTGGGGTGGTAAGGGGTGGTGGACTTGTGGGTTACCCCACACTCCTTCCACAGAGACTTCATATACGTGGATATGAATTTGGTACCCCTATCAGGTACTACTTCCTTGGGGAACCCTATGCAGGTAAAAACCCCCATCAAAGCACGAACCACCACAGGGGAAGTGATTGATCTCAAAGGAATGGCTTCTGGGTACCGGGTGGCATGATCCACCAAGACCAGGATAAACCTGTTTTCCATGGCTGTCTTGGGATCCAGAGGCCCCACAATGTCAATGCCTACCCTCTCAAAGGGAGTACTGACAACAGGTAAAGGTTGGAGGAGAGCCTTACATTTCCCCCCACTCTTGCCACTTGCCTGGCAAGTCTGACAAGACCTGCAATGTGCATCCGAGTGCCTGCACATTAGGGGCCAGTAAAAGTGGGTGACAAGCCTCTCAAAGGTCTTGTCCTGCCCCAAATGTTCAGCTAAAGACACATCATGAGCCAATCCCAGTAGGAAGGCCCTGAAGCACTGGGGTACCACCAGCATACGGGCTGACCCAGGCTCAGGCACCTTAGGCTCGCTATACAGGCGGTCATCCTCCCAATAAGTCAGGTGTGATCCTGGCTCCTTGCCAGCCGCCTAGTCTGCAGCCTGCTGCAGCAAACCCTCCAGAGTAGGGCATGTCTTCTGTGCTGCACAGAATGCTTCCCTGGTGGCCCCCCCTTCCTGCTGCCACTGCGACAACTCAGGGACCTCCCCCAGTTCAGCCACCTGTTCCCCTGTAGGCTCTGGGGTATCACCCTCAGGCTCTACCTCCTCCCGGACCATGGGAACTTCTAGGGCCGGTTTCCCGTGCCCCCTGCCCTTCCTCTTCTTGGCGGTCCCCTGGGCCACAGTTTCAGGCTCCAGGGGCTCTTGGCTACCCTGACGGGCTGCCATTGTCCGGGTGGATATGCATACCCACCCAGGCAGACCCAACATCTCTAAGTGAGACCTGTGTTCCATCTCCTTCCAAGGGGAATCCTCCAGGTCATTGCATAGCAAACAATCAACAGGCATGGTTGGACTCACAGCTACCTTCAAGGAACCTGAGACCCCCCCCCCATTCAAAGGGAACCTGCGCCACTCTGCACAGGTGCTCTGAGTTGTCCACTGCAACTACTTGATGAAGTACCCAGGGATCAATCTGCTCTTCAGACACCAGCTGACTCCTCACTGTAGTCACACTGGCTCCTGTGTCTCTCAGAGCCTACACCCTATGTCCATTGATGGTCACCCACTGCCTGTACTTCTTAGTGTTCTCAGGCACAAGGGTTCTCTGGACCATCTCACTGTCCCCTAGTGAGACAAGGGTCATCTCAGCTGGTTCCCGCGCACCTAAAACCAACTCCTCCCCAAGCGCTACACTGGCCAAACCCTGGGACAGCGCACTTTTGGGGCTTTGGGGTCCCTCCTCACATGACCCACCTGGTCACATGCATAGCACTTACGTGGGAGACCACCTGCCACTTTGGAGAACCATGGCTTCTTCTCACAGGGGGATTGGGAATCCTTACCCTGGGAATCGGTTTGGGGCCCTTTAGAGAACTTCCCCTGTTTATCCTTACCCCCCTTCTTCTGAGAGGGACCCTGCCCACCCTGGGCGTGGTCTCCCCCATACCTCTTTTGGACCCTGATTCTCTCCCAGCGGTCCGCTTTCTGCGCAAGCTTCCTGGGGTCAGTCAGCTTGCTATCAATCAGGTGCTGACGCAGCTCTGGAAAACATAAACTATAGAAGTGCTCCCAAGCAATCAGATTGTAAAGCCCCTCATATGTAGTTACCTTATTGCCCTTTACCCAATCACCCAGTGACCTGCAATAAGAGTCAACACATTCCAACCATGTTTGGGATTCCTTCTTCTTGTAGGACCTAAACGTATCCTTGTACTGCTCAGGGGGAGACCATACCTTGTGAGCAAGGCATCCTTCATGCTAGAGTAGGGGAGATTCTGAGCATCCCCTAAGGCTGTCAGTGTATCCCTCCCCTCTACCTCAAAGTGCTTCCACAGACCCACCCCCCAATGAGCTTCAGGAACCAGATTCATGTGGAGAGCAGACTCATACCCCTTGAACCACAAGTATATGTCATCCTCCCTCTTGTAATCCTTCACAAGGTCTTTAGGAATGTGCACCCTCCTCTCAGGCTGCACTGTAAGATTTCTCCCACCATCTCTACTGGACTGGCTTCTATGATCCAGCTCTCTCAGGCTGAGCTCATGAGCCATCGCTAACTTCCTCTCCTCAATGGCCAGCCTTCTCTGATCCAAATGGTTCTCCCTTTCTGCCTGTCTGTCCTGTAACTCTTCAGGTGTCAGACCCTTACATGAGACACTGCTACCTGCCCTGCGGACCTTCTCCCTGGATATAACAGGCCCACCCACAATTCCATTGTGTATGGAACACTCTTCCTCTTCCTCCTCATCTCACTCATCCTCTGTGTGTCCTTCAGTGCTCTTGGCTGTCACCTAGGCCCTCAGCGCCTTTTGCAGCTCCTCCTTCCTGGATGAGCTCTTAATGGGACAGTCAAAACTTTTACAGAACTGCTTCAACTGACCCTTGGTATAACTCTCCAATTTCTATAGGTCAAAGTCAGCTCCAACTGATGCATCTCCAGCTTGGGACATGAGGAAGATTAAAAAACAAATGCAAAGTTCCAAAGGCAGAAAAACAAGTTCCCAAATGAAGTTTCAAAAAAAGCCAGTCAAGGAATCAGAGAAAAATGGAAGTAGAAAAAAACAGTCCCAAAGAGAAAAACAAGAATCACAAGACAAGCAGTATGTGGTCATGTAGTGGTCTGCACTCAAACAGTAGTGTACACTTAATCACTGAATGTCAAGTACAAATACAAGTCCACATCCCAACCGCTGATCACCATTGTTAGAAATGGGCCTTTGGTTGACAGTCAGGTTACCCCCTGTTCAAGCAAGGACCCTCACTCTAGTCAGGGTAAAAGAGAATCACCCTCAGCTAACCCCTGCTTACCCCCTTGGTAGCTTGGCAGAGCAGTAGGCTTAACTTCAGAGTGCTAGGTGTAAAGTATTTGTACCAAAACACACAGTAACTTAATAAAAATACTACAAAATGACACAACACAGGTTTAGAAAAAAAGGAAATATTTATCTAAACAAAACAAGACCAAAACGACAAAAAAATCCACAATACACAAGTCCAGTCATCAATTAAAAAGCAAAAAGAGTCTTTATGTAGTTTAAAACGCACACTAGCACTGTTAGTGTGAAAATGTACCTTGAGTGCGTCAAAAATAACCCCGCGCGGGCGAGTGTGTGTTAAAAAGGGCTTGTGATGCGTCGATTTCACTCACGAGCTAGACCGTGTGACGTTTCTCCTTTCGTCGGGTCGGTGTGCGACGTTTCTTCTCTCCGCAGGGAAGCGATGCGTCTATCTGGTCAGCACTCTCGGGTCCAGGCAGCCCTTGTGTTGTTTTTACACCCCCAGCGGTACTTGCTTCGGAAATCCAGCCCCACGATGATCCGAAAACCACGCAGCCCGGGTTGCGTTCTCCTAGCTTCTGTCAGCGATGCTGCGCCTCATTTCCCCAGCTCCGTGCGTCGATTCTTTGGGTGCGTTTCCGGCGAGCGTCGATTTTCAGCCATGGAGCCGGCAGCACATCGTTTCTTCAGCTGCAGATCAGAGTTGCGTCGATATTTTCCCTGCACGGCGCTCTGTGCGTGGATTTTCTCCTCTTAGGCTGCCAGCTTCTCCTTTCAGGGTCCAAGGAACTGGATGGGCACCACTTGGCAGAGTAGGAGTCTCTCCAGAGACTCCAGGTGCTGGCAGAGAGAAGTCTTTGCTGTCCCTGAGACTTCACACAACAGGAGGCAAACTCTAAATCAAGCCCTTGGAGATCTTCACAAGATGGAAGGCACACATAGTCCATTCTTTGCCCTCTTACTCTGGCAGAAGCAGCAACTGCAGGATAGCCCCACAAAGCACAGTCACAGCCAGGGCAGCTCTTCTTCTTCAGCTCTTCTCCAGGCAGAGGTCCCTCTTGGTTTCCAGAAGTGTTCTAAAGTCTGTGGTTTTGGGTGCCCTTCTTATACCCAGGTTTATACAGGTTTAGGCTTGGCAAGTGAGTACACTTGCCAAGTCGAATTTACAGTTAAAACTGCACACACAGACACTGCAATGGCAGGTCTGAGACATGATTACAGAGCTACTTATGTGGGTGGCACAATCAGTGCTGCAGGCCCACTAGTAGCATTTGATTTACAGGCCCTGGCACCTCTAGTGCACTTTACTAGGGACTTACTAGTAAATCAAATATGCCAATCATGGATAAGCCAATTACATACACATTTTGTAAAGGAGAACTCGCACTTTAGCACTGGCTAGCAGTGGTAAAGTGCCCAGAGTAACAAAAAGACCAAAATCAGAGTCCAGCACAGATCAACAACCTGGGAAACAGAGGCAAAAAGTTAAGGGAGACCACGCCAAGGATGAAAAGTCTAACAATGAATTACATCATGGCAAAGAGAAAACTCCGCTACACATGATGACTGCCCACGCAATCTATGACAAGTGCAAAAGTAGAGAGCTAATCACTTTATAATGATGTATTACGGAGCAGGAACCTTCTAGCAGCTCATGCTAAAAAATCTTGTGAATTCGGCAACACACCACTTTACCAAGAAAGGATTTACAATTGCTGCTCTTGATAATTGTGATTTTGAAGACAGCTCTTCTTTGTCTGGAACATCCATCACACATGATACTGCTATAGTGCTTTTTCAAGACTCTACCAATGAAGAAGCTACTGGAAAACAAGCTGTGTCAGCGGTAGGCATAAACAAATGAAGCTGCAGATGTATAACCCAACTGCCTTGCCTACGTGTGGAAAATCACTACAAGCCATCAACACGTCCCAGTCTACCAGAAAGTTTCAAAGTTGCTGAGGACATTAATCTTCTTCTACCTTATGCTGCGGTTCGCAAAGCTGATTTATCTGAATTTATCATACTGCCTATTCTGTGTGGTTTTAAGGATGAAGAAGAGCCAGTTTCTCCGAGGGCTGGAATTCATGCTCTGATCTCCGATAATACCGTCCCACTGAAGAAGGTTGTGTTTTTACCAGTAATACCATCGCCAGTCACAAATTACACTACAGTCTACACAGCTCTAAACTAATTCTAAAATATGAGTGCTCAGCTTGAATGCCAGACTATTCTGCCAATTTTCTATGATTAAGGTGTTTTTCTTATTGTAGCTGACATTATTATGAGGATTCCAGTAGAATGTGATGAACTTTATCCAATGATGGGCCTTTCCCACATGACAAAAGTTGCATTGCAGTGTGCAGGAAGTTATTTCCGTGGATGTGGCATAGACAATGTACTTATTGAGGCTGAAATCTTTGGAAGCAAAACTGTCCAGTCAGTATTGAGCCGAACTCATTATGTTTGTTTGTTACAAGGGATACTAATCATATCGAGGCTATAGAAACAATGTGTTGGAATGCTTTCTGGAACAAGAATGACAAATTAGGTTTTGCATACTTTATCTCAGAAGTGAACAAGGCACAGGGTTCACGTCATTCAAAAGAAATCATGCAAAGCCACGCAATGTTCAATACACTCAGTTCAAAATCAGAAAGCCGGAAAACCAAGTTTGTAGAGTTTGTTAAAAAATGTGAAGAAAAATCAGAACTTTGGAATTACTTGGGAAATGTTTTACACTTGATAGCTCTAGTGAAAAACTTGGTACATGCTGATTGGGAAGGTGATTGGGAGCTGCACGTGAAGACTGTGGAGTCATTGGTTACTGTGGTTCGTGAGTTTGATTGCATAAACTACCTGAGATATGGGTCCTGGTATTTAGAGAGATTGAAGAAGCTTGAGGTGGAAAACCATACCTCTACAGAAACTTCATCCAAATACACTTTGTGGTGAAAGACAGAGAGGGAAGGTTCAATGCTGTGGCTCCAGATATGAAACTGGAACAGATGATCCAGAGATCACAGAAAAGCTCCAAGGGAATTGTTGGTCAGACACGTAAAAGTGAATATGTTGCTCAGTGGCAGCAGGTTTACCATGAAGTCCTTTTTATTTGCAATGTTTTCAGAGAGATGACAAATTCAAAATGAATGGACCATCGTGAAACTGTTCCTCACCACAAACTTGTGGGAAAGAGAGAGGAACGTTTTAATAAACATGTTGACAGCCTTCTTCATTTCATGCAGCAGCCAAGAAAACCCCTTTGAAATTACTAAGGTGGTCATTACAACCCTTGCGGACGGTGTTAAAGCGGCGGTAAGACCGGCAACTGGTCGGCGGAAAAAAATTGCAATTACAACTTTAACACTCTGACCGCCACGGCAGTACAAACAAACAGCGCGGCGGTCACCGCCAACAGACAGGCGGGAGACAATGTACCGCCCACACTATTATGACAGGCCAATCCGCCACCTTTTCCAGGGCGGATTCACCGCGGATAAAAACACGGCGGAAACAGGAATTTCGAAGGGAAAACGCTCACCTCTACACACCCCACAAGGAACGAGGATACCATGGACCCGGAACTCCAAATTCTACCTGCGATAGTCTTCCTGCTCCTCTACCAGGAGCACGAACGCCGGCGGCGAAGACCACGGTGAGTACTGCACCTACGACACAGGAGAGGGGGGAGGCAAAAAACAGAGACACACACACGCAACACCCCCACCCACACCCTCACCCACTACAACACACACACTAATACAGCATGATACATTACAGTTACACCCCCCAAACCCCCCAGAAGAATGCAAAGACAAAAGGAAATGAGTGTAACCATTGTAATATATTAAAATCCAGTACTCAAACATATATATACACTATAAACAAATATATACACCAATAATACAAGTCCAGGTATTGCACCCTTTATAGTCCGTGGACCACTGGGCCCAAAATGCATGGGCGAGGCCCACACTCGATACCCGATCAAAACAGAGAGAACACTGCAGGGGCATCAGATAGAAATACAACAGGCACCTCAGGGGGAAGGGAAGGGGGGGCACCTCAGCCGGATGAGTGCACGGCGCCAGATCCACGAGGGGCCTCCATGCCCATTGATGTATCCTGGGGAGTGCAAAGCCACAGTCTCTCAAGTCTCTACAGTGGGTGGGTTGCCCACTGCCATATCCAGGGGAGTGCAAAACCACAGTCTCTCAAGTGGATAACAGTCTCCACTGGTTCTGGAGGGGGCCTGGTGCCCAGAGTGCTTCATCCTGTGAAGGACAGAGGTAGTGGATGGATCTCTCCACTGGTTCTGGAGGGGGACTGGTGCCCAGAGTCCTTCATCCTGTGAAGGACAGAGGTAGTGGATGCATGTCTCCACTGGTTCTGGAGGGGGACTGGTGCCCAGAGTGCTTCATCCTGTGAAGGACAGATGTAGTGGATGCATGTCTCCACTGGTTCTGGAGGGAGATTGGTGCCCAGAGTGCTTCATCCTGTGAAGGACAGAGGTAGTGGATGCATGTCTCCACTGGTTCCGGAGGGGGATTGGTGCCCAGAGTGTTTCATCCTGTGAAGGACAGAGGTAGTGGATGCATGTCTCCACTGGTTCCGGAGGGGGACTGGTGCCCAGAGTGCTTCACCCTGTGAAGGACAGAGGTAGTGGATGCATGTCTCCACTGGTTCTGGAGGGGGACTGGTGCCCAGAGTGCATCACTCACCCTGTGACGGACCCAGTTGCGTCAGTTCCCCTGCCGCTCATGGGCTAGCGGTGCTTGATTTGTCGGTGCCCTGTTCAGCGGTGCTTGAGTTGGCGGTGCCCTGTTCAGCGGTGCTTGATTTGGCGGTGCCCTGTTCAGCGGTGCTTGAGTTGGCGGTGCCCAGTTCAGCGGTGCTTGAGTTGGCGGTGCCCTGTTCAGTGGTGCTTGATTTGGCGGTGCCCGGCCCAGCGGTGCTTGTGCTGGCGGTCCTTCGTGGCCCAGCGGGGCTTGTGCTGGCTGTCCTTCATGGCCCAGCGGTGCTTGTGCTGGCGGTCCTTCATGGCCCAGAGGGCTTGTGCTGGCGGTCCTTCATGGCCCAGCGGGGCTTGTGCTGGCGGTCCTTCATGGCCCAGCGGGGCTTGTGCTGGCTGTCCTTAATGTCCCAGCGGGGCCTGTGCTGGTGGTGGCCTCCTGGGCAGCTGGGCTGGGGCCCTCCTGGGCAGCTGGGCTGGGGCTGGCGGGCCCTCCTGGGCAGCTGGGCTGGGGCTGGCGGGGCCCTCCTGGGTAGCTGGGCTGGGGCTGACGGGGCCCTCCTGGGCAGCTGGGCTGGGGCTGGCAGTGGCCTCCTGGGCAGCGGGGATGATGGCGGTCTTCTCCGCCGTGCAGCTCTTCCCAGAATTGCCAGGTTTCTTGTGGCCCTTCCCCACCGTGGGAGGTGTAACAGCTGAGTCCACACTCCCACCGGGACCCCTGGGAGCAGCTTTGGTGGCTGGAGTCTTCCCCGTCTCCCGCCGGGCACTGGCCAACTTCTGATGCTTCACAGGGGGGCACTGGCTGTGCTGTGGCTCCGTGCAACACTGGCTGTCCTGGTGGCCGGTGCACTCCACATACCTGTGACAACAGGCACCACTGGTCCTGTAGATGTTGTGGCTGAGGTGCTACTTCGGGACCTATGAGATGGACGGGGTGGGGGAGGTGTGGGAAAAAGGGCAAGGCTGGACAGGAAAAGTTTTTTAGAGACACTGGGACGGGTAGCTGGAGGGGGTTTGGGAGTGGAGGAAGAGGTGGTGGTTGTAGGAGGTGTACGTTTGGTGACTTTGGATGCAGGTGCATGCGCTGGAGGCTGTCGTGAGGTGGATGGCTGTTGGGTGGGTGTGTGCCTGCGTTTGTGTATCTTGGGAGGGGGTGTCACAGACACACTGGGAGAGGACACAGGGGATGTGTGAATGGTAGTGGGGGTGGTGACTGCACGTGAGCGGGGTGTGCTGGTGAGGGACGTAGTGGCTGTAGAGGTAGTGCATGCAGGTGTGAGTGTAGATGAGACTGGGAGGGAGGAGGGAGACGACAAGGAGGGGGACACAGTGGAGGCAGTGGATGTTGGTGTGTCTGCATGTGTGTGTTGCTTGCGTGAGTGCCTGTGGGATGTGTGGTGCTTATGTTTGCCTGAGCTTCCCTTGTGTGGTGAGGTGTGTGCAGGCTGGTCTGATGGTGTGCTTGGGATAGGCAGAGGTACAGGGGATTGGGTCTGGGCGGAGGAAGTTGGAGGGGGGAGGCTAGAGACGAGGACAATGGCTGCCATCAGTGCTGAGGCCAGAGTTTGAAAAGCTCGGTGAAGGGCCGCCTGACCAAAATGAATGCCATCCAGGAATGCATTAGTTTGTTGCAACTGCCTTTCTACACCCTGGATGGCATTCAAAATGGTAGACTGCCCAACAGTGAGTGACCTGAGGAGGTCAATGGCCTCCTCACTGAGGGCAGCAGGGGTGACTGGGGCAGGGCCTGAGGTGCCTGGGCAAAGGTGATGCCCACACTCCTGGGTGAGCGGGCACGGGCGAAGGCTGAGGGGCTGCTGGGAGGGCGGTGCTGGTAGGGGTGGTGGCGGCTGTACCTGTAGATGCGGGGGGTACAGATGTTGCCGCCACCACAAGGGAGCTTCCATCAGAGGACGAGTCCATGTCGCTGGTGTCAGCTCCTGTCCCCGCTGTGGAGCTCCTTTGCCCTCCGTCCCACTGGTGAATTCAGACTCCGTAGTCTCGCCCTCCAGGGCCATGTGGGATGCAGCTCCCTCATGCTCTGGTGCCACTGCTCCTCTGCCTGATGATGCTAATGCACACAAGAACAGGAAGACCAAAAAAAGGGGGGGAGACAGAAGAAAGACATGTTGAGTGCATGGATTACCGCTACCGTTGGCGGACAAGACAGACACAGAGGCCCCCTGCACTACGCCGCGCTCTTGGGCTCCACAGTGCAATTCCTGGGAAATGGCCTACAAGGCTATGGACGACATCTGCACACTTAGAGGCATGAATAGCTGTACTTGGCACTCTACAGAGGTGGGGTGGGGGGCCACAGGGCCATGCCTTACGGAGGGGCCTAGCCTACGGAACTCGCCCTGGCCTAGGGAAACTCACAGCCCTCCTCCCCAACCCAGACAACTCCACTGCGTGCAAAGTCAGCTGAATGAGAGTGTACTCACCCCCTTGTGTCTGCTGTGATGCCCTCAAGCGCCCATCCAATTCCGGGTAGGCCACCACCAGGATCCTGAACATCAGGGGGGTCATGGTTCGACGGGCACCCCTCCCACGTTGGGAGGCCATCCCCAGCTGAGCCTCCGCCGTCTTCTTGCTCCAGCGGCGAATGTCCTCCCATCTTTTCCGGCAGTGGGTCTGTGGTAGACCCCCAGGGTCCGGACGTCCTTGGCGATGGCACGCCAAATATATTTCTTCTGGTGGGCGCTGACCTACATGAAATGTACAGGGGAAGAAGAGAAGTCATTACCAACTGCACCGTCAAAGTGAGTGGCCCCCATCCCTACCCTTGCCATGTGGCACATGCACTCACTGTCTTACATGCACGCAGCGCTCTGCCCCCTTCCTTCTTACATCCAGCCCTCTCCACACAGGCATAGCCCATACAACATGCTCCCTGTGTACTTACCTGTTTGTCTGGAGGGCCGTAGAGTAGCGTGTACTGGGGAGGACCCCATCAATGAGCTTCTTCAACTCCTCCGATGTGAAGGCAGGGGCCCTTTCCCCAGACGCACGAGCCATTGTCTCTTCCAGACTGAGGTCACAGCAGCACTTGCAGTGCAGGTCCTCTCCTGTCGAAGATCAGGTATCGAGTGATTGAAGTGATAGAAAATGGGGGTCACGTCCGCTGCGGTGCGTACCATCACCGCCGGCGTACATCGTCATTGGCTCCTGGAACCCATAGGGTCCAATGTTAACCAAAGCAGCATTGTGCCACGGTCTCCGACCGCCTACTGCAACGGTGTACAACGCCAGCGCAGTTACATCACATCCCATTGTCCCACTTTAGAGGTCAGGCAGCCGCCATTTCAGGGGCCCACATGGCCTCATTTTCAACTGCGTCACACATACCTAGGCCTAGCCTCAACACACATACAGGCCACCTTTTGTGTATGATTGGTGTTCTGGGTAAACTGTGGGTATGTACCTCTGAGTTGTTTGACTCTGTGCTCGCTGTTGTCCTTCATAGGCACCATCTGCTGGGACATGTGAGGAGATGGCGGCATCCTCCGGTGTACCGACTGTTGGTGGACCTGTCGACAATGGAGGAGCGACATTTGATAATCACCTACAGGTTTGACCGCGCCACAATCCAGGAACTGTGTACCCAGTTGGTGCCAGACCTGATCTCAGCAATCCGCCATCCCACAGGAATCCCCCCTCAAGTGCAGGTGCTGTCAGTGCTCCATTTCCTTGCAAGTGGGTCATTTCAAACAACAGTGGCCATGGCATCAGGGATGTCCCAGCCTATGTTTTCCAACGTGTTGTCCAGAGTGTTGTCTGTCCTTCTGAAACACATGCAGAGCTACATCGTTTTCCCTCAGGTGGAGGATTTGCCTACAGTGAAAGGTGATTTATATGCCCTGGGACATATCCCCAACATCATAGGTGCCATTGATGGGACCCATGTGGCTTTGGTCCCCCCCACAGGAGTGAACAGGTGTACAGAAACCGGAAGAGTTATCATTCCATGAATGTACAGATGGTATGTTTGGCCGACCAGTACATCTCCCATGTGAATGCCATGTTCCCTGGCTCTGTGCATGACGCCTACATCCTGTGGAATAGCAGCATCCCTTATGTGATGGGTCAACTCCAGAGGCACTGTGTGTAGCTATTAGGTGAGCCCCTGGAAGCAAGACAGTGGGAATGGTTGTCTGGGGTTATCCCTACAGGTTAGTGTGTGTCTAACAGTTGTCCCTCGCCATTTGCAGGTGACTCTGGGTACCCCAACCTGTCATGGCTACTGACCCCAGTGAGGAATCCCAGGACCAGGGCAGAGGAATGCTACAATGAGGCCCCTGGGTGAACTAGGAGGGTGATCGAGCGGACCTTCGGCCTCCTGAAGGCCAGGTTCAGGTGCCTCCACATGACAGGTGGATCCCTATTCTACTCACCAAAGAAGGTGTGCCAGATCATCGTGGCCTGCTGTATGCTTCACAACTTGGCTTTGCGACAACAGGTGCCTTTTCTGCAGGAGCATGGTCCAGATGGCGGTGTTGTGGCAGCTGTGGAGCCTGTGGACAGTGATGAGGATGAAGCAGAGGAAGAAGACATGCAGAACAGGGACTCAGTGACCAGCAATATTTCCAGTGAACCACAGGTGAGAATACAATCCTGCCTACTACATGTACTTTTACACTACTACCTCTATCCTGTCTGTCGTTTTCACCCAGTGTATGGTCACTGAGTTGTCACTTTCCGTTACGGTTTCACAGATGTGGGTCCCACCGTGTGTCATCTGCTTACATTCCTCATGGACTAGAGCTGTGTGACATAGGTATGTTGACATTACTATTTCAAACACATTTTGTCACTGTAATTGCTAATACACTTTTTCGAAATCACAGACAGACTCCAGATCATTTTGTGCTTTAGGTGTGTTTATTTCACTGTAAAATATTGGAGGGGGAAGTTAAATGGTGAGGGGTGATGGCGGAGGAGTGTCCATGGCAGAGTCCAGTCTATTAGTCTCACAGGTGCATTGCCCATATGGGCATAGGAAGTGGAGCTGGGGCAGTTTAATTATGGACAGGGTGACAAAGTGGGACAGTAGGATGACAATCAGGGTGGCCTCATTTCTTGGCGGGGGTCTTGGCATCGTTCTCTGTCTTGTTCCTGGATCTCAGGGACCGTTTGTGGGGTGGTTCTCCCTCTGCAGGGGGTGGGGTGCTGGTGTGGTGGTCCTGTGGCGGGGCGTCCTGTCCTCTAGCGCCGGCGGAGGTGGTGGGCAGTTCATCGTCCATGCTAGTGTCAGGGGCCCCTTGTTGTGCCACAGTGTCCCTCCTGGTGTTGAGTACTTCCTTCAGCACCCCTACGATGGTGCCCAGGGTGGAGCTGATGGTTCTGAGTTCCTCCCTGAAGCCCAAATACTGTTCCTCCTGCAGGCGCTGGGACTCCTGGAACTTGGCCAGTACCATTGCCATCGTCTCCTGGGAGTGGTGGTAAGCTCCGATGATGGAGGAGAGGGCCTCGTGGAGAGTGGGTTCCCTTGGCCTGTCCGCCCCCTGTCGCACGGCAGCCCTCCCAGTTCCCCTGTGTTCCTGGGCCTCCGTCCCCTGTACCGTGTGCCCACTGCCACTGCCTCCAGGTCCCTGTTGTTGTTGGGGTGGAGGGTTATCCTGGGTTCCCTGTAGTGGTGGACACACAGCTGATTGACGTGTCCTGGGGACAGAGGTATGGGCCCGCTGGGTGGGTGCTGTGCTGGTGTTTCCAGAGGGGGGAAGGTCTGTGGTGGCCTGTGCCTGTGTGAGGGGAACCGACTGTCCAGAGTTCCCCGATGGTCCGTGCTGGTCATCTAGATCCAGTTGGACAGAGCTGCTGTCATCACTGTGGGCCTCTTCTGTGGGTGGAGTGGACATGTCTGGACCCTCCTGTCTGGTGACGTTGGGTAGGGGTCCTGCAGGGGTGTAAAGGCATGATTATTGCATCTGTGTGTGCCATGGTGTGCAATGGGTGGGTGACTGTGTACCCCAGTGCTGGCATTCCAGTGTGGGAGCTTGTGTGATGATGGTTTAGGGGGGTGTATGGCTATGTGCAGTGTGCATGCTTTAGTGATGGGTGTCCATTGTTGTTGCATGCAGGGCTTGGTGTTGGGATGGGTGGTTTGTGATATTGGGACATTTGTGAGGAGTTGGTGTGATGGGGGTGAGGGTGAGGGTGGGGATAGCATGCAGGTAGGGTGGGGGATATATTAGTAAAGCTTTGACTTACCAGAGTCCATTCCTCCAGCTACTCCTGCGAGGCCCTCAGGATGCAGAATCGCCAAGACCTGCTCCTCCCATGTTGTTAGTTGTGGGGGAGGAGGTGGAGGTCCGCCGCCAGTCCACTGAACCGCCAGGTGGTGTCTTGAGACCACGGAACGCACCTTCCCCCGTAGGTCGTTCCACCTTTTCCTGATGTCCTCCCGATTTCTTGGGTGCTGTCCCACTGCGTTGACCCTGTCCACTATTCTTCGCCATAGCTCCATCTTCCTTGCAATTGAGGTGCGCTGCACCTGTGATCCGAATAGCTGTGGCTCTACCCGGACGATTTCCTACACCATGACCCTGCGCTCCTCCTCCGAGAACCTGGGGTGTCTTTGCCGTGCCATGGGGTGGTGTAGGTGATGTGTGGGGTGGAGTGTGTGGTGATAACTGTGGTGATATGTAGTGGTGTGTTGTGTGAGGTGCGTGGAAGTTGTGTGGGTGATGGTGTTATGTGCCTGTGGTTGCTGTTGTACTTGCTGGTGGTGTCTCTCTCTGGCCTTCTTTCTGTATTTTTGGTTGTAGGGGTTTGTGGGTGATGTGGGTGTGTGTTTTATATTGCAATGGGTGTGTGGGAGTGGTGTGTGTATGTGTCTCAGGTGTGTGTATTTTGAATCGTCCAATGTGGCTGTGTTTTGTAGGAGTGTGTGTATTTTGAGCGCAGCAGTGTGTACCGGCAATGGAATACCGCGGTTGAAAGACCGCCACGTGGATTCGTGTGTCGTGATAGTGTGGGCGTATTTCTGTTGGCGTGACGGTGGAGGTTTTGTTTTCGCCAGTTTATCTTTGACCTTTGGTGTGGTGGACTTGTGTGGGTGTCTGAATTTTGGCGGATTCCGAGATGTGGGTCATAATAGCTGTGGCGGAATTCCGCGGCAGTGTGTTGGCGGTCTTCTGCATGGCGGTAAGCGGCTTTTACTGCCAATGTTGTAATGAGGGCCTAAGTCTGTGTGACTACACAACTTTGTGACCAAGCAATATGTGGATAACAATATAAAAACACAGCTACTAGATGTCCTGGAACATGGATCAAAACTATACGCAGAACTGAATCAGGAGAGATTTGTACTGAAAGAGTAAAAGCTGTTTGACATAATCACTAAATGCAAACGCCCACACTTTCATTGCCATAGTAGGAGTTTCATCCAACCAGCCACTACATAACAGGTTACAAAAAACAACTTTCACAAGCACATAGAGAGATGGATGTAGCAAAAGAAAAGGGTGAATTTATCAAGGACATTCTTTTACATGATCTTCTTCTAACAAACGCATTATTTGATGGAGATGCTGCAGCCAAAACAGTGAAGCACAAACTCATACAAGAGCTCGAAAAAAACTTTCAGCTGATGAATTTCGTTTTGAAAAGGTGTCCTTATGGAAAACTCCTGTTGTTGTGGACTATATGTCACAATTGCGAATGGTCAAGATGTGATCCATGCAAAATTTTGTAGAGGTTTTTCAGACTGTTCTACATATATCAAAGTCAGTGTGCACCTTGCAAGAATTGCACATTGTCTTTGACGGTTATCTTGCACTATCTGTCAAAGAATGTGAGAAAATCAGATGAATGTCCATAAGTGGAACGATTGACCTTGTCTGCATCAAACATTCGACACCTTAACTTGTGTAACTTGATAAATTCTAGTCATCAACATCGAACAAGATGAACTTGGAGATGTTAACTCATCAAAAGATTGCTGATGCTTCAGTGAACACTGAATTTTCAATTATTGCAAGTGGAACGATTGTCAATGAGGAGTTGGTGCCTGCAGAGATATATTCAAAAGGTATGGACTAAATTGTTCAAGAACTTAACACCAAATTGGAGGAAGCTGACCTTCGTGTTGTGCCACATGTTGAGTGGGCTGTTCCAAATGGTATCAATCGAGTCATTGTACAGTCAAATGACACAGATGTTATTATTGTGGTGCTTAGATTTGTTACAATGTTTATAAGTCATGGAGTGTCAGAGTTATGGATATATTATGGGACAGGCGAGAAAAGACACTTAGGGCCTCATTCCGACCCTGGCGGTCTGTGACCGCTAGGGCGGAGGGCAGCGGAAGCAGCGCCAACAGGCTGGCGGTGCTTCCTGGGCTATTCTGACCGCGGCAGTAAAGCCGCGGTCAGAAAAGGGGAACCGGCTGTTTCCCGCTGGTTTTCCCCTGGCCCAGTGAATCCTCCATGGCGATTCGGACCCCCTTCCCGCCAGCCTGTTTCTGGCGGTTTTCACCGCCAGAACCAGGATGGCGGGAACGGGTGTCGTGGGGCCCCTGGGGGCCCCTGCACTGCCCATGCCACTGGCATGGGCAGTGCAGGGGCCTCCTAACAGGGCCCCATACAGATTTTCACTGTCTGCTTTGCAGACAGTGAAAATCGCGACGGGTGCCACTGCACCCGTCGCACCCCTGCAACTCCGCCGGTTCCATTCGGAGCCGGCTTCCTCGTTGCAGGGGCTTTCCCGGTGGGCCGGCAGACGGCCTTATGGCGGTCGCCCGCCGGCCCAGCGGGAAAGTTGGAATGGCCGCCGCGGTCTTGTAACCGCCTTAATCCCACTTCATATTCTGTACAAGAAACTTGACCCAGAGATGCCCAGTGTTCTTCTCAAGGCACAAATTCTTATGGATGATGATACTATGAGCAAAATTGGAACACAGCTTGGAGCTTTAACTGCTGAACCTGTGAAGTTTCTAAAAGGATTTGCAGAGACGGAAGAAGAATGTGATGTTAAAGACGTAAAAAATACTTTTGCCTGTGTGGAAAACGAGTTCTGACTGTCACACATTTGAGGATCTTGGGTACAGTGAGTTTAAGGGATCAGTTCCACTAAGTGACCTTCCACCAACATCATATTCTGTGCGTGGACACATTAAAAGAGTGTTCTACTTGATCAGAATATATCTAAGTGTTTTGGATCATGTGTATGTAGAAAAAGATCCGTGTGGATTTGGTGGGGAAGATCCTGATGGAGTGCTAAAACCTATGAAATTTCTAAAGCCTCTAGCCACAGAACTTACACGTACATGTACTTGCAAAACCTGTGATACAAAAAGATGTCCCTGTCGATATGCTCTTCTCAAATGTTCAACATTCTGCGAATGTACCACAAGTGATTGCTGAAACAAATAAATAAAGTGAACTATGAAAATATGTCTAAAACAGGAGTTATATTATTATTTTTTTCATATTCAGATCATAAACATAGTTTGGTGCTTGTATAAAAGGGTTAAAAAACATTATTTGTTTCATTTCTATATATGTCTCTTCTTCCTTTATTATAGCAGCCATTTTGGAGAATGGTGGAAGGGTTGCTCTGAAGAACTATTTTCTCTCTATAAGACTACTTGACCCCCAAAACCTATGGTTTAACACCAAAATGAAGTATGTAGGCCTCGCGGTTCCTGAAATATTGCACCATCACTGCAACACATCTGCCATTTTTAAAAATGTTGTCCAGAAAAATTTAGCCCGGATCAGTACTGTCTACCCAAGCTAAATTACTTCTCTAATCATCCAAAAACACAAATCAAAAATGAAAATCTCTGGACAACATTTTTTTTAACGGAAAATATATCAGGGGGCCAGGATTACTATTACCAATTATTTAACTAGTGCAGTGATACTCATCACGTTCCATGCTGTGTGCATGGATGGAAGCATGAGCAGTTGCTGTGGAGGGATATGGCTTTGGCTCCTTGACAAGAGAGTAGGAGCCAGACCAGCTTTCCTCCTACCTCAGCATCCTCCTACACCATGATGCCACATTAGACTTTGAAATAGTGCTGGCTGCTTGGACTTGGCTGAACATGCTGCAATCTTCCTTCTAATTCCTACTCAATGCAAGAGATTCAGTTGAGTGCTAGGACTGGAGGGAGGAGTATGAAAACAAAGAGGAAAGAAGAGAGAGAGAGATAGAGGATGAGAGCAATTGTTTGTGCCCCACATGTGAAAAACATAAGTCAAAACCAGTTACTGAGAAATACGTATTCATTGTTAGGGCTTTGTGAGGCTTTGCTGTAGGGACTTAGACTGCGCATCATCTTTGAGGCCAAATAAGCCGATAATATATTTCAGATTGCATGTGTTCCTATACACAGGGGACATAGCCTAAAAGTTTGGGTGGGTGATCTCCTTTGGGAGTTATATTCTAAGGGTGCTGCTTAACTATCTAGTTTCACTGTTGTTGTTTTTTTTCAAATTTTCAAATACAGTTAGTAAAAAATATACTGGAGGCAGATGTTTTCAGGTACAGCATTTGAAAGATGGGTTCTCTTAAGCTTCACTCCCTGGCGATCCCAGGATTCAAGATGCTGGACGACAGAGCATCGATTAAACTGTCTAGTGGAGCAGAACTGGAGTGGAGTGGACAGGGAATCAGGAATCTGGCAATCTGACATAGATATTCGTCTTTCATGGAGAGAAAATAGAGGCGACAGGTAAACACAAGCTCTTGTTACCCAAAGGAGAATAATTGAGGTTAGGTGAGAGGGAAGACATGGGGTGCCACACCTTAAGTAGTGTAATTGGTAACTCCTGAATTTCCTTTTTTAATATACTATTATTATATAATATAGGTGTGTTGAATTCTCCTCTGGATCAATTTTGGCAATCACCAAGGTTTCCTCCTCTGCAGTGATGACAATTCCTACTCTGTTCCAGCATGTACAGTTAGTGTCAACATCAGGGCAGTGCATGCTCTACAGGTGACTAGAATGCAAAAACCCAGCACTTTCAAGATAACGTCATTTATGCATTGTGCTGATATGCTGTTGTTTAACCTTTTGCATTGCAGAATTAATCCTGAAGACTTATTTTGAAGGTGCTTAAAAATACTGTTCATTTGCAATGTATTGCTGCAGGCTTTCAGAGTGTATCAGGGTGTGGTCCCTTTCCAGGGCCTTCTAGAAGCTTTCCCTGCAGCATGCCTGGGTGTGGTTTGTGGGTTGGGCCAAGACTCTATATAAGGGAGCCAGCCCAGCTCCACGTGCTCACTATTCAGATGTCCCGGTGCAGAGCAGCAGCAACTTCCTGAGCTCCTGTCCCAAAGGCCTACTTTGATCCTCCAGGCCTTGTCCTTTCACTTTGTTGGTGATTCTTGATCAGGGCGGTAAGGTGGAGGTCGGGCTGGGCCCCCGATCCCGTTCTCGAAGGCTTTCGAGTTCTTGGGCCTAATTTGCGTGATAAAACATTTTGGCTCTTGTGCGTGTGAATGTTCGCTTGGTGTTTCATGGCATTTACATGCTGACATTCGAATCGGCAAGATGCGTGATTCATTGCTCGTGTACAACTCTTGATATTCATTGTGCGCTACCATTTTATGGCATTTACAGGGTGGCATTCGAATCCGCAAGACGCGGATTCATTTCTTGTGCTGAATTCATGTTATTCATTGTGCGCTACCATTTCATGGCATTCACATGGTGGCATTCGAATCGGCAAGACGCGCGATTCATTTCTTGTGCTTAATTCATGTTATTCATTGTGCGCTACCATTTCATGGCATTCACATAGTGGCATTCGAATCGGCAAGACGCGCGATTCATTTCTTGTGCTTAATTCATGTTATTCATTGTGCGCTACCATTTCATGGCATTCACATTGTGGCATTCGAATCGGCAAGACGCGCGATTCATTTCTTGTGCTGAATTCATGTTATTTATTGTGTGCTACCATTTCATGGCATTCACATGGTGGCCTTCGAATCGGCAAGACGCGTGATTAATTCCATGTGCTTAATTCATGAATATTCAGTGTGCGCTACCACTTCATGGCATTCGCAAGGTAGCATTTGAATCGGCAAAACGCGCGATTCATTTCTTCAGCGTAATTCATGATATTCATTGTGTGTTACCATTTCCTGGCATTTACGTGGTGACATTCGAATCGGCAAGACGCGCAATTAATTTCTTGTGCTTAATTTATGTTATTTATTGTGCGCTATCATTTCACGGCATTCATATGGTGGCATTCGAATCGGCAAGACGCGCGATTCATTTCTTGTGCTTAATTCATGTTATTCATTGGGTGCAACCATTTCATGGCATTTACAAACTCTTGTGGAAATCCGCAATGTGTGCAATTCATGTTCCTGCATTCTAAGAAACTGAAGTGCTAGAATTCTAGATGATATATTGTGAGTGCATAATAGGTTCCTTAAGTACAATTCCCATGGTGTCATAGAATTAATTCAGATTATTTTCTTGTCCTCATGCAAAAGACTATGTTTGAATTTGAAAACGTAATTCTAGAAGGTTCTGATTTTATCTAATCCATGTGTAACATTTCATTGAAAGGTTCATTGATCAGTTGTATTAATCCTTCTTGATTCCTTCACAGGTAACCAGTCATCTTGAGACCTAGCCATTTAGTACATGCTTAAGTTATCCATGTTTCTAGTATGACAATGCTTAGAATCATAGTCTAGTAATGATTAATATGATATAATCTTGATATTGTGGGGGTCATTCTGACCCTGGCGGTAAAAACCGCCAGGGCCAACGACTGCAGGAGCACCGCCAACAGGCTGGCGGTGCTCCCTTGGGCATTCTGACCGCGGCGGTACAGCCGCAGTCAGAAACGAAAAACCGGCGGTGTACCGCCGGTTTTCCGCTGCCCTGGGGAATCCTCCATGGCGGCGCAGCTTGCTGCGCCGCCATGGGGATTCTGACCCCCATACCGCCATCCTGTTCCTGGCGGTTTTGGCCGCCAGGAACAGGATGGCGGTATGGGGTGTCGTGGGGCCCCCGTAACAGGGCCCCACCAAGATTTTCAGTGTCTGCAATGCAGACACTGAAAATCGCGATGGGTGCAACTGCACCCGTCGCACCCCTTCCACTCCGCCGGCTCCATTCGGAGCCGGCATCCTCATGGAAGGGTGTTTCCCACTGGGCTGGCGGGCGGCCTTCTGGCGGTCGCCCGCCAGCCCAGCGGGAAACCCAGAATACCCGCGGCGGTCTTTTGACCGCGCAGCGGTATTCTGGCGGTCCCAGCCAGGCCGGCGGCTTCCGCCGCCGGCCGGGGTCAGAATAACCCCCTGTGTGTTTTAACCTTTCTGCTTCCTACAGGTCTCCTTCCCAGCTGTTCCCTTCCTAATTCCCCTTTTCCCCACTTGGACTCTCTTAGACTCTGTGACATTCTAATCAGAGTATTGGAGCTGTCTTGTGGTGGATGTGTTGGGAACGTGCGCAGACCCCGAGGATCTGGTGACTCTGACAGTTAGTGACTGTAAAGTTTATCACTATCCTTAGAAGAATTACTATTGAATGCAATACTACATATACTGTATGGATGGATCTATGGGTGCATTCCCCTACACACTAGATCTGTTTGAGTGCCAAAAGCGTACCCTTTGTTTTTGGCTTTTCCTTTGAATCTGGCACTGCTCAAGGGTCACATTTTTTCAAAATAATAATGTGAAAATTATTTTCATTGGTGATATGAGTTTTAATAGCATACATCAGGGTAGACTGAATCTTGATTAAACATGCTTTGATGTTGTTTTTGTCTGTGTGGCAGTCTTGTATCTGAAAAGAGATGGTGCCATTGATTGGTTGGCAGTAAATGTTAATTGGGGCACCTATTGGATGAATTATGTGCCTTTTTAAAACATTGGTTTAAGTAGCTAGGTGTATACTTACATTGTTGTTTGGTTGGAATTTATGAAGGGTGTGGTATCAGGTAGCATTTTGTATGCTTTTTGTACTGGTGGTATGACTGCTTGACATGTTACAGGTGGGGTATATAATTAAAATATTGTGTTTTAAATATTGTTACAAAATGGTAGCCAGACTATTGGAATATTATTAAGGTAGGTATGTTCAGATAAATACATATTTACTATATTTAACTCCACATATGTGTACCTTGATGATGTAAATCATCAAGGTACACATATGGTGTTAAGAACAGTGAATCAATGTATGTGCATTATAGTTACATTTGCGAGACTTAGATTGTTGATGGTTTGAAATGCTACTTTGAACCACTGTCAGTGGTTAGACTTATTGCATACATCTACCCATCACCTTTTGTGTGGTTGATGTAGCAGCTGAAGTGGCTAAGTGTATATACTTTCCCTGATGCCCAGTCCAAAGTGGCTTTCTTGTTATCATACCTGACTGGGGATGCAGCTACCTGGGCTATCCCTCTTGTGCGTAAAGACAGTCCCCTGCTTTACAATTGGAGAAATTTTGTTCATGAGTTTGAACGAGTATTTGATCGTATAACTGTAACATTGTCGGCAGATCGTGAATTATTAGACTTACGACAAGGTAACCAGGATTTAGGGCCTGATTACAACTTTGGAGGAAGGTGTTAATCCGTCCCAAATGTGACGGATATACCACCAGCCGTATTACGAGTCCATTATATCCTATGGAGCTCGTAATACGGCTGGTGGTATATCCGTCACATTTGGGACGGATTAACACCTCCTCCAAAGTTATAATCAGGCCCTTAGTGTCATATTTAGCCAACTTTAATCGACTGGTAGCCAAGACATCCTGGCCTGAAGAAAAGCAAGCGGCCTTGTTCTACAAGGGACTCAGAGAGGAGTTAAAAGATATTCTAGCTCGAATTGACCCGCAGCCTACAGACTGTCAGGACCTGATTAACCTTGTTTTGAGATTGGATCATCGTTTAGCAGAACGAAGGGGAACACGCATAAAGACTGAAAAATATTCCTGGCGTGTTCACGATAATAGAGAATCAAGAACTCAGAAAGAAAGAACGCCAGAACCTATGGAAATCGGAACAATCAGGAAACCTTTGACCAAAGACAAAAAGGACCTACATAGAAAGAATGGACATTGTCTTTATTGTGGGCGCAAGGGTCATTTCGCCAAAGAATGTCCAATCAAACCAAAGAGCAAATGAGGTCCTGTCCAGAAAGTTGCAGCCAATGCACATGTCGAGTCAGAAAACTAAAACACCCAAGATGTAAAGAGGGGTTCATCTGGGGTGTTACCGTGGACCTTTCACAAACTACACATATCAAGCTGGGCAGAAAAGTTCAAGTAAAGAAAAATACCTATTTCAAGAAGGCCCTAGTAGATTCTGGGGCTACTGGGAACTTTGTTGACGCCCAATTTGTTTGTGCAGGGGGGATCCTATGTATTGAGAAGAAGACTCCAGAAATAATACAGGCAGTAGATAGAAACCTCTTGACTGGAGGTCCGGTAACTCTTCAGACTGTCCCCTTGTCAGTGATCTGTGAGGGTAATAACCAAAGAAATAAACATAAAGAGAAACTCGTCCTTGACGTGATCCATGCTCCCCAGTATGGAATTATCCTTGGCTTACCCTGGTTAACTCATCACAATCCTGAGATTAATTGGGCAGAATGAAAGGTCGTGTTCTCATCAGCACTATGTAAAGAACAATGCCTCCAAAAGTCTCAAATATCAAAAGCTTGCAACTCTTACATAGCCACTGCCGCGGAGAAAAAAGTTAAATTGCCCAAACAGTATTCATCCTATGAAGATGTTTTTGATGAGAAAGAAGCAGAAAACGTGCCTCCTCATAGACCTTATGACTGTCAAATTGATCTAATCCCAGGTGCGATACTCCCCAACTGTCGTGTATACGCCCTGTCAGAACATGAAAATCAACATTTACGAAAGTATCTAGATCAATTCTAGGAGAATGGTTTCATCCGCCCTTCTAAGTCTCCTGCAGCCTCTCCTTTGTTTTTTGTTCCGAAGGCAAATGGAGATCTTCGAACTTGTATTGACTATAGGGGTTTGAACAAGATCACCATCAAGAATAAATATCCCTTGCCCCTGATTCCGGTCTTACTGGAACAAGTAAAGAAAGCTAAAATCTACACGAAGCTCGATCTACGAGGTGCTTTTCATTTGGTCAGAATGAGAGAGGGCGATGAACAGCGTTGAAGACAAGATATGGCCTCTTTGAATACACGTCATGCCTTTTGGTCTGTGTAATGCTCCAGCAGCATTTCAATTTTTCTTGAATGACGTTCTTAGAGAGTATCTCAACATATTTGCCATAGTATACATCAATGACATTTTGATCTACTCTGACAATGAAAATGAACATGTACAACATGTCAAGGAAATTCTTGCAGCCCTTCGAAAGCACCATTTATATTGCAAACTAACCAAGTGTGAGTTTCACGTTACCACAGTTGAGTTTTTAGGGGTTATCCTTACCCCTCAAGGTATGGTGATGGCAGAAAAGAAAGTACAAGCCGTATCTGATTGGCCCACTCCAAAAACTATTCGTGATGTACAATGTTACCTGGGGTTTGCAAATTTTTACCAGAGGTTCATAAATCATTTTTCCCAGACAGTGGCCCCAATCGCTAAGCTATTAAGAAAGAAAGAAAAATGTGTATGGTCCCCAGAAGCTGATCAAGCCTTTTCAACTTTGAAGGAAGCTTTCTCCACAGCTCCAGTCTTGACTCACCCTGATGCGGACCGTCCCTTCATAGTGGAAGCTGATGCTTCAGATGTGGCAATAGGTGCAGTCTTGTCACAACGAATTAAAGACACTGGGCAACTTCATCCTGTAGCTTACATGTCTCGGAAACTGAATGAAGCCAAACAAAACTATGTCATTGCTGAAAAAGAGCTTCTGGCTATTCGTGAAGCCTTTAAAGAATGGAGACATAATTTGTTCGGTGCCAAATATACTGTCTCTGTATATAATGATCATCGCAATCTCCAGTTCATGAGCTCCGCCAGACTTTTGACTCCTCTGCAATTACACTGGATGCTGTTTTTTGCCGAATTTGATTTTGTGGTAACTTTCCGTCCTGGTAAAGACAATCGCAAAGCTGACACCTTGTCCCGCCAAAAGTCTACCACGTTGCCTACAGTTCAAACCTCCAGAGATATCATTGCTCCAGACAAAGTCCTATGCATCATAAAAACTGAAGATTTCTTTGAAGACATCCGTAATTCTTTCACCACTGAGAAATGGCAGACATGGGCTCAAGCAGATCCCAAAAGGTCACTCAAGCAAGGATTACCTTTCCATGACGCTCGTTTGTTCGTGCCCACTACCAAACTTCGCAAAATAGTTTTTCATTGGTTGCATGTTATACCTACGGCAGGTCATCCAGGTACTCCTAAAACTCTTGATTTAATCCAACGCTACTTTTGGTGGCCTACCTTGACAAAAGACATAAAAGCAATGGTAAACAACTGCGAAGTCTGTGCTCGCAGTAAAACAAGTAATTCGAAACCGAAAGGGTTGTTGCATCCACTCCCAACTCCAAGTCGTCCTTGGGAGCACATTTCTTTAGACTTTATTACAGAACTACCAGTGGTTCAACAACATTCAGTAATCCTTGTGGTAGTAGATAGTCTCACTAACTATGGACATTTCATTGCCTGTAAGTAATTGCCCACCTCCAGTGAACTGGCAACTATTTTACTGAATAGAGTGGTCCGTTATCATGGGTTGCCAAAAATGATACTCTCCGATCGAGGGTCACAATTTGCCTCCAATTTCTGGAAGACATGGTGCAAAACACTTCAAGTCACATCCACACTATCTACTAGCCACCATCCTCAAACAGATGGTCAAACTGAGAGACTAATTCAGACTTTGAAGCAATACCTGCGTGCTTACGCTAAAAAAGCACTTCATTCTTGGACATCAATGGTCTGGTTAGCTGAGTTAGCCTACAATAACTCATTCCACACTTCCACTGGCGTTACACCCTTTTTTGGCTTGTTTGACTATCATCCTGACACCTTGCCCATCACGATCCCTCAAGAAAGTTCTCTTACACCAGCTGTGTCAGAAACCATCCAACATCTTCATCAAACCCAGAAATTGATTCAACAACATTTAGAACAGGCCAAACAAAAATACAAAAAGCCTTATGACAAGAAACATTGTGAGGGACCGCAGTATCAACCAGGTGATAAAGTGTGGCTTTCTACAAGACATATAGGGGGTCATTCCAACCCTGGCGGTCGGTGTTAAAGCGGCGGCCAACCCGCCAACAGGCAGGCGGCCAAAAAAATGGAATTCTGACCCTGGCGGGAACCGCCAACACAGACCGCCACCTTAACACTCCGACCGCCACGGCGGGACAAACAAACAGAGCGGCGGTCACCGCCAACAGACAGGTGGCAGACGATGTACCGCCCACCCTATCACAACTCACCAATCCACCACCTTTTCCGGGGCGGGAGCCCCGCCGATAAAAACACGGCGGAAACAGACTACGAACGGGAAAACGCTCACCCTACACACTCCACGAGGAATCTGGACAGCATGGAACCAGAACTACACATCCTACCAGCAATTGTCTACCTGGTCCTCTACCAGGAGCACGAACGCCGGCGCAGAAGACAACGGTGAGTACTGCACCTACGACACAGGGGAGGGGGGAGGAGAAAAGAATACGGGCGCACACATACGCGACACCCCCCCCCCAACTACCTACACACCAATGCAGAGCAACAACTCAGAGTGACACCCCCCAACCCCCCCAGAAGAATGCAAAGACAAATTAATATGTTATTGGAATTCAAATATATTGTAAGGCTGAGTAAATAAGTAAGTCGAACATCCCATAACTATATACACATATGTAAATTGTCCCGTCAAAATTGGCTTTCTGTCATTGTACGTGGGCCAATGGTCCTCAACACATGGGCAAAGCCCACACATGAGACCCGAATCCATTGGAGAGAACACTGCAGGGGCATCAGATAGGAAAACTACAGGCACCTCAGGGGGAAGGGAAGGGGGGGCACCTCAGCCACATGAGTCCACGACGCCAGATCCACGAGGAGCCTCCATGGCCACTGTTCAATCCTGGGGAGTGCAAAGCCACAGTCTCACAAGTCCCTACAGTGGGTGGCTTGCCCACTGTGCCATCCTGGGGAGTGCAAAGCCACAGTCTCACAAGTCCCTACAGTGGGTGGCTTGCCCACTGTGCCATCCTGGGGAGTGCAAAGCCACAGTCTCTCAAGTGGATGACAGACTCCAGCGGTACTGGAGGAGTCTTGGTGCCCAGAGTGTATCGTGCAGCCCTGTCCGACACTGATCCGGGCCTGCCCCTTCTGCCAATGTGTCAGCGGTGCTTGAGTTGAAGGGCCCAGCGGAGCGGTGCAGAGACGGCGGTGCCCAGCGGAGCGGTGCTTGAGAGGAAGGGCCCAGCGGAGCGGTGCTTGAGTTGAAGGGCCCAGCGGAGCGGTGCTTGAGTTGAAGGGCCCAGCGGAGCGGTGCAGAGACGGCGGTGCCCAGCGGAGCGGTGCATGAGTTGAAGGGCCCAGCGGAGCGGTGCAGAGACGGCGGTGCCCAGCGGAGCGGTGCTTGAGAGGAAGGGCCCAGCGGAGCAGTGCTTGAGTTGAAGGGCCCAGCGGAGCGGTGCTTGAGAGGAAGGGCCCAGCGGAGTGGTGCTTGAGAGGAAGGGCCCAGCGGAGCGGTGCTTGAGTTGAAGGGCCCAGCGGAGCGGTGCAGAGAGGAAGGGCCCAGCGGAGCGGTGCTTGAGTTGAAGGGCCCAGCGGAGCGGTGCAGAGAGGAAGTGCCCAGCGGAGCGGTGCAGAGACGGCGGTGCCCAGCGGAGCGGTGCTTGAGAGGAAGGACCCAGCGGAGTGGTGCTTGAGTTGAAGGGCCCAGCGGAGCGGTGCTTGAGTTGAAGGGCCCAGCGGAGCGGTGCAGAGAGGAAGGGCCCAGCGGAGCGGTGCAGAGACGGCAGTGCCCAGCGGAGCGGTGCTTGAGAGGAAGGGCCCAGCGGAGCGGTGCTTGAGTTGAAGGGCCCAGCGGAGCGGTGCAGAGAGGAAGGGCCCAGCGGAGCGGTGCTTGAGTTGAAGGGCCCAGCGGAGCGGTGCAGAGACGGCGGTGCCCAGCGGAGCGGTGCTTGAGTTGAAGGGCCCAGCAGAGCGGTGCTTGAGTTGAAGGGCCCAGCGGAGCGGTGCAGAGAGGAAGGGCCCAGCGGAGCGGTGCTTGAGAGGAAGGGCCCAGCGGAGCGGTGCTTGTCTTGAAGGGCCCTGTTCAGCGGTTCTTGAGACGGCAGTGCTCTGTTCAGCGGTGCTTGTCTTGAAGGGCCCTGTTCAGCGGTTCTTGAGACGGCGGTGCCCTGTTCAGCGGTGCTTGTCTTGAAGGGCCCTGTTCAGCGGTTCTTGAGACGGCAGTGCCCTGTTCAGCGGTGCTTGTCTTGAAGGGCCCTGTTCAGCGTTTCTTGAGACGGCAGTGCCCTGTTCAGCGGTGCTTGTCTTGAAGGGCCCTGTTCAGCGGTTCTTGAGACGGCGGTGCCCTGTTCAGCGGTGCTTGTCTTGAAGGGCCCTGTTCAGCGGTTCTTCACATGTGTCTCCAGGGCACCAGATCTGGCCAATATATGGTGCTCACTCGCCATCCGACTTCTTGCTTGCGGGGCCCTCCTGTGCTGGTGTCCCGTGCCCGTGGGTGTACTCCTTCACCCCCGGAATGGGTCTGGTGGGGCCCTCCTGGGCAGCTCACCTGCTGCCGGACTTGTCGGCCGTGCTGCACTTGCCATCCTTGCCTGATCCTCTGTGGCCCTTGCCTCCCTTTGGAGATGTGTCAGGTGGCACCCCACTTCCTGACGGTGCCAGGGTGGTGCCTGTGGAGGCTGCCGTCTCTGTCCTCTCGCGCCGGCCCTTGCCTTTTTTGGGTTTTTTCCCAGGGGGTGGGCTGGCTGTCCCTTTGCTGCTGGCCGATGTAGCTGCCCTCGAAGGTGGTGGACTCCAATATCCCTGGACTATGGTCCTTGTAGGTCCAGGGCTGGTGGTGGCTGAGGTGCTGATTGGACTTTTACGAGATGGAGGGGGTGGGTCAGGTGATGGAAAGAGGTTAAGTTTGGAGAGGAAAAACTTTTTAGGAGCAATGGGAAGGGTAGGTGCAGTGGGTATGGGAGTGGAGGAAGAGGATGTGGTTGTAGGAGAGTCAAGTGTGCTGTTGTTGGGTGCAGGTGCTTGTGACGGAGGCTGTTGTGAGGTGGATGGCTGTTGGGTGGGTGGCTGCCTGCGTTTGTGTGGTTTGGAAGAGGGGGTGACAGACACACTGGGAGAGGACACAGGGGACATGTAAATGGCAGTGGGGGTGGTGACTGCATGTGTGCGGAGTGTTCTGGTGGGTGTGCTGGTGATGGACGTAGTGGCTGATGAAGTGGTGCATGCAAGTGTGAGTGGAGACATCACAGGGAGGGAGGAGGGAGACGAGGAGGAGGGGGACACAGAGGAGGCAGTGGCTGTTGGCATGTCTGCATGTGGATGTTGCTTGTGTGAATGCTTGTGGGATGTGTGGTGCTTATGTTTGGATGAGCTGACCTTGGGTGTTGAGGTGTGTGCAGGCTGGTCTGTAGGTGTGTCTGGGATAGGCAGAGGAACAGGGGAGTGGGACTGGGTGGAGGGAGTTGGAGGAGGGAGGCAGGAGACAGGGACAATGGCTGCCGTCAGTGCTGAGGCCAGAGCATTGAACGATCGCTGATGGGCAGCCTGACCCAAATGAATGCCCTCCAGGTATGCATTGCTCCGATGCACCTCCCTTTCCACCCCCTGGATGGCATTCAAAAGGGTAGACGTCCCAACAATGAGCGTCCGGAGGAGGTCAATGACCTCCTCACTGAGGGCAGCAGGGGTAACTGGGACAGGGCCTGAGGTGCCTGGGGCGAAGGAGATGCCCGCCTTGGTGTGCGAGCGGGCACGGGGCGAACGCTGAGGGGCTGCTTGGAGGGCGGAGCTGGTGCGCTGGGTGGCGGCTGTACCTGTTGTTGCGGTGGGCACGGATGTTGCCGCCACCACAAGGGAGCTCCCTTCCGAGGACGTGTCGGTGTCGCTGATGTCTCCACGTGTCCCCGTAGTAGAGCCCCCCTCGCCCTCCGTCTCACTGGTGAAATCAGAGTCCGTTGCATGGCCCTCCGGGGCCATGTGAGATGCAGCTCCCTCGTGCTCCAATGCCACTTCTCCTCCGCCAGATGATGCTAATGCACACATGAACAGGAAGAGCAGACAAAAAAAGGGGGGGGGGGAGAAATAAAGACATGTTGAGTGCATGCATTGGCAACACAGTTGGCGGAGAGGACAGACACAGAAGCCCCCTGCACTACGCCGCGCACTTGGGGTACACTACTCAATCAGTGAGACTTGGCCTACAAGCCAATGGACGACATCTGCACACATAGGTGACACAAGGCCATGGATAGCTGTACTTGGCACCCTACAGAGGTGGAGGGCGGGGGCACAGGGCCATGCCTTACGGAGGGGAATAGCCTACAGAAATCGCCCTGGCCTAGGGATACCCACATCCCTCCTCCCCCACCCAGACACCTCCACTGCGCGCTAAGATAGCAGAATGTGCTTGTACTCACCCCCTTGTGTCTGCTGTGATGTCCTCACGCGCCCATCCAAATCTGGGTAGGCCACCGCCAGGATCCGAGACATCAGGGGGGTCAATAGACGAGTGGCACCCCTCCTACGTTGGGGGGCCATCCCCAGCAGAGCAGAGCCTCCGCGGTCTTTCTGCTCCCGCGACGGATGTCCTCCCACCTCTTGCGGCAGTGGGTGCCCTGTCTGTTGTGGACCCCCAGGGTCCGGACGTCCTTGGCGATGGCACGCCAAATGTCGACTTTCTGATGGGCACTCACCTATGTGACACGTACAGGGAGAGAAAACAAAATATCAACATTTTCTGCATGCTCGATGTGAGTGTCCCCCCATCCCCACCCTTGCCATGTGGCACATGCTCTCATCTTTCGTTTGATGCATGCCTCATACGCTCCCCTCTGCACCTTCGTTCATTCACCCCACTCAACCCAGGCATTGCCCACAAAGCATGGTCCCAGTGTACTAACCTGTTGGTCTGGAGGACCGTAGAGTAGCGCATACTGGGGGAGGACCCCATCCACAAGTTTCTCCAATTCTTCAGAAGTGAAGGCAGGGGCCCTTTCCCCAGTCGCAGCAGCCATTGTCTCTTCCAGACCGAGGTCACAGCAGCACTTGCAGTATAGGTCCTCTCCTGTGGATGATCAGGTCTCGAGTGATTAAGCTGAGAGAAAATGGCGGTCACGCCCGTGGCGGTGCGTACCGCGGCGGTGTGTACCGCGACCGCCGGCGCACTTCGTCATTGGCTCCTGAAACCCATAGGGTTTTATGTTAACCAATGTGGCTTTGCACCGCGGTCTTCGACCGCCTACCGCCACGGTGTGCCACGCCAGCGCATTGACCTCACATCCCATTGTCACACTTCACAGGTCAGGCAGCCGCCATTTCAAGGGCCCACATGGCTTAATTTCTACTGCGTCACACAGGCCTAGGCCTTGCATTGCCACTCATACAAGCCATTCAATGCATAGCGAATCGTGTACTGTGCAAGCTGTGGGAACGTACCTGTGGTTTGCTTGACTCTGTGCTCCATGTTGTCCTTCCTAGGCACCGTCCGCTGGGACTTGCGAGGAGATGGAGGAATGTTCCCGTGTACAGACCGCTGGTGGACCTGTCGACAATGGAAGAAAGACATGTCATACTGACATACAGACTTGACCGAGCCACTATACAGGAACTGTGTGCCCAGCTGGAGCCAGACCTGATGTCACCCATTCGCCAACCCACAGGGATTCCCCCTCTGGTGCAGGTTCTGTCAGTACTCCATTTTTTGGCAAGTGGATCATTTCAAACAACAGTGGCCATTTCATCAGGGATGTCTCAGCCTATGTTTTCTAAGGTTTTGTCCAGAGTGTTGTCTGGACTGATGAAATACATGCGGAGCTACATTGTTTTCCCTGAGGTGGGCGATTTGGCTACAGTGAAGGGTGATTTCTATGCCCTTGGACATATTCCCAACATCATTGGTGCCATTGATGGGACCCATGTGGCTTTGGTTCCCCCCAGTGAAAGTGAACAGGTGTACAGGAACAGAAAAATGTATCATTCTATGAATGTCCAGGTGGTCTGTTTGGCTGACCAGTACATCTCCCATGTAAATGCCAAGTTCCCTGGGTCAGTGCATGACGCGTACATCATGCGAAATAGCAGCATCCCTTATGTGATGGAACAGCTACAGAGACACCGTGTGTGGCTAATTGGTGACTCTGGTTACCCCAACCTGTCGTGGCTACTGACCCCAGTGAGGAATCCCCGGACCAGGGCAGAGGAACGGTACAATGAGGCCCATGGGCGGACTAGGAGGGTGATCGAGCGGACCTTCGGCCTCCTGAAGGCCAGGTTTAGGTGTATGCATATGACAGGTGGATCCCTAATGTACTCACCGAAGAAGGTGTGCCAGATCATCGTGGCCTGCTGTATGCTTCACAACCTGGCTTTGCGACGCCAGGTGCCTTTCCTGCAGGAGGATGGTCCAGAGGGTGGTGTTGTGGCAGCTGTGGAGCCTGTGGAGAGTGAAGAGGAGGAAGACGACGGGGACGACACAGACAACAGGGACACAGTGATACAACAGTATTTTCAATAACACACAGGTACGAATCAACACCGCCATTTTACATGTACTTACAATCTCCTGCCTCTCTACTGTCTGAGTTTCCCCCCAGTTTATGTTAACTGAGTTGTGACTTTCCGTTCTGTTTTCAGAGATGTGGGCCCCACTGCGTGACCTCTGCTTTGTTTGCCCATGGACTACAGCTGTGTGACAGTGGTATGTTGTCATCACAATGTAACTGAACATTTTGGTACCGTTATGTCTAATACATTTGTTCAAAATACAAGCAGACTCCAGTTAATTTTAGTGCAATAAGTGATTTTATTTAAGTGCTAAATTTAGGGACATGCTTGAAAATCGGTGATGGGTGATGGTGGAGTAATGTGGCTCAATGGTTAGAGCGGCAGACCCTGAAGCAGAGATCTGGCTCAAGACCAGGGTTCAAGTCCCGCTTCGGCAGGTCTTGGGCTCAATTCCCTTTGACCAGATAATTCTCGCCTCGGTGCCTAATCTAATTCATGGGTCCCACTCTGCAACTCTGGGCAATAGCTTGCTTAATCTCCACAACGGCCCCAACAGAGCTTGGATGCCTCGCTTCACCCTGGGGGTGCTCAGGAGTGGGCGCCTCACAGGGAAAAAGCCAGGAGGGGTTCCATAGCGGTATGAGTACAGCGCCTTGAGACCCTAACGGGTGAGTAGTGCGCTATACAAGTGCTAATTTACACTTTTACATTTACAATGTCCATGGCAGAGTCCAGATTTTCAGTCTCACAGGCGCATTGTCCATATGCCTGTGGAAGGATGGAGCAGGGGCAGTTCAAGGTTGGACAGGGTGACAATGTGGGACAGTGGGATGACATCAGGGGGTATCCTTTGCTGGCGGGGGTCTTGGCATCCTACTCTGTCTTCTTCCTAGATCTCAGGTACCGCTTGCGGGGTGGTTCTTCTTCTGCAGGAGGTGGGGTTCTGGTGGCCTTTTGTTGTGTGGGGGACTCCTGTCCACTAGCGCCGGCGGAGGTGGTAGGCTGTTCCTGGTCCATGCTAGTGACAGGGGCCCTTTGTGGTGCCACATGGTCCCGCAATGTGGTGACAATCTGGTTAAGAGCCACGACGATGGTCCCCATTGCGGAACTAATGGCTCGGAGTTCTTCCCTGAACCCCATGTACTGTTCCTCCTGCAGTACCTGGATCTCCTGGAACCTGGCCAGTACCGTAGCCATCGTCTCCTGGGAGCGGTGGTATGCTCCCATGATGGAGGAGAGGGCCTCGTGGAGAGTGGGTTCCTTGGGCCTGTCCCCCCCGTCGCACAGCAGCCCTCCCAGTTCCCCTGTTTCCCTGGGCCTCTGTCCCCTGGACCATGTGCCCACTACCACTGCCCCCATGTCCCTGCTGTTGTTGGGGTGGTGGGTCAACCTGGGTGCCCTGTAGTGGTGGACACACCGCTGATTGACGTGTCCTGGAGACAGAGGCATGGGCCCGCTGGGTGGGAGCTGTGCTGGTGTTCCCAGAGGGGGGTAGGTCTGCAGTGGCCTGTGGCTGTGTGAGGGGAACCGACTGTCCCGAGGTCCCCGATGGGCCGGGCTGGTCATCTGGGTCCAGGGAGACAGAGCTGCTGTCATCACTGGGGGCCTCTTCTGGGGGTGGGATGGACATTTCTGGACCCTCCTGGGCGGTGTGGTGGCGTTCGGGTCCTGCAGGGGTATAAGAGTATGGTTATTGCTTCTGTGTGTGCCATAGTGTGCAATGGGTGGGTGGCCGTGTACCCCAGTGCTGGCATTCCCTTGTGGGGGCTGTTGTGACGGTGGCTAGTGGGGGAGATGGGTATGTGCATTGGGCATGCTTTGGTGATGGGTGTCCATGCTTTGTGGACGCATGCAGGGCTAGGTGTTGGGATGGGTGGGTTGTGATGGTGAGCCATTTGCAAGGAGTTGGTGTGATGGGGGTGGGGTGAGGGTGGGGGTATGATTTGGCATGCAGGTGGGGTGGGGAGAATGAAGTAGTGAAGATTTGACTTACCAAAGTCCATTCCTCCACCTACTCCTGCGAGGCCCTCAGGATGCAGGATGTGCAAGACTTGCTCCTCCCATGCTGTAAATTCTGGGGGAGTAGGTGGGGGTCCGCCGCCAGTCTTCTGCACCGCGATGTTGTGCCTTGATACCATGGAACGCACCTTCCCCCGTAGGTTGTTCCACCGCTTCCTGATATTGTCCCGATTTCGTGGATGCTGTCCCACAGCGTTGACCCTGTCCACTATTCTTTGCCATAGCTCCATCTTCCTGGCAATGGTGGTGTGCTGCACCTGTGTCCTGAAGAGCTGGGGCTCTACCCGAACTATTTCCTCCACCATGACCCTGAGTTCTGCGTGAGAAAACCTGGTGTGTCTTTGGGGTGCCATGGGGTGCTGTGGATGAGGTGTGGGGTGGTGTATGTGTTGTAGAGTGTGGTGAGTGTGGTGGTGCATGGTGTTTTGTGCGTGGATATTGTGTGGGTGATGTTGTGATTTGCCTCTGTGTGATGGTGTACTCTATTCTGTGCTGTCTCTCTCTGGCCTTCAGTCGCAATTGTGGTCGTAAGGGTTTGTGGGTGATGTAGGTGTGTGTTTTATATTGTAATGGGTGTGTGGGAGTGGTGTGTGTATGTGTCTCAGGTGTGTGTATTTTGAATTGTCCAATGTGGCTGTGTTTTGTAAAGGTGTGTGTATTTTGAGCGCGGCGGTGTGTACCGCCAATGGAATACCGCGGTTGAAAGACCGCTGCAGGGATTTGTGGGTCGGAATAGCATGGGCGTATTTCTGTTGGCGTGACGGTGGAGGTTTGGTCATCGCCAGTTTTTCGCTGGCCGTTAGTGTGGCGGACTTTTGTTGTTGTCGGGTTTTTGGCGGCTTGCCAGTTGCGCAGCGGTGTTATGGCGGTCTTCTGACCGGTGGTAAGCGCCTTTTACCGCCGAGGTCAGAATGACCCCCATAGACTTCAAGAAGAAGCACATGTTTAACCCCAAATTCGTAGGCCCCTACACTGTCCTTCAGCAAATCAATCCTGTGACCTATAAACTGCAATTGCCAAGATCATTACGGATTCATCCAGTGTTCCACACTTCCCTTTTGAAAAAGGCAGTCCAGAAGGTCCGCCCTCATCCAGCTCCAGTTCTAGTACAGGGGGAAGTAAAATACAAAGTCAAGAAGGTGTTCGATTACAAACTGAGAGGGAGTAACCTATGGTACCTAATCTCATGGAAAGGTTATGGACCTGAAAGTAACTCATGGGTTTCCGCATCTGATATTCATGCTCCAGTACTTGTGAGGCGCTTTCATTGTCTCAATCCAGACAAACCAGGCCCTAGAGCGCGTCTGGGAAAGGGGAGTACTGTCAACATCAAGGCAGGGCGCACTCTACGGGTGACTAGAATGCAAAAACCCAGCACTTTCAAGCTAACGTAATTTATGCATTGGGCTGATATGCTGTTGTTTAACCTTTTGCATTGCAGAATTAATCCTGAAGCCTTATTTTCAAGGTGCTTATAAATACTGTTCATTTGCAATGTATTGCTGCAGGCTTTCAGAGTGTGTCAGGGTGTGGTCCCTTTCCAGGGCCTTCTAGAAGCTTTCCCTGCAGCATGCCTGGGTGTGGGTTGTGGGCTGGGCCAAGACTCTATATAAGGGAGTCAGCCCAGCTCCACGTGCTCACTATTCAGATGTCCCGGTGCAGAGCAGCAGCAACTTCCTGAGCTCCTGTCCCAAAGGCCTACTTTGATCCTCCAGGCCTTGTCCTTTCACTTTGTTGGTGATTCTTGATCAGGGCGGTAAGGTGGAGGTCGGGCTGGGCCCCCGATCCCGTTCTCGAAGGCTTTCGAGTTCTTGGGCCTAATTTGCGTGATAAAACATTTTGGCTCTTGTGCGTGTGAATGTTCGCTTGGTGTTTCATGGCATTTACATGCTGACATTCGAATCAGCAAGACGCGCGATTCATTGCTCGTGTACAACTCTTGATATTCATTGTGCACTAACATTTTATGGCATTTACAGGGTGGCATTCGAATCGTCAAGACGTGTGATTAATTTCTTGTGCTTAATTCATGTTATTCATTCTGCGCTACCATTTCATGGCATTCACATGGTGACATTCGAATCGGCAAGACGCGCGATTCATTTCTTGTGCTTAATTCATGTTATTCATTGTGCGAAACCATTTCATGGCATTCACATAGTGGCATTCGAATCGGCAAGACGCGCGATTCATTTCTTGTGCTTAATTCATGTTATTCATTGTGTGCTACCATTTCATGGCATTCACATTGTGGCATTCGAATCAGCAAGACGCGCGATTCATTTCTTGTGCTGAATTCATGTTATTCATTGTGTGCTACCATTTCATGGCCTTCACATGGTGGCCTTCGAATCAGCAAGACGCGTGATTCATTACATGTGCTTAATTCATGAATATTCAGTGTGCGCTACCACTTCATGGCATTCGCAAGATAGCATTCGAATCGACAAAACGCGCGATTCATTTCTTCAGCGTAATTCATAATATTCATTGTGTGTTACCATTTCCTGGCATTTACGTGGTGACATCCAAATCGGCAAGACGCGCAATTAATTTCTTGTGCTTAATTTATGTTATTTATTGTGCGCTATCATTTAACAGCATTCATATGGTGGGATTCGAATCGGCAAGACGCGCAATTAATTTCTTGTGCTTAATTCATGTTATTCATTGGGCGCAACCATTTCATGGCATTTACAAACTCTTGTGGAAATCCGCAATGTGCGCAATTCATGTTCCTGCATTCTAAGAAACTGAAGTGCTAGAATTCTAGATGATATATTGTGAGTGCAAAATAGGTTCCTTAAGTACAATTCCCATGGTGTCATAGAATTAATTCAGATTATTTTCTTGTCCTCATGCAAAAGACTATGTTTGAATTTGAAAACGTAATTCTAGAAGGTTCTGATTTTATCTAATCCATGTGTAACATTTCATTGAAAGGTTCATTGATCAGTTGTATTAATCCTTCTTGATTCCTTCACAGGTAACCAGTCATCTTGAGACCTAGCCATTTAGTACATGGTTAAGTTATCCATGTTTCTAGTATGACAATGCTTAGAATCATAGTCTAGTAATGATTAATATGATATAATCTTGATATTGTGTGTTTTAACCTTTCTGCTTCCTACAGGTCTCCTTCCCAGCTGTTCCCTTCCTAATTCCCCTTTTCCCCACTTGGACTCTCTTAGACTCTGTGACATTCTAATCAGAGTATTGGAGCTGTCTTGTGGTGGACGTGTTGGGAACGTGCGCAGACCCCGAGGATCTGGTGACTCTGACAGTTAGTGACTGTAAAGTTTATCACTATCCTTAGAAGAATTACTATTGGATGCAATACTACATATACTGTATGGATGGATCTATGGGTGCATTCCCCTACACACTAGATCTGTTTGAGTGCCAAAAGCGTACCCTTTGTTTTTGGCATTTCCTTTGAATCTGGCGCTGCTCAAGGGTCACATTTTTTCAAAATAATAATGTGAAAATTATTTTCATTGGTGATATGAGTTTTAATAGCATACATCAGGGTAGACTGAATCTTGATTAAACATGCTTTGATGTTGTCTTTGTCTGTGTGGCAGTCTTGTATCTGAAAAGAGATGGTGCCATTGATTGGTTGGCAGTAAATGTTAATTGGGGCACCTATTGGATGAATTATGTGCCTTTTTAAAACATTGGTTTAAGTAGCTAGGTGTATAGTTACATTGTTGTTTGCTTGGAATTTATGAAGGGTGTGGTATCAGGTAGCATTTTGTATGCTTTTTGTACTGGTGGTATGACTGCTTGACATGTTACAGGTGGGGTATATAATTAAAATATTGTGTTTTAAATATTGTTACAAAATGGTAGCCAGACTATTGGAATATTATTAAGGTAGATATGTTCAGATAAATACGTATTTACTATATTTATCTCCACATATGTGTACCTTGATGATGTAAATCATCAAGGTACACATATGGTGTTAAGAACAGTGAATCAATGTACGTACATTATAGTTACATTTGCGAGACTTCGATTGTTGATGGTTTGAAATGCTACTTTGAACCACTGTCAGTGGTTAGACTTATTGCATACATCTACCCATCACCTTTTGTGTGGTTGATGTAGCAGCTGAAGTGGCTAAGTGTATGCCCAAATGTTGGCCCCTTGATCACTGCGCCACTGGAACCAAGCTGCACCCAGAGATGTTATAAGTCATGGGCAAAGTAGGCAATTGCCCAGGGTCACCCTGGGCAAGTGAACTTTCTCTCTTAGCCACCTTTTCCCCTATTTTAACGTGCCTCACTCTTCGCTGCCTACTTCTAGCTCTGTCTTTTGCTACCCAGTGCCATCTTGAGGATTTGTGTGGCCCTGGGCAATACATATTTTAACTGTTTTTGTGTGACCCTTTTACTGCACATTTAGCCTATGATTAAGTACTGATTGCCATCAGGTGGCTCTGATTTAGCATAAAACGGGTAATAAAATTCAACGTTGTTTTGGACAGGGGCCCCTAAAATATGCCTTGCTCAGGGCCTCCTGAATCTTTAAGATGTCACTGGCTGCATCTAATAGATGAGCCCAATCAGGGCGCAACCTGCCTTAAGTTGCTTGTGCCAGTTCAGGGAGGACCTGGCCTGGCAGTTCAGTCTGGACTGTCCCTACTGGATCAGTGTTAAGACTGATTTGCAAATGGCTGCGTCCAAACTGTGGTGGCACAGTGGGCAGAAGAATTATGGGTTGGAATGCTGCCCGAGTGATTGCCAGCGGTTAGACTTATTGCAAGCATCCTCCCATCAGCTTTCGTGTGATTGATATTCTGGCTACAATATATTTGTTGCATGACATTTTTGTGCTTGATTTTCTGATTTATAACCATAGGTTGGCAATAGCGGTGATAAAATGGACTTTGGGGAGATGGAGATAGGTGGGTATTAATGACATTTGGGGGAGTCAGATAGCTATCGGAGTCACAGAGGAGGAGGAGCATTATTGCATTTTCCAGGAAGTTGGATGTTAGAAGCATGAAACAGGGGTAGGATGGAGAGGCTTTGTAGTATGGTGAATGTATTACTTATACCAATACTCCTTGAATTCGGGGTGTGTGCTAAAGAAGGAAGGCTCAGCGTTCACTAGAGAACTGCTAACCAGACTCCACATCATTTGGTGGTGATTGCAATGCCAAGAGCTGCAAGGAGGGCTCCTGCATGGTTTAATTTCCTGAAATGGAGGCATGCTATCCCTGCCAAGCTTCATTCCCAGCAGAATAACTACACACCATGTAATGCTACTGACACAGAAATTCTTATTTGCCTGCCGTACAGTTACACAATACAAAATGATGAACAGACACAGCACAAACTATTGCGTTGTGTTGTCATTTGACTCCCTAACAGAAAATAAATACTTGTGGCATCTTTGATCTCATTTTACATAACAGCAAATTTACATTTTGTCTGTTGTTATGAACTCAGAAAATATAAACTCAGTTTAGCAAACTGGACGCCAAATGCCTGGTGCTCTCTCGACTTGCATAATAGAGTCCATCACTGAGGGCAAGGTAAAGAAGAACTCAAAACTAAACTGATTCTGTGGGGGTCCCCGGGTTCTGTAATGATAAAGTAGGATTCCACATAAGTCAAACGTTTGAGGACCACTGGTCTATGCTGTTTGCGCCCCTGCACGTGTGTCTTTATTTAAGACACCCCAAGGGCTCTCCTTTAATATGGTACATCTGGCCCTAAGCCACTTCTTAATACACGCCACCTCCCGGGCGTGATTTTTGCCCGGGAGTATAAATACGACGCATTTGCATCGCCGTCATTTTTTTAGACGGGAACGCCTTCCTTGCATCTCATTAACGCAAGGAAGGCGTTCACGCTAAAAAATGACGCTCTTTGCCCATACTTTGGCGCTAGACGCGTCTAATGCGAAAGTATAAATATGGCGTTAGTTTTGCGCCGAATTTGCGTCGAAAAAAACGATGCAAATTTGGCGCAAACGGAGTATAAATACGGCCCTAAATTCGTATCCTCAGATCGATTTGTGGCAGCAGTATGGGTGCATCAAACAGAATATAATATGGACAATGTGTGGTTTCAATTGAATTTGGAAAAACTCCAGTCGTCCTATTAAAATTCTTTTTTATTTATATTAGTCTGCAAATTAAATAGAATGTGTTAGAATTTGTGCAAATGTTTGATGAATGCTTGCTTCTGCATTTTTTTGCGTTTCAAATCATCAACAATGTTTAGGTCGGCCCCAGCTTCCAATAATTACCCAGTGTGGGGTCCCCAGATTCCAATATTGATTCTGTGGGGGTCCCCGGGTTCTGTAATGATAAAGTAGGATTCCACATAAGTCAAACGTTTGAGGACCACTGGTCTATGCTGTTTGCGCCCCTGCACGTGTGTCTTTATTTAAGACACCCCAAGGGCTCTCCTTTAATATGGATTGTGCTTCCTCTCCAGCCCGCATACATTTAACTAAGTGCGTAATGTCATTTGCACTGGAGCATACCGTTACGCAAAGCAGGAATTCTTTATTTATGCACATGCTCGTATGGCTGAAGCCTGCACACACTCAAGGACGCTTTTGTGAAAGATGTAAGAGGGCCGTCGCCCAGTCTCTATCCGAATCCTCCGTTCCTTTCCAGGCGCTATACAGTGCGGATGGGACAAGCATCCAATAAATGCACGTGTACAATTAGCATCCACGCCCTATGGTTGGTTTTAAGACAGATCCCTCCCTTCTCGACATTTAGGGATGTTTTCTGCCCGCAGACACAGAACCGCAACTGTTCAGTGCATGGCACAGGTGGGTGGGAGTAGGGTTGCAAGGATGCAAGACCCTGGGAACCAAAGAAAAATGGCTCATTTGACTGTTGTTGGTTCAGCAAATACAGCAATTGATGACCATTCAGCTGCATTCTTTTCTTCACGATCTAAGCCCCGACACCCTCAACACCTAGGTTCTGAACCCAGAGTCTTTATATCGCGACCTCAGAAACAGCTGTAGGGTCTGCCCCTAAACATGTACTTTTGGCACAAACACATCCCTTTGCCCTCTTTTATACTTACATATAGTCAGTAACGGCCATATGTACGAACACATTTTCCCATAGACACAGATTGGGCAAAACTGTTTGGTACATCTGGCCCTAAGCCACTTCTTAATACCATGTGTGTGTGTCCTTGCAATAAGTGATGTGAAATAGCCGGAAGCTTGCATACTACCGCCCATTCATAACACCTTCGGTTAAAATAAATAAGCCAATTCCAAATGTCTTGGAATTTAAAAAAAAATTGATCTCGTCCATGCAGCTATGGAGTTTTTTGTGGTATAGTAAGGTACAATCTGTAATGGTTACTAAATTAAATTGTAATTTATTTCTCCCCTATTTACAGTATCAACCTGTTGGGTTTGATTTGTAGCCTGGCGGTGCACTTAACGAGGTGTAGTGCCACTTACCACTACGTATGCCAGGCTCATTATCCTGTCCTAGGGCTGAAGGATCAGGAGGAGGGACACGGAAGACCAGCGGGCCGCTGTCAAAGAGATGGAGGGGCGGAAAGGCTCAATCAGTGCTCGATAAGGAGCGCAGCAGCTCCCGCCCAGTCACCTGCAGCTTTAGGCTATCATCGACTTCCGGCCCAAAAGTTTCATTTACTCCGCGGAACGATTAGCTGGAAAAACAGCAACAGTCGAAGGACTACTGTGCAAGCAGCTCTGCAAATAAGTATGAATGGTGAGTTGTAATATCTTCTCAAACAACTCTTGGATGGAGTTACTGGTGTTATTTTAAGTAGTTTTCAAGAAAGCAAATGTTTTAACACAGCAGTAAAATACGCTGAATTTGCTCTTGGTTCGTTTCACTTACATGTAAGAAAAAATAAATTGCCGTATTATTTCATTTATTTACAACACTTGAAACAAGCATAATGTCAAATATCAGTAGAACGCTGGTTAGAAATCTATGGTTTTCAACCAGAGGGACCTGTCTCTGTTCTCAGCCATGGCACTTAAGAGTCAAGGGCGCTCTATTTGAGAACTGAAAAGAAAAACAAAAAGCAAGGGCAAAAGAAGTTATTTAAAACTGAAAATAATCAAAACAAGAAGTGACAAAAATAAGTTCAGGTTTGCCTCTGGGAAAAGTGAATGTTGGCATTTGTGCTGGGAAAGTGTGTGAGTAAATGAATGTGAAAACGAGTCAGTGGTTGGGTCTGATGACTCAGGGAACTGTTGCACCTACCACAAGGATCTGTGTTTGACCCGTAGACACACATTTGGATCCCAATTTATCCACTAAGTCTTTCGACTTCCCGATTTAGATAAAATGAACACCTTTGAATTGGGTAACAATAAACATCTGGTATTCGAGGTACTCATGGATTGCTGCACACATTACAAATACACGGTAGGATTGGTTGAATAGATAAATGAGTGAGCTGTTGAGTACATAGATGAATGAACGATTGTATTCATAGATAAATGACTGGTTGAGTGATTGGATAAATACATGGATGAGCGAGTGGATGGATGAACAAGTGATAAATGAGGGCATGAATACATGAGGTAGTATCAATGAGCGGGTACAAGTGTGGGTTGATAAATTGACTATTTGACAACCTAAATCAATACATTCTACTTCCAGTCTGTCAAGACCAATTCTCTTACACATACTAGCCCATTCATCAGCACGCAACCTGAGAGCCATCAGCATTTACCTGCTCAGAATACATCAAATTATCCATTGATCCAACGACAAGAATTCATTTATCTAGTCATCCAGGTAACCACCCCCACTCATGCATCTACTGATCACCGACTGAGGCATGCATTATCCTTTCAAATGTATGTGTGCATGAATGAAATAAGGGATTGTCTGTGGGCCTGTCTTTGTGTTGTCTGCGTTCTCATATGCCTCTCTATGCTCGTTGCTTGTGTTCAAATGGGTGTTTGTATTTAGGATGTTTAGAGTGTGCCTCAGTATATGTAGGTGTACTTGTGTGTTTCATCAGTGTCTGCCTATGCATGTCTATATTTGTATCTTTTTGCATGGTGTTTTGTGTATCCATAAATGCCTCTAGGTGGTTTGCTTTTTCTGTGAATATAGCTGTATGTTGTGTGTACATTCTAAAGCAAGAACGGAGGCTCAATTATCACATGTTTAAAGCCCAACAGTCATATTCCGTGATAGAAAAGACACATAAAGTTCTATAACACGATTCATAAAACTAATATAACCTATTTATAGTATTTCCCAACATTCCAGAAAACAGAAAAACTTTTGGCGCCCTAGACCTTCGGACTGAGTGAACCTCCATTTGTTAGATACATCTGTCTTTCTCATAAACCATCGGATATGATGACTCACTGGGGCGAATTGGAGCAAAGCCCTGTTTGCAAAAAAGAAGCATTAAGTGGTTGTGGGAGTATGTGCTTAAGTTGGAGACATTAAACAACACACAATGTTGCATTAATAACAAAACTGGGAAAAAATATTGTGGAAGAAAAATAACGAGTATGCGTAATAACGATCAAGGAGACAACTATTATCTACACCCAAAATTCGTACAACTGACATATTTCTCAATGAACCGAGATACAAAAGCATAGTGATCTTGTCAGAAAGTTATTTTAAATAAATATTTTAAAGAAACATATTTATCATGAGGTCATTAAAACTAGACATTTTGAACTATTCTCATATCCCACAAAGTTGAATAATTATGTTGTAAGCTTCATACATAGAGACCATAGCACCCCATCTCACCCGGACGTGTGGGCCCTCAGGTGCACCTTTCATTTAAATATGACCTAAAGGAATTGCAGACCTGTAACACGTAACAGTGTGATAGGAACTATCCTACAATAAAGGAGAAACTAAAAAATACAGCATTTATACTGGAGGTGGTCAAACAGGATAAGACATGCTCCATACACCAGCTGATTCAGACTGACTTCAGCTTCCAGTGCCTAAGAATCCCTGATTATCTATGATACTGCTCTGCAATTGTGAATTTAACCTGTCAAATTATGTTACAATGGATATGCCAATGGCATCGTTTATGGATAGAAAGGGTGCAGTGATTGCTTACTGAATTACAGACTGCATTTTACTTTGCCCCTCAATACTGATTGGCCAATGGAATTCATTCATCTTCTCCTACTCCTTTTCTAGGGACCCGAAAGGACAGGAATTACTGGAAGCCACTATAAAGCTAGTCAAACTACGCATTGTTTATCAGCACCTACCATCATTACTTATGAGAAAACACATACAAAATATTTTATGTCCTACAGAAAGTCTTTTTGGCATGTGAACTGGGGGTTTGCTGCTGGACTAGCCTTTGGTCAAATCCTGTGCCCAACCCACCATGGATGGCCAACACCCACTGCACTTAGGCTTTCAAGGCCTAAGAGTTATTAGAAACAAGCTCTCTGTTTTTTTGGTGGTTCACAAAATAATGCTTTTGTTTAGGATTTTCTGTTGTTTTCTTTGAGTACATTTTGAGTTTTTTTGTGTTTTCTCTGTGATGGCAAATAGTCACCAATGTGTAACAGTCTTCCATCTTTTCATTGCAAATCTTTGACTTCATCTCTCCGTACCCTACATTGATCTTAAATTCCATGCAATGTAATGCAGAGAATTTTAAATGAGAATTATTTTCTTCAGTTGCTTGCTGTAGCACATATTCAGGAACATTTTGTGGTATTTGTATGTCCTCAGTTCCATGAGTTGTTTTTGCCCTTTCCTGCTGGCAGCTCAAGTACTCTGTCTCATATTTTGACTTGAGGTGATGTCTGATGGTTGAAGTGCCAAAAGGAGTAGAGTCCTATTTGCTCCCTGCTTACCTTTTAGTCATAGAACGTGCACGTGACCTTTCTTGGGTTAAGTTTCTTCTCCCCTGGTGGGTGACTGAAGAACTTCCAAATGGCGGGATCCTTGAGGTTCTTCTCCAGTTTCATTGTGTCCCCAGTACACATAATATTGTGTTTCACAGTAGAGGTGGAAAGTGGCACAGGACTCTTGCTGAGATTTTTCTGCTATGGCTCAGAGCTGGTAAAGAGCAACCCCTCCACATATCAACTACCCAAGTCTACTCTTCATCATAAAATGGTGGCAGAGCTTCTTGCAGCAATAGACATGCCCTTTTTAATCTGGTGGAAGTATGTATGAACTTTCAGTCAATGAAACATTCAGAACGCTCTTTAACTCCACAGGAAGTCTATGTCAATGACTTGATGTCTACGAACGTGTTATCCTCATTGCTAGGTGTCCAGGTTTGTGATCTCAATTTCGAGTGTGCAGTCCCAGTAAATTTTTCAATGATATGAGTTCACTGTGAATGGCGTCCCTAAAACTTAATATGATCACAGTCCACTGCTAAACCAAGATCTTTATAAGGAAATGTTTTTAAAAAATTTTTTACATGGTGTCCAAATGTGCTGATAGTCTGCGGACTTCATTTCTAGTCTACGGACTCAACTCACCCACTATAGTGCATTTAGTTCTCAAACCTGGTATGGAGTCTGTCTACTACAGAAGTAGACCCAACATGTATCCACAAGGTTTATAGACCTGGAGTCTGATTTGGAGTCAGTGAACCATTTATTGGGGACCTAATATAGGTCCAAGACTTTCTTAGATCATGGACTCCATATAGAGTATGTGAATTTTGTGATGCAGAAAAGTGGATCTTTGCCTGTCTGTGTTTACAAACTCTTGGGCAAATTTACATACCTTGTGACACCGACCAAATTTATTACATATTTAAACTTGGGTGGGGGAGCTATTGGGGTTCCCCTATCTATGCCTTTGGGTCAGATTGCACCTATTCTACCCTCTTATGTGGCCTTTTTTCAGGATATGTGGACCACGCCCCACATCCTTTTATGGAAGGTGCAAGACAAGAGAAAATTTTCACTCATGGCTAGAAAATCAGAACCTTTGAGTTTGTGGGCTCAGTTTTCAATTTATGGACCAGAAAAGTTGCCAAGAACAAAAGTTTCCTCATCCAATGGGGGGTACTTTGGGCCTGATTTAGAACTCGGCAGATGGGTTGCTCCGTGACAATGGTGACGGATAAACCACCCGTTGAAATCGAAATCACATTATATTCTAAGGGATTTAGATTTTGGTGTACTGGATATCTGTCACCATTGTGATGGAGTAACCTGTCCGCTGAGTTTTAAATCAGTCCCTTTGTTGGTTTAAATTTGGGTCAGTGAAATGTCCTCCATCACAGTTCGCTGATTAATGATCCGGCTCTCTCTAACCATTTAAATTGTCAAAGCCTACCTGACACATTTTGTAACACTTATTTCTCAAAAAATACTGAATTCATTTACACCAAACCAAGCAAAGTATATATATTCTAGCGGCATGGGGCTGCCTCGCAGCAGTCCGAGTGTGGTTCTGATACCCCTGACATCAAACAGTAAACCTCTTAAATCCACAAGGAAGACTCAGACTCACTCCTCAGTGCAGTGCAGAAGTGATGTGTATCTATCTATCTATCTATCTATCTATCTATCTATCTATCTATCTATCTATCTATCTATCTATCTCTCTCTCTCTATAAATATATATATATATATATATATATATATATATATATATATATTACAAAGTGGCATTAGCTATAAATCTGCAGTTATAGTTTGGGTGACTAGGGATGGGGATTTTTCAGAAACTTTGCAAACCTGCTGCCCCGGTTTCATTTTGGGAGGACTGAAAGTTTTGTAGCTTTTGGTCAAGGTTGTGCAAAGAGAAAAGGTGGGTCCTAAAATGGTCTTCAGATCCAATGCATTTTCCATCGTCCTTTTTATGTCGCATAGCACAAAAAACATCAGCTTAGTTTTTATGATATTTGGCAGTATTACATATTAGGAGGCATAGATGATTCTGTGGTGTACTGCACGTAAGTAGAGTAAGTAAATGTTAAGTTATACATTCTTTCAACTTAATGATATATAGTAGCACAATACTATCAAAAGTAGCAAGGAAGCCTAAAAAATAAACAGGGCCACTTATGTGAAGCTTTTACTACATGAACAACTGAAAGACCTAGGTATAGTCACATGCCAAGTTGAAGCCTATAAACAAACACATAGCGAATAGATTGCATCTTAATTTACATAAGAGTTCTTTGCATGCTGGCTGGCTCAGAAAATAAAAGTGGCCCGGCAAGCAAAACCAATACCACAAAAACAAGCAGTGAGCCACACAAACTTCTATTTAGAGGACATGATAATTGGCCACTAGGAAAAAAATAATAATCAAAATTTTTATGACAATAACAATGATTGCCTTTAATTCACTTTCATACATGTCAATATTCTAAAGAGGAAAAAGGGAGATCCTGAAAAAAATAATCTGGAGAATGTATTTTCTCCATTCACTTCTATGTTAATACTTCATAACTTATGTTTGCATGCTCTCTAGCTCACAAAATAAAACTATGCCCAACAAGCCAAAGAAAAATCATCCTCCTTATGCACAACTGCACACAAAATGGAAAAGTGTCATAGCAGTGAGCTACACAAACTACTATATGGAGGACATTATAATTGTCTATTAGGAAACAATAATCATAATTTTTATAGCAACAATGATTGGCTTTCCTTTCCTTGGGCTTCATATGTAGCACAATCCTACTAAAAGTAGCAAGGAAGCTCCAAAATATAAACCAGACTGCATATGTAAAGTTTCAGAATTACTACTACTCTGTAATGTACTCCACTCTGCACCACTCCACTGCCCGACACTCTACTCCACTGTTTGCAAATCCATTGTACAACACTGTACTACTTCCTATGGCACTCTATAATACTCTGCTACACTCTATACCCATCCACTCTATGCCACTGTATGACACACAATGACACACTACTCAATTTTTCTCTCCGATCGGCGAGTCTACTATATGACATGGTACTCCACTCTATGACACTCTCCTCCACTCTACTCTACAAAACTCCACTTGATGATATTCCACTCTATGACACTCTACTTCACCTTACTCCACTCTAAAACACTCTACTCTATGACTGTCTAGGACACTCTACTCTACTGTTCGACATGCCATTCCACTGTGTAACTTGTTGCCCCAATCTACAATACTGGACCCCGCTCCATGAGACACCATGCCACTACACAACACTTTACTACACTGTACAAGATGCTACTACATTCTGCTCTACTCCTCTTGATTCCAACCTAAAATACTTCAGTCTATGACAACAGACTTTACAACACTCTCCTCAACTGTACTGTACGACTTTCCACTTGCAAAACTGAACTCTATGCTTTGAAAGATATTTTTATTAAAAATTCAAACAAACCACGGAAACCCTATGAAAAAAAACAAAGGTTAAAGCTTAGTTATAGTTAGGAAAACTTATTTTCCCTATACAAACCAAGTTTAAACTACACAAACTTTTAAAATGTTAAAGTTATAACTTTCATTTACAATTTATCCACCACCTTCAAATTATTCTAAGTAGTTTACCTCATTACACACTCTTTTCAGCTTGCTAAGCAGACAACACTACCTGTAACTCACCACTACCATGAATTGTGTTCTCACAAATAATGATACTCCACTGTACAACACTACACTCTACAAGACACTCTGTCACTCTACTGCGTGACACTACCCTCGACAACACTGAAACATATGACACACTACTCCACTGAGCTTCACTCTATGCCACTACACTCTCTACAACGCTTTGCAACACTCTATGCCACTCAATGACACTCTGCTTGATGGTACTCCACCACACTCAATTTCATGACACTTCATTCGACAACACTCCACTGTACAACACCCCGCTCTACTGTTTGACATGTCACTACACTATACAACATGTCACTTTACTCTATGATACTCCACTCCATGATATGACACACCACATTATTCCACTTTGTACTCCACTGTATGCTATGTCACTCCACTCTACTCGACTCCACTTTACGACACTAGACTCTATGACACTCTCCTTCCCTGTACTGTACTACACTCCACTTTACGACACTCCAATCAAGGACACTGCACACTACAATTTGAAACACATTTTTATTAAAAAATAAAAACCAATAACATAAAATAAAAGAACAAAGGTTAAGGATAGTTTATTGTTAGGGATATGTTTTGTATTCCTTCTATACAAACCCAACTTAAAATACACAAATATTAAAAATTGTTAAATTATAATTATAACTTCAATTTAGAATTTACACACCACCTTGAAATTACTGTGTTGCACACTTCCAAACATAGTCTTGTCACCTTACTCGCCACTCTACATTAACTATAGCTCATGCCTTTTCCATGCACTGTTTATACCTTTGCATTCTACATCACCTATAGCATGTGAAATCATGAGTGGCAAGTTATAGTTAGTGTTGTCTGGTTAGTGAGCTGATAAAAGCGTGTAACGAAGCCCACTACTTATAATACTTTGAAGGTGGTGGATATATTGTAAGTAAAAGTTATAGCTATAACTTTAGAATTTTTACATTTTGTGCAGTTTAAACTTGGGTTGTATAAGAAAAATAAGTTTTCCTAACTACAAATAAGCTTTAACCTTTTGTTTTTTTTATTGACTATATATATATATATATATATATATTTGAGCATGGCAGGCAATGTTGATTATGACATTCTCTATGTGTGTTGCATACCATAACCGTTGAATTTTAGTATTTTAGTGGTTTTGTGCTTTTGAATCAGAATCATAACTCAGTTTTTAACTATAATGTTTTTATTGAATTTCTAGGATTTTTAAATTGAAAGCAAATAGCTATAGGCAGCAGGGGTTTGGAACTAGGCCTGGTTTGTGGCCCAGGCTGCCATGCCCAGCCAAACCCCACATTGGTGGGTAGATAAACCCTGCTGTGCACAGCCGTCAATTGTGCATGGGGGTGTTGGGTGCAGGACCTCATCTGCATCCAGGCCCTCTGTTTCACCTGCAATGAGAGCAAACATCTGCTGTAGATGGCCTGGTCTATAAATAGGTGAAGGCTGCAGAGTCAGACCATGTTGCCAACCCATTGGGGGTTTATTGCAGACAAGGTATTATTTTGGTTTTTCTGAATGGTTCTCAAAATAACCACTGTTTAGTGTTTATTTAAGAGATGTTTTTGTTTGTGTTTTTTTTTCACATTGGTTCAACAACCTTGTGGCAAATCACCAAATGTTTCTTTTGTTTGTTTGTTCTTTACTGAAGGAGCTTTGCTGTAGTTTTCTTCCATCTGCTCCGCCCCAAGGTGCTTCTTTTCCCCATACCAGAAATGCAGCTTGTACGTCATACAATAGATTATGAACACTCTCTAGTGCAGGTTGATCTCCTGCAGCTGTGCTGTGTCCAATCTGAGAGGCTTGGAAATGTTGTGCCTTCCTATGCCTCAAGCTCACTCATTCTTCCACTTGGAGTACTCTTTCTCATGGTTCAGTAGTATGTGTATCCATAAGGTAGATGTTCCAAATGAGTAGTGGCACCTTTGTCTTCACAAAGGTTGACTTCTCAGAGTTTTCAGGTGAGCCTGCATACCTTTTGTATTCCCTATGCATTGTGAAAATATTCCTGCATGTCTGATTGCCTTTTTGCTGGCCCCTGGGACTGGTCATCCTCCTCCTGATGTGCAGGTACAATAGATTTTCCAGGCAGGTCTCCCTCCCCTGATTGTGCCATTGTAGCAAATACAGTTGTCTCTAACTGAAACACTCCCTCAGGTTTCTGCTTTTCTGCAAATAGTGCATCTGCCACACGTTGCTAGGGAAGTGGCGCTTTTCCCTCTTGAGCAACATTATCTTAGTTGACAGCCAGTTAGAATGTTCTTTAAAATGTTAGCTAGCCAGTGGACATCACAGAAAGTTTAGCCCTTGTTGCTAGGTGTTCTGGTTTTGTGGTCTGGTGACATCAGCCATGGAATTGACACACTGGGAAAAAAACTTTAGTTAGGCATGAACCTCTCCCTATTTTTTAGATGTGGACTCACGGCACATCTAGAGGGGGCTTTTTATGAAAGTAAAGTTTCAATTTTTATTTTAATGACCCAAATGTTTCGGTAGTCCATGGCCTTTTACTTCTGGATCGCAGACTTGGTACTCCCTAAGAGACGCTGGCACTTTGTGGTATCAGCAATAAGGTTGCAGACTCAGTACATGTAAGATGGCACCCATAGTCTGCAGCCTAATTGTTACAGTCAAGGACTTTGAGTGCACTGAGTTCACAGTCTTGTAGCTGAAACTACTGACTTCAGTAGCATTTTAGATTTGATGAGCCCAAGGTCACGGAACTAGTCTAAATTCTATCTCAGAGAACAAAATTATTTATAATTTTTTACTACGGGGGAAGCCCATTTAGGGTCCCTGTAGTCTGGGAGTTAGGGTGTGCTTTCCCTGTCCCCTTCAGTCACCTTTTCCTTTATTTTTCTGATGCAGACATGTCATGCATCCCGTAATGGTGGCCCCCAAGCTGCAAGTGCAGCCGTAAGAATAATTTTGTTACTGCGGCCAGCCAATCAGAATAGTCAGGTCTACAACCTCGGATTTGTGCCCACTGACTTGAATTAATTGACCAAAATGGTAAAGGCATAAAGGGGACTTTATTTTTTTAAACTTTAGTCCACATATGTCCTCAAACCTTCACAAACAAAACAGCCAAGGCACCTCTTTTAAAAGCTTAGAATTCAAACATTTCGGTAGGATTTACAACAAACCAAGAAAAGCACACTTTCTTAGTAAACTTCCAATTCCATGCTATGTTCGGCATAAATTTGTTCAATGGCATTTCTGTAAACATAAGCAGATTTACCTATAGGAGCTAAAATTCCCACTACCTGTATTTACCTTGCAGGGAACTACTCAAAAATGTGCTTGCTGGACCTTCATTGACTACACCAAAGGATTGTCATTTATGATTTTTGTGCAGATCTGTCCATGGGATCAAAAGTTATAGGCAAATAAAAAGCTGCCTTTATGATGAAAGGTGTGACTGCCACTGTGTAGTTATAGTTAGGTCAGGCTTTCCATAAGAAGATTTTTTTTTATTTTGCTCATAACTTTGGCGCTGTTTGACAAATCTTCATTAAACTTTCCAATAAAAGTTAATCTACCTCAGCTCCAGCCTGGAAAGCTTTGTAGTGATTTGTCATGCAGAGTCTGAGAAAAGGAGGGGGTGGGGGGCTAAAATGCTAATTCCTCATGCAGTTTCCACAGGGAATCTTAGACTATACACAAAAAACGACTGCACAGAATTACACAGAATTGGCAGAAAGCTAGATCTGGACCCAGAAAGTGTGCTTTCTGTGATTTGGTGTAAATCTGGTGAGCCATTCTAAAGAAATCAAAAGGTTGAAACAAATAGAGCTATCTGGACAGCAGGTCGCACAGGACTCACACAGGAGTACTACGGGACTGCATATTAAACAAATGGAACAATCTGTTTGGTTGAAAGGGCTTTTTTTCTGTCAGCTGTCCTGGGACCTCAGGACCCAGTGGTCCTGCGGTACAGAGGAATCTGTTTGGCTGGCAAAACATATGAGAAAAAAATGCTATGTCTTGAAAATAAAATTAAAACAGATATTAGAGGGCACGGTAAGGGTACTCTGACCTCCTGGCCTTTGTGGGGACCGGGGGAAGGTGCTTGGAGGGACCCCCCCGGACATAAAATTAAAAAAAAAATCTCAGCCTACTGATTCCCCAGTACTCTTCCAGGAGCTTTCAGCTGATCCCACAGTACCCAACGTGGGCCCCCTATATTCCTGCAGGTGTCAAGCAGGACCGAAAAAAAGGTAAAAATGTTATATGCATGGTGGAGGTCAGTTGCTGATTGCCAGCTTGTGGGTTAAGGATTAAGGTTATTAGCCATATCCAGTGGTTAGGCACAGGTCGTGCGCACAACCACGTGCTGTGCACACCCAAAGGCCGTGCATGGCAGGGGCTTGGTCACTCGCCATTTAACATGTCATGCGTGATAGAATATGTGCGATCATAAGCAGTGAATGATGGGGCCACAAGTTTTTGCTATATCAGTAAACTATATCTGGTGAATGTCAGCGTTTTCTCCGGTTTAACACATGACCTTGTGACTGACATTTTCACCTAACTATAAGGCCACATTAAATCTTGCCTTTCTAGTGAATTTCTAGGATTTTTTAAATATAAAGTTAGATATTTTTACCGTACCTAACTATGTCACTTCAACATTAGTTTTTTAGTATATGTATATATATTAATATATATATATACATATATATATACACACACACACATACATATGTACATATATATCTATCTCTCTTTCTCTCTCTCTCACTATATATATATATATATATATGTATATATATATAAATCTCAAGTCCTCCACGCCGTGTATACTCCACAAGGGCAACCGTACCGTGCTAGCGCCAAGTTCAAACACAACTCCAGAGTTGCCGCATATAATTTTTTTTGCCATAGACAGGGTCCTTGCCGCTCCGAGAGGAGGGGATAGAGAAAAACAATTAAGGAGACTGGAGTCTGAATATATTATTCAGCTGAATAGCCGTTATCCTTGGGGTTTGAACAAGGACGAGGAACTTTCTGTCCATATTGGTTAATTTGATGGTGTAAAGGCAGGGTCTTATTATAACAATGTTAGGTCAGGTTACTTTTTATTTTCTGTTGAAAGGCCTACCAAAATAGTAATTTGATGATTTATTGTATAAATTTATTTATTTATAAATAACATCCCTGTTTATGGCCAAAGGCTGATGCCCAGCAGTGGTTCGATGCTAGGCCCAGCCACCAAGCCACTACTTTTCAGTCTTGTGTTTTCTACACCTCCACGCCCCTAAGACCCAAGACTTGGGGCCATGTACTCAATATAGTGTCTCCCCTTGCCTTTGGAAATTTGTGTCCATTGCAAGAGTCACAAATCAGAATTGATTTGCGAATCATGCACAAAAAGGAAGTTCTGGCACCTAAAATGGTGGCTTGGGGAATTGCAGCCACCTTTTGTTTCACTGAATCACATGATGGGTTCTGATTTTTTTCCTGGTGTAGAGCTCAAATTACCAAGCCTCTGGGTACCCCTCAGCACTCCATTGGAGGTCAGATACCGCTGAGGCTGTACAGCGCGAGAATCGTGAACCAGCATTGAAATACAACTTAAAAAATGCCAGAGTACTTCTCCAGGTAATCACATTTGTCAAAAAATGTAAAGTGTGATTGTCAGAAGTCGTAAATCATGTTTCACAATATCAAAAGGCACAGATATATGAAAGTAATACCATTTAAAGCCCACTGATCAACTTTTTAAAATGCTTTAATCTAAAACTATTGAAGAGATTAAAGCCATATCTATAAAAGCACACTTTCAGAGTAAAGTTTTACTTTTATGCTCAATTCGGTGTAAATCCATTCAGTGGTTTGGGTTACAGCACAAGCAAGATTTCCTATGGGAGCAAAAGTGCGGGAATACATCTTTTTTCAGTACGCTGCCATCAGATGACTACTCCAAACGATTGCCAGGTTTGGTGCAAATCCGTACTAGGGTTCAAAAGCTATAGGCTAAACAGAAAATACCTTTTCAGTGGAAAATACGACTGAACTACAACTGAACAGAGATAACCACATTTATCCTAAATATAGAACAAAATAAAAATCTACTACAGAACTATTAAATTCGAATGAAACATTTTAAATAATTTATATATATATTAAATTAAATTACAATTATTTTTGTAATGTTTCAGCTACAAAAACCTTCCACCTGAATTAGTAAAAAACTAAAGTTTTATTACATATTACTAATTATTAAAAGTGATGTATAGAATTAATCTAAAGTAATTTAATTATATTTTAATAAAATTAATGTTAGATAATTTTTTACACTCACAAAGGTTATTAAACTACTTTGTAATTAAATAATAAATATGTACTTTTTTTATATCTGTATAACATTACATTATATTTATTCTTTTTTTTTAGCAATTCAAATAATGTAATTTATTTAAAGATTATTTCTTATGGGGTTTTAATCCCTTTAGTCCCTACCTCCATCATTTTCTATGGGATGGTATTCCAGTATTAGTGGTTGGGCATATGCGCAGTGCTGGACTTACTACTGTTTTTTTTCTGGTAGTAGCAACTTGCACTCGTAAATTTACCTCCACTCTGTTTTTCAAGGGGTCGAGGCATCTAAGTATACACTTCTGAGTAACTTTACACTTAGATTGTATGAATAGCCAAATAGTAAAATTACTCAAAAGTGTGACAGTAAATTACATGTGTAGCTACTCAGAAGTGTAAGTTATGTTTGTGAATAGCCATGTGCCATCTATAAGCTTATTCTGCTCTGTACCGTATTTAATCTTGTACGCTGCCTATCCTTTGTACATTGCTCACCTTCTGTGCACTGCGTCTCTCTCTCTTGTCCACAATCCATTATTTGTACACTACCCGTCTCCTGTAAATTCCTTGTCTTATACAGTGGACGTCTTCTTTAAGCAGTCACTCTCCTATACATCCGCATTTCAATATTTTGGTGAGGTTGGCATAAAGTTTTGTACTTTCACCTCAGGCAAGTTGGTCCTGCTGCTCATTCTTTTTACTCAGACAAATGATTATTTATGTTTGCCATCTTATGCTGCTTTGCGTATTTTCTTTTAACTACCATAGGGTAAAAACTTGCTTCGCATTTTCTTCGTAATAGTTTTTTTCTAATTTTGATTATTCATTTTTGACCAACACATTATTGGTGTTCACGTCTCAAACTAAATATGTTTCACCAGCAGTGCATGAGCATTACTTTCCATTATGACCAAACACTTTGCAAGCTCATTTTTTGGCGGCTCACAATATTTCAGAAATGTTATAAAGCACACAACAATAGTGTGCTGCATGTGCATAACCCATGAACAACAGAAGTACGGTATGTTACTGGCAAGATTGTAATTACTGAACAATATAGTGTGAGACCACTGCAGTGGAAGCACCAGAAATACATTTATGAAGGACAGCGCCCACTCCAGGTTCTGAGATTTAATGAAAGGAAAGAGACTGTTATGACGCACCAAGAGTGACCACCTTCTTTTATGGCACAAACACATTTTCTGACTTCCTACTAGGGTGACCACATCAATCCAGATAGTTATGGACACTGTCACTCACAAACGTTTCACCTACAAATCACTATTTACAGATTAGTTCAATAGAAGAAAAACAAGACAACAACACCTGGAGTGCATTATATTATCACACAAGCATTCAGGACTGGCAACATTGCCTGTAATGACCTGGAGGTCAAACAAGCATCCAGGACTGGAAACATTGCTTGTAATAACCTGGAGGAAGTTAGTTACTGTAACAAAGAGCGGTATCCAAGCAGTTCTTTGGTATTCCTAATGTTAGTACATCTGGCCCAAAGTTTCTTAGCTCAAAAAGGAAAAACAGGTTAACTAAAAGCTCTACTGCACTACTGTAAGTACGGACCCTGATAATCCCAAATCCCAATTGTAAAACATACAACAATGTTTCAAGATACACAATTCAAACTTCCACTTTCCACCCATTGACACCTCCAAGATTCCAGCTTCATGTCACAGCATCTACCTCACAATCATTTTGAAACACTAAAACTGATACCACACAGTAACTTCCACCCCCCCACTCTTAATAATAACACTAATGACCGTCTAAACGCCTTTCAAGAAGAAAGCCATAGATAGAAACGAAACATTGCAATAACAAAAATATTTAGCACATAGTTATCATACTTTACAGGCATTTGATTGATTATCTTGCTTTGCTCTGTTCTTCTACTGTTATCACAAGGGCTGGTATCACACTGTGATATGGCATCTAACACTGAGTGTGAGCATCCACTGGCTACCAATTTATTTGGACTCAGTACTGGATCACTAATCCTTTCACTAAGTAAACTCATTCTGAGATCAAAAATACGTGGCTATACATATCTTCCATACTCAGGCATGAAAGGGAAACATTCAGATAGTTTTCATTACACCTTCCATATACATCTTCCTCCTTCACCGCACCACTCAGTATTTCAACCAACTTGATAAATACCACCCTTACACTCTAATAGTCCTTTGTGAGTCTTTCCCCTTATTTCTGTACCATGCTAGGTTTCATTTTAGGCTTGTATTATTCAACTCTTTGCTGCATTTTCTAGTGAACGTTGTTCCTTGACCTCACCACTCAGAAGAAACTCCAGGGTTCTCCTTCAACCACCAAGAGACAAGAGTTGAGACTTGTTTAGCCCACCTTAATATTTAAAAGGGAGAATAACCTGCTTCAGAGCTCGATGTGGTTCTCTATGGCAGCAATATGGTTAACGGTGATTTTTCTGCCAATCAATACCTCCTTTGACAGCCAGCTGCACAGATTCCTTAATTACAGCCTTGAACTATTCAATCTCACCTATTCACTTCGGAATGTTATGCAGCAATGTATTTAGGTATTTTTCCACATTTTTGTTGTAAAGTGGCAAACTTCGAACTACTGAACTACTGGCCATTATCTGATACACTTGAGAAGTACCTCTATGCAAAACACAGTCTCTAGGAAACTGACCACAGTATCAATAACACAGCTTGTACGTCTTCACTGTATGACTTCTTTGCCTTTGCGCCCATGTCCATAATATGATTCCCTTATTTGCATAGGCCACACTCCCATATAAAAGTGCCAGCACTAGAGAATAACACAAGCATCTGTGGCCCCTTCTGTAATACAAAAGCACCTTGGGGGTGCACAAACCGTGTGCACATACCTGTTGCACCCCCAGGGCACTTGTGTACTAGGGCCTCTGAATGTATATATTTTGGTAACAACTCTTTGTCCTGCCAAAGTTTCTGAAAAAACATCCTGCTCGAAATATTGAACCAGTCACATGAGTAACCCATGAGTGGACCTGTTGCCTATCCACTGGAATTGTGCATCTGGGTAACCATTTGCATATTCTTTCTGCTTCAACACTTAACACTACGTTGGGCTCTTAACTTTTAGATAATCCTTCTGTCTCCTCATAAAACATATTAACTCTGTTGTCCTTGCATACGCTGCCAAAGTGTAACTTCCTCTTAGACCTACTGCAGTATTTGTTGGCAGAATGACAGGACTTTGACTTTCCCACGTGACTACTCCTACCACACCAGTAGCATGCTAATGCGTCCTTGCTTTTGAACCCAGAGTCATTCTTCTTCCTAGTTCTTTCCATTTTATCTTTTTTTATGAATAGCATGTACCTCAGTACCAACACCGGGATGTCCCATAATCTCTTCTATGAACTTTTTTGATTGTCCTATGCTATTTGCAAAATCTACAGCAGCATTCAGGGTGAGTTTGGGAGTAGCCAATAACCATTCCAAAATGTTCTAACTATTAGCTCTCATCAATATTTGACTACTGTTTATAGTCTATATTCTTAAATTCCCAGTTAGCTAAAAAGGTCCTGAGTGCTGTCACATACTCTTTATTGCTCTCCCTCATGCCATTTCTTGGAATGAAGCTTGAGCATCTCCATCACAGTGCTAGGTTTATGTCTTTGAAGCAGTGTGCAGAGGGCCTTCCCTCACAGTGGAATGCAAATGAGTTCCAGACACCAGTTTCTCAGCAGAACCACACCAAGACCCTACTTGTTCAGACTTGTGGAGCTTGTGCTAGATGTCAAATGAATAAATCTTAGGGACAGGACGTGATGTTATACTCTGACTTTGTTGCTATCTGGATGTGAGCCTCCAGCTCCTTGCCCGTGTAACAAATAATGATATCCAAGCAATTCTTAGTTGAAGAAAAGGATTTATTCAAGAAAAATGTTCTCAGTTGCCGAACATTGCCAATTTTATTGCTGACCATGAAAGTCCTCTAAGCCCTCTAATGGTACAGGGGACAAATCCCAGGTTTCCTGTATGCAACAGATTTAATGTTGAACAAGAATGTGACAGGTCATTGAGTCAAAAAGCCCGACCACATTCCAAAAAATAATTATACAACACAATAATTGTGTGTTCCTATTCCCTGGGTGACGAAGCCATGTGCTAGGAACAACTAGCAGACTCTCACTCAATACAGAGGCAACCCAGTTCCAATCAGCAGGAGCATGGGGCATAACATTTTTGGGAACAAAGTTACAAATTCTCATATTGCGCGGTCTCAGAGTATTTTGGGTTCCATACTAAAAATATCAGTGGGTCTTAGGCTATTATGGGCACCACATAAGGTGGATGACTTTGAGGAATTTCAAAAGGACTGACCACATTGTGGACCACAGTCCCTTTATCGGGATGTCTTTTAAAAAAAATATTTATGATTTTATAAAGTACTATTCATGACAGAGTCATTGCAATTATAAGTCACATCCATCAGAAGATATTTCATGTCCATGTAAGATGAATGAAGCCAGCCTTTGGGACATGGCATTCGATACATTTCAGGACAACATCTACATCGAAGGATTATACTTTTTGGGGAGTGTAGTAAAGTCTTTGGAGGTATTTATAACACAGCAATCTTCGTTTACATTTACGGGAAATCTGTTTAGTTTGCAAACAGCAAAATAACCTCTGTTCATCTGTCAGCTTGAGGGTAAAGTTCATTGCCCATTGCTGTTGGGTGCCCAGCACAGCATATTTATATGAGTTGACCATTGAGTTATAGATTCTGCAAATGACTCCTTCAAGGTGTATTAGAGATAATAATCTGTGACAAGGCCAACAATAATAAGAAATATTAAGTATAGGAATAGGTCTTTACATTGTACCAGTATTAAGAAAGAGCTGTTGACACAGAGGTTCCCTATTGTCACAAGTTTGAACTTTGAAGTTTCTGCTGAGCCTTTAGTTCTGACCTGCCGGCTACTAGAGGAGTGTTACAAATGGAAGTTCCAGTGCATAACGTTGTTGGAACCAGAGCTCACCTGTAGGTGGTGACATAAGCAGACAGTCCATGCCAGTATATTTATCTGTGAAGAGGGTTTTGTCATCAGTTTGGCCAATATTGTGTTGAGCGGCATAAGGAAACAAGCTCATCTTCAATTGCTAGATGGAGTAGTGGGGAAATCAGTTTATACCAATAATATGCAAAGTGGATCGCCACCACCCAAAACTACTGCTCTGTGTCTGGTATCAAGAACCCTCATTATTGGGGAAGGGTTAGACATCACCTACCAACTTAGTTGGGGGTTCATTCTTTTGTCCTTATTAATTTAAACAGTAGGGTATGCCGAGTTTTGACAAATGATCTAAGCAATGTTATCAGAATGTTCAAAAAGAAGGTAAAACAGTTTTGAAAGGATGACCGTTTTAATGACAGCCACAGCCAGCCACTCTCTCCACCAACGTTAATGGCAAATTTACACACCACAGGGCCATAGTTGTCTTTGAAGACTGTGTCAACAACCCAGTATATTTTTACTATTAAACTATTACCATGTAAACTTATTTCACTTGTGTGAATAAATATCTTAGGTATGCAATAAAGTGCCCATGTGGCATATATTATACTGGTTAAATTACTAAACCCCTCAGAGTAGTTGAATGACCCCAAATCGAAAAAAATAGAACTGGCAACCAAAATTGAGATTTTCCTAGCCTTGGTGTCAGAAAGGCTAGATTTTATTAAAGACACGGAGGTGAGTATTATGCCTTCTTTTCTTACTTTATTCATACAGCAGCCAAGAACTACAAATCCCAGAAAACCCTGGGAAAGAACTACAAAAACGACATCACAATGGAGGTAACCAATCCCACGTCGAGTGTAAGTACAACTATCTTAACTGCGAGCAACAAGCCCTCTTTTCTTGCGAGAGTCAGTCAAAGTCAATAGAGAGCCAAATCATCACCAAATATAGAGTCAATAGAGCCAACAGGAAATCCAAGAAGGAGTCCATGAGGAAAGAAACGAATTGCACCGGTAACCATGAAGAACGAAGAGGTGAACTGGAATCCAGCGAATCAGCATGATAATCAGCCGGATGTAGCAGAGCTGGTTGAAGGTAACGCAACTGTGAAGGAAACATAAGGGAGGGTTAAAATCCCAAGCGGCGGGATAATACTCGCCTCCGTGTCTTAAATAAAATCTAGCCAATCTGACACCAAGGCTAGGAAAATCTCAATTTTATTACAAGACCCGAGGCTCATATTATGCTAGTGCTATATTATGGTCGTAATGACCCTCTGAGTCTGTTCATCCCCAGACATAATGATAATAACAATAGAAAGTAATTTTTTTTTTTAAAGAAAAAGTTATAATTAATCTAAAATTAAGGGTAATAAAAATTATTATATCACCACAAGAATGAATGAGCCAAAAAAGCCAAGGAAAAACTGAGAAAAAACTCTGTTTAAAGAATCTGCTTGTCTGGAGAGGAAAACCAGACAAGCAGGGGTTAACTTGACTGGGGCTGGAGGGCGTGTGGCCGGGCAGAGCCACTGAAGCCTGCCGGAGACAGACGGCAGCTCTAACAAGAAAGGGAATCCCAGAGGACCAGAAAGGAAGCAGCTCGATGAACGAGGGCAAAGCTGAAGGCTTCCCTCAGAGGAGCAATGAAGAGCCGTTAGAACCTAACGGCTAAAAATAGAATGCCCCGGGGGAAAACGGCCCGAGAACAGAGCCCGCGCTAAGGAAGAGACACGCGAGGCATACCAAAGCCTAAAGGCAAGTTAAACAATTAAAATACATAATACTACATACTAGGCCTTAAAACATTGTGAATTATACATAACGTAAAATAAGCGAGCAGAGTACTTATCTTGACTGCAAGCAGCAAGAAAAGAGGGCTTGTTGCTTGCAGTTAAGATAGTTGTACTTACACTCGACGTGGGATTGGTTACCTCCATTGTGATGTCGTTTTTGTAGTTCTTCCCAGGGTTTTCTGGGATTTGTAGTTCTTAGCTGCTGTATGAATAAAGTAAGAAAATAAGGCATAATATGAGCCTCCGGTCTTGTAATAAAATTCATCTGTTTCCTGCCACTTCCATACACATCACCATATCAATGATGAAATATGTTTCGAAATAGTTGTACAATAACACCTTTAAATAGAGGAGAACAAAGCAAATGGTGGGTAAATAGTCATGCAGGATGACGCCAAAAGGCATGAAAGAAATTTTGACGTTATGTGGAAAATATTAAATGGAAAGGACTTTTAGTTCTAAATACGATGAGAAAAACTTCAGAATTGCACACTGCCATGATGGAATTTAAAGAATTCCTAACACTTTTATACATATACATATTGATAGGGAAAGTGAAGTATATACAAATATATTATCTAGCCTTATAATCACTATGGGTGTGTTTGGAACATCTGCCAGTAATGATGTAAGAGTAATAAACGCTACAAAATGATAAGCACCTTTCCTAATTAAGTTACAGTATCTGGATCAATAAAGGGTAAGTCTGGAGACTAATATGTTCCAGCTTGGGTGTGACTGCCCAGGATAGCACATTGTGCTTCCTGACGAATATGAATATATCAGAAACACCACTCAAGGTGGCATGTATAAACAAATGCGGATCTCACTGGTTTCTTTTTCCTACTTAAGTTTCAATGTGGCATATTGTTACGCCGCGGGACAGTGATCTACCCGCGGTGCCCCATTCTCATCCCAAGGGGAGGTCTTCCGCAGGACGTTTGTTCGCCCGCAGTGTCCAACTCTTGCGTTGCGGCGGGTCGGACAGCACGGAGTCGGCCATGGATTTTGCTGTGGTCAAAGCGTGCTCTGCATTTGCAGCATATATAATACTTATCTGTTTTCATGGCTTTTGGCTGTCTGCCTTTTTGGACATGGTGGCCATGCTTTCTTGGTCCCAGAATGCTTGTCTATTTCAGCATGCACTGCTCTTCCCTTTTACTAGTACCTTTCCAAGATGGTCCTATTTTGTCCTATGATACTTTCCCATCTTAATATGGCATTTTTCCTTTTCCTGTTTGTTCACTTCCGGTTTTACTGGTATATAAGGGGCTTGAGTTTCTTTCTTCTTTGCATTGCAACACTCTAGTTTGGTGGTACTCGCTCCTATTTGTTTCTGCTGTGGATTGCTTTCTGCTTGGTTTTCCTTGCAGCTTCCTCATGTTCCAGTTCTTGGAGTCCTGAGTTCTACTGTGCCTTTTCTGATTTTCTGGAGCTCCTTTCTGGAGGTTTTTTCCTTGGTCGTATTTAATTTGGAGCTCTGGAGGGTACAGACTGCTTGGGTTTTCATCTTGCCAGCAGCACAGTGGCTACCGGAAAGGGTCGTCCTAATCCTGGCCGGACCAGAACATACAAGATCCGAAGCCGTACTCCACCTACATCCGACAGAGGCGGAAAGGAAAAGGGGAATTGTGACACATATATGTTTGGTCATGCACTACAATTTTTTTTTGAGTTGAAAAGCTTTATTAAGATAAGTTAAGAAACACTATACAGTCTGATATCCATATTCAAGAACAGTAATATCAGTGGTTTTGGATATGAAAAGATAAAATGTTAAAACAATTAGACGTATTATGGATAGACAAAGGGGGTCATTACAACATTGGTGGTAAAAGCCGCTTACCGCCGTGCAGAAGACCGCCAACACACCGCCGCGGCCGTGGAATTCCGCCACAGCTATTATGACCCACAGCTCGGAATCCGCCAAAATCTAGACACCCACACAAGTCCGCCACACCAAAGTGGCGATAACAAAACCTCCACCGTCACGCCAACAGGAATACGCCCACACTATCACGACCCACGAATCCACGCGGCGGTCTTTCAACCGCAGTATTCCATTGGCGGTACACACCGCCGCGCTCAAAATACACACACATTTACAAAACACTACCACATTGGACAAATCGAAATACCCACCCCTGATATACGTACACATACCACTCCCACACACCCAATACAATATAAAACACACACCAACATCACCCACAACCTCTACGACAACAATTGCGACAGAAGGCCAGAGAGAGACACCACCAGAAACAACACTAGCATCCACAGGCACTCAACACCATCACTCACACAACATCCACGTACCTCACACAACACACCTCTAAATATCACCCCACACATCACAACACACACCACCCCACACATTACCCACACCACCCCATGGCACCGCAAAGACACCCCAGGTTTTCTGAGGAGAAGCTCAGGGTCAAGGTGGAGTAAATCATCCGGGTAGAACCACAGCTATTCGGATCACAGGTGCAGCACACCTCCATAGTTAGGAAGATGGAGCTATGGCGAAGAATAGTGAACAGGGTCAACGCAGTGGGACAGCACCCAAGAAATAGGGATGACATCAGGAAGAGGTGGAACGACCTACGGGGGAAGGTGCGTTCCGTGGTCTCAAGACACCAGATTGCAGTTCCGAGGACTGGCGGCGGACCCCCACCTCCTCCCCCAGAACTAACAACATCGGAGGAGCAGGTCTTGGCTATACTGCATCCTGAGGGCCTCGCAGGAATGGACTCTGGTAAGTCAAACCTTTAACTACCATATCCCCCATCCTACCTGCATGCTATCACATACCCCCACCCTCGCCCTCACCCCCATCACTCCAACTCCTCACACATGTCCCACTATCACAAACCACACATCCCAAACCCAAGCACTGCATGAAACACCAAAGCATGGACACCCATCACCAAAGCATGTCCACTGCACATACCCATACACCCCCCTAAACCATTATCACCGAAGGTCCCACACAAGAATGCAAGCACTGGGGTACAGGGTGACCCACCCATTGCACACACAGGTGCAATAATCATGCCTTTACACCCCTGCCCAACGTCACCGGACAAGAGGGTCCAGACATGTCCACTCCACCCACAGAAGAGGCCCACAGTGATGACAGCAGCTCTGTCCAACTGGATCAAGATGACCAGCCCGGCCCATCTGGGACCTCGGGACAGTCGGTTCCCCTCACACTGGCACAGGCCACTACAGAGCTTCCCCCCTCTGGAAACACCAGCACAGCACCCACCCAGCGGGCCCATCCCTCTGTCCCCAGGACACGTCAAGCAGCAGTGTGTCCACCACTACAGGGAACCCAGGCTAACCCACCACCCCAACAACACCAGGGACTTGGGGGCAGTGGTAGTGGGCACACGGTTCAGGGGACAGAGGCCCAGGAACCCAGGGGAACTGGGAGGGCTGCTGTGCGACAGGCAGAGGACAGGCCCAGGGAACCCACTCTCCACGAGGCCCTCTCCAACATAATGGGAGCCTACCACCATTCCCAGGAGACGATGGCAACGGTACTGGCCAGGTTTTAGGAGACCCAGCGGCTGCAGGAGGAACAGTATTTGGGGTTCAGGGAGGAACTCAAATCCATCAATTCCACCCTAGGTACCATTGTAGGGGTGCTGAAGGAACTCGTCAACACCAGGAGGGACACTGTGGCACAACAAGGGGCCCCTGACACTAGCCCGGACGATGAACTGCCCACCACCTCCGCCAGCGCTAGTGGACAGGAGGCACCGCCACAGGACCATGACACCAGCACCCCACCACCTTCAGATGGAGAACCCCCCCGCAAGCGGTCCCTGAGATCCAGGACAAAGACAGAGAACAATGCCAAGACCCCCGCCAAGAAATGAGACCACCCTGATTGTCATCCTTCTGTCCCACTTTGTCACCCTGTCCATCCTTAAACTGCCCTAGCTCCACTTCCTATGTCCCTTTGGACAAAGCACCTGTGAGACTAATAGACTGGACTCTGCCATGGACATTCCTCCACCATCACCCCTGACCATTTTACAACCCCCTCCACTATTTAGCACTTAAATAAAAACCCTTAAATCACAAAACAATCTGGAGTCAGTCTGTGTTTTCAAAAATGTGTATTTGCAGTAACTGGAAAAATGCTATATCCAATGTAATGTCCACATACCTATATCACACAGCTCTAGTCCATGCGGAAACAAAGCAGAGGTCACAGAGTGGGACCCACATCTGTGAAATCGAAAGGGAAAGTGACAACTCAGTGTCCATACACTGGGTGAAAATGACCAACAGATGAGAGGTAGAAGCATTAAATCAGATGTAGCAGGCAGTGTTGTCTTCTTACCTGTGTCTCACTGGAAGTATTGCTGGATCACTGTGTTCCTGTTGTCTATGTCCTCTTCTTCTTCTTCCTCGTCTTCACTGTCCACAGGCTCCACAGCTGCCACAACACCTCCATCTGGACCATCCTCCTGCAGAAAAGGCACCTGTCGTCGAAAAGCCAAGTTGTTAAGCATACAGCAGGCCACGATGATCTGGCACACCTTCTTTGGTGAGTAGAATAGGGAACCACCTGTCATATGGAGGCACCGGAATCTGGCCTTCAGAGGGCCGGAGGTCCTCTCTATAATTCTCCTAGTTTGCCCATGGGCCTCATTGTAGCGTTCCTCTGCCCTTGTCCTGGGATTCCTCACTGGGGTCAGTAGCCATGACAGGCTGGGGTAACCAGAGTCACCTGCAAATGGCACAACTGTTAGACACACACTAACTCTTAGGGACATCCCCAGACACCTAGTCACACTGTATTGGGTCTCTGTCCTCACCTAATAGCCACACCGGTGCCTCTGGAGTTGCCCCATCACATAAGGGATGCTGATATTCCACAGAATGTAAGCGTCATGCACTGAGACAGGAAACTTGGCATTTACATGGGAGATGTACTGGTCGGCCAAACACACCATCTGCACATTCATAGAATGGTAACTCTTCCGGTTTCTGTACACCTGTTCACTCCTGCGGGGGGACCAAGGCCACATGTGTCCCATCAATGGCATCTATGATGTTGGGGATATGTCTCAGGGCATAGAAGTCACCTTTCACTGTAGGCAAATCCTCCACCTGAGGGAAAATGATGTCGGTACACATGTGTTTCAGCAGGGCAGACAACACTCTGGACAACACGTTGGAGAACATAGGCTGGGACATCCCTGATGCAATGGCCACTTTTGTTTGAAAAGACCCACTTGCTAGGAAATGGAGTACTGACAGGACCTGCACTAGAGGGGGTATTCCTGTGGGATGGCAGATAGCTGACATCAGGTCTGGCTCCAACTGGGCACACAGTTCTAGGATTGTGGTACGATCAAGTCTGTATGTGACAATTACATGTCGCTCCTCCATTGTCGACAGGTCCACCAGCGGTCTGTACACCGAAGGAGGCCGCCATCTCCTCACCTGCCCCTATCGGACGTGCTCTATGGAGGAGAACAGTGAGCAGAGAGTCAACCAACACTGAGGTACGCAAACACAACTTTATAGCTAAATGTTTGAAAATCGATATATGGCTGTATTAGTGTTTAAGCAAGGCCTAGATATGTGTGACGCAGTCAAAATTAATGCCATGTGGCCCCCTGAAATGGCGGCTGCCTGACCTGTAATGTGGGACAAGGGGATATGAGGTAACTGCACTGGCGTTGTACACCGTCGCAGTAGGCGGTTGAAGACCGTGGCGCAATCCTGCATTGGTTAACATTGGACCCTATGGGTCCCAGGAGCCAATGACGATGCACGCCGGTGGTGACGGTACGCACAGCCGCGGACGTCACCGCCATTTTCTCTCTGTTCATTCACTTGATACCTGATCTTCGACAGGAGAGGACCTACACTGCAAGTGCTGCTGTGACCTCAGTCTGGAAGAGACAATGGCTCATGTGTCTGGGGAAAGGGCCCCTGCCTTCAGCACGGAGGAGTTGGAGAAACTAGTGGATGGGGTCCTCCCCCAGTACACGCTACTCTACAGTCCTCCAGACAAACAGGTAAGTACACTGTGAGCATGCCGAATGGGCAATGCCTGTGTGGAGTGGTGTTGATGAAAAATAGGGGGGGGGAGAATGAGGCGTGCATGATACGACAGTGAGTGCATGTGCATCATGGCAAGGGTAGGGATGTGGGCCAATGACTGTGACGGTGCGGATGGTTATATCTTCTCCTTTTCCCCTATACTATTTGTGTAGGTCAGCACCCACCAGAAGAAGGATATTTGGCGTGCCATCGCCAAGGAAATCCGGACCCTGGGGGTCCACCACAGACGGAGCACCCACTGCCGTAAAAGATGGGAGGACATTCGCCGCTGGAGCAAGAAGACGGCGGAGGCCCAGCTAGGGATGGCCTCCCAACGTGGGAGGGGTGCCCGTCGCACCATGACCCCCCTGATGTTCCAGATCCTGGCGGTGGCATATCTGGAGTTGGATGGGTGCTTGAGGGCATCACAGCAGCCCCAAGGGGGTGAGTACACTCTCATTCTGCTGTTTCAGCGTGCATTGTCGGTGTCTGGGTGGGGGAGGTGGGCTGTGGGTTCCCCTAGGCCAGGGCGAGTTTAGTAGGCAAGGTCCCTTCTTAAGGCAGGCCCTGTGGCACCCCACCTGTGTTCAGAGCCAACTACACCTAGTCAGGCTCCTGTGACTTCCATGTGTGCAGCAATCGGCCATAGGCCTTGTAACCCATGTCCCTGTGATTAATTAGGGAACTCTAAGTGCACGGCGTAGTGAAGGGGGCTTCTGTGTCTGTAGTGTCCGCCAACGGTAGCGGTATTGGATGCACTCAACATGTCTTTCTTCTGTCTCCCCCCCCCTTTTTGTGGTCTCCCTGTTCTTGTGTGCATTAGCATCATCAGGTGGAGGAGCAGTGCCAGTGGAGCAGGAGGGAGCTGCATCCCACATGGCCCTGGAGGGCGACACAATGGAGTCAGAAGCCACCAGTGGGACGGAGGGCGAGGGGAGCTCCACGGCGGGGACAGGAACTAAGACCAGCGACACGGACTCCTCCTCTGATGGGAGCTCCCCTGCAGTGGCGGGCCCCTCTGTGCCCACGGCATCTACAGGTACAGCCGCCACCCCCCCTACCAGCACCGCCCTCCGAGCAGCCCCTCAGCGTGTGCCCCGTGGCCGCTCACCCAGGAGGGTGGGCATCTCCTTTGCCCCAGGCACCTCATCCCCTGCCCTAGTCAGCCCTGCTGCCATCAGCGAGCAGGCCATTGACCTCCTCAGGTCCCTCACTGTTGGGCAGTCTACCATTTTGAATGCCATCCATGGTGTAGAGAGGTAGTAGCAACAGACCAATGCATACTTGGAGGGCATTCATTCTGGTCAGGCAGCCCAACAGCGAGCTTTTCAGAATCTGGCCTCAGCACTGATGGCAGCCATTGTCCCGGTCTCTAGCCTCCCCCCTCCAACTTCCTCCACCCAGACCCAAACCCCTGTACCTCAGCCAATCCCAAGCAGACCATCAGACCAGCATGCACACACGTCAACACGCAAGGGAAGCTCAGGCAAACATGAGCACCACACATCCCACAGGCACTCACGCAAGCATCATTCACATGCACACATACCAACATCCACTGCCTCCACTGTGTCCCCCCTCCTTGTCTCTCTCCTCCCTCCCAGTCTCGTCTCCACTCACACCTGCATGCACTACATCTTCAGCCACTACCTCCATCACCAGCACATCCACCACCACATCCCGCTCATGTGCAGTCACCACCCCCACTACCATTCACACATCCCCTGTGCCCTCTCCCAGTGTGTCTGTGAGCCCACCTCCCAAGGCACACAAATGCAGCCACACATCCACCCAACAGCCATCCACCTCCCGACAGCCTCCAGCCCATGCACCTTCACCCAAAGTCAGCAAACGTACACCTCCTACAACCACTACCTCTTCCTTCACTCCCAAACCCCCTCCATCTATCCGTCCCAGTGTGTCCAAAAAACTTTTCCTGTCCAACCTTGACCTCTTCCCCTCACCTCCCCCACCCCTTCAGTCTCCTAGGGCCCGCCTTTCCAGGTCCCAACCCAGCACCTCAGCCACAACATCTGCGGGAACAGTGGTGCCAGTAGTAACCGGCTTCTGGAGTGCGCCAAACAGCAGGGCAGCCAGTGTGCCAAGGAGCCAGACCATGGACAGTCTCCCACCTCAAACGCACAAGAAGTTGGCCAGCTCCCGGAGGGAGAGAGGCAAAACATCTACCACCAAAGCCTCTCCCAGGGGTACTGTTGGGAGTGGGATGACAGCTGTGCCACCATCCAAGGTGGGGAAGGGGCACAGAAAAACAGGCAAATCAGTGAAAACCTGCACGGCGGACAAGACCGCCACCAGCACCGTTGCCAAGGACACCGCCGCCACAAAGCACCGCTGCCAAGGACACCGCCGCCACCAGCACCGCTGAACAGGACACCGCCGCCACCAGCACCGCTGAACAGGACACGCCGCCACCAGCACCGCTGAACAGGACACCGCCGCCACCAGCACCGCTGCCCAGGACACCGCCACCACCAGCACCGGTGCCACCAGCACTGCTGCCAAGGACACCGCCGCCACCAGCACCGCTGAACAGGACACCGCCGCCACCAGCACCGCTGAACAGGACTCCGCCGCCACCAGCACCGCCGCCACCAGCACCGCTGAACAGGACACCGCCGCCACCAGCACCTCTGCCAAGGACACTGCCGCCACCAGCACCGCTGAACAGGACACCGCCACCACCAGCATCGCTGAACAGGACACGCCGCCACCAGCACCGCTGAACAGGACACCGCCGCCACCAGCACCGCTGCCAAGGACACCGCCGCCACCAGCACTGCTGCCAAGGACACCGCCGCCACCAGCACCGCTGAACAGGACACCGCCGCCACCAGCACCGCTGAACAGGACACCGCCACCACCAGCACTGCAGACCAATGAGTGCCAAAGCTTCCGAGGCTGCCACGAGCAGGATGAATCACTATGGGCACAAGGCCCCCTCCAGAACCAGTGGAGATTTACATCCACTACCTCTGTCCTTGGCAGGATGAAGCACTCTGGGCACAAAGCCCCCTCCAGAACCAGTGGAGATTTTCATCCACTACCTCTGTCCTTGGCAGGATGAAGCACTCTGGGCACAAAGCCCCCTCCAGAACCAGTGGAGTATCCCATCCACTACCTCAGTCCTTGGCAGGATGAAGCACTCTGGGCACAAGGCCCCCTCCAGAACCAGTGGAGATTTACATCCACTACCTCTGTCCTTGGCAGGATGAAGCACTATGGGCACAAAGCCCCCTCCAGACCTAGTGGAGATTTACATCCACTACCTCTGTCCTTGGCAGGATGAAGCACTCTGGTCACAAAGCCCCCTCCAGAAACAGTGGAGTATCACATCCACTACCTCAGTCCTTGGAAGGATGAAGCACTCTGAGCACAAAGCCCCCCGAGAACCAGTGGAGTATCCCATCCACTACCTCAGTCCTTGGCAGGATGAAGCACTCTGGGCACAAAGCCCCCTCCAGAACCAGTGGAGTATCCCATCCACTACCTCAGTCCTTGGCAGGATGAAGCACTCTGGGCACAAAGCCCCCTCCAGAGCCAGTGAGTAAGGCATCCACTTGAGAGACTGTGGCTTTGCACTCCCCAGGATAAAGCAGTGGGCAACCCACCCACTGTAAAGACTTTTGAGACTGTGGCGTTGCACTCCCCAGGATGGAGCAGTGGGCAACCCACCCACTGGAAAGACTTGTGAGACTGTGGCTTTGCACTCCCCAGGATGCAGCAGTGGGCAACCCACCCACTGTAAAGACTTGTGATACTGTGGCTTTGCACTCTCCAGGATACAGCAGTGGGCATGGAGCCCCCTCGTGGATCTGGCGTTGTGCACTCATTTGGCTGTGGTGCCCACCCTTCCCTTCCCCCTGAGGTGCCTGTTGTATTTCTATCTGATGCCCCAGCAGTGTTCTCTCCGTTTTGATCGGGTATTGAGTGTGGGTCTCGCCCATGCATTTTGGGCCCAGTCGTCCACGGACTATGATGGTGGAATACCTTGGACTTGTATTCATGGTGTATATATTTGTTTATACATGTACATGTAAATATGTATATATATATATATTTTTGATTACTGTATTTGAATAGATTACAAACGTTCGACTCATTTTCTTTTGTCCTTGCATTCTTCCGGGGGGGTTTGGGGGTTGTAAATGTAATGTATCTACATGTACTTGTGTGTGTGTTGTAGTGGGTAGGGGTGGGAGTGTTGCGTGTGTGTGTCACTCATTTTTCCCTCCCCCCTCCCGTGTCGTAGGTGCAGTACTCACCGTGGTCTTCGCCACCGTCTTTGTTGTTCCTGGTAGAGGAGCAGGAAGATAAAGGCTGGGAGTATCTGGAGCTCGGGTTCCATGGCGTCCTGGTTCCTCGTGGGGTGTGTAGAGGTGAGCGTTTTCCCTTCCAAGTCCTGTTTCCGCCGTGTTTTTGTTTGCGGTGAATCCGCCCCAGAAAAAGTGGCGGATTGGCCTTTTGTAATACAGTGGGCGAAACCTTGTCTTCCGCCTGTCTGTTGGCAGTTACCACCGCGGTGTTTGTTTGTACCACCGTGGCAGTCGGAGTGTTAAAGTGGCTGTCTATGTTGGCGGTTTCCGCCACGGTCGTGATTCCATTTTTTTTACCGCCGGCCTGTTGGCGGTTTTACCGCCGCTTTAACACCGATCGCCAGGGTTGTAATGACCCCCAAAATGTCATAATAATGAACATTTCAATATCAGAATAAATCTCATGTTATAGATGAAACAATAGAAGCTTATTTGTAAAAGTTTCATTTTAGGAAGAGGTGGGGTACATGGGGGAAGGACATTATAGATATAGACTTGTATGCAGTTACCAAAAGCGATCACCAAAAATTACAATATATTTGAGCATCTGACAACAAAATGTAAAAATAAATAGCATGGAAATTAATAATTATAGCAAGGAATACAAACATCAGGAGGTTTGAAAGTGCCAGCTCTTAAAATATGTTTAGCAGTAGATAGTATGGAACTAGCGGGAATGAGAATTGTTGCAATGGGTAGTCACAATAAATCTCAATTAAAAGACATAAGGTTATGGTCAGTGTATCTTCTGTCCAGCCTGTGATGATAATAAGCCACCAAACCTTATAGGAAACAGCAGAAGTGTATTTCCAATTCATAGTAATCTGTTGGAAGGCTATAGAAAGCAAGAGATCCACTAAGTTACTATTGAAAAAATTTGAACGCCAATTTTCAGCCAGACTCCATGAACTACTGCTTTGATAAGTTGATTCACTAGAAAGATTGAGGCTACTTTTGAGCTGCATACAACTGATAACTGTTAAATAATTGTGTTGTTTTTCCCTGAAGAAGAATTATTGGGGTTTGAAATGAAATTAAGAACTGTTTAACGGGCTTGTAATAGAATGTAAACACTTTCAAAATAATTCATTATCATTATAGGAAAACACATTAAAACCAATAAAAATAGTGCACTGACAGTCAAAACTGAGCTGAAAACCTTCAAGCTACAAATATATTTATAACTTGTGTTTAGTTTTTATTTGCATGGAACAATCTGTATTAGCACTCTACTTTGATAAATTAACAACCACTAGGCTGTAAACTCTGCTCTCTTCACAGTATGGTGTACAACATCTGACAAATATGGTTTGAGTGGATGAAAATGCCAATATAGATAGACAGCAGTACCTAATAACATTATTTCCCAGGTTGAATGATGCTTGAGAATACCTTAAGAATCTAATATACTATGGCAGTACATGTGATTTAGGCCAGTACTACAAGCATGCATAAAGATCCTTCATTTGTACTGCTGAAACAAAAAGAAACCCCACTTGAGGTGGTTATTTGCATGCTTACTTAAGACATGGATGGCTTTAGTGTAACAGAAAGAAGAAGGCTTGGTGTCAGTCCATTGACCTAGTGTGTGTACTCCGATAAAGTAAACAGTTGTGTATTTTTTTTTTTTACAACTCTGTTTTTATTGAGTTTAAAAAAAACATGATCAACAAGAAAAATACAGTGCAATGCTGGTTATTGCAAGACATGGCAGTATCATTATATCACAGTACCAGAGGACATCATAAACATGAATCCAAGCCAAGGGACGATAGCAACCACTGCAGCAAAATATCCCTCATACACCCCCTCCCCGCTGAGGATCCTCATGAGATCAGTCATCACATTTATTGAATAACACAGAGACATGACCTCACCATAGCTGGTCGTCGCCCGTCAAAATGATTCAAGGCATACTCCCACACCCCTCATCATCCGTGCTTCCTGCAGAACTTAATTCCTCCAATCCAGTGAACCATTCAAATAGTGCATCCCATGCCACTGTCGCGTGGGCTCTCATTATCCTAAATGAGACTACTGGATTTCTAGGCAGCAGGATCGATCACGGTGTGGGGGACTGAGTCGGACCCACGTGTAAGGAACTCTGTCACCCTAAATCCGGTTTTTGCTCCGGCTAACTAGCAGTGCCTCATTTCTCCCAAGGGGAAGAGATGATTGGGCAGCCGAGCGCATGACATCTTTGGAACTTCTCAGGGAAGTCGTGGTCACTCAGATCCAAACCAACTCTCTCATTTACAGTATGATCTCATATACAAATGACAAAGGCAGTATAAGTTTTATATAATGTGTTAATAAAACGACTGCATTTTAGATAATAAGGCGTGAGCCGCAATAACCAGAACCATACAACACAGTAGGATTGAAATAGTCACCAGGAGAGTAAAACATAAGAACAAAGCTATCATGTTGTCTAATAGTTTCTACTCTCCCTCTGCTTGGTCTATTTCGAGCACAGCATGTTAAGCTTCTAACTTGCCTTTCTGAATCTCTGGGGACACATCAGCCCTCATACCTGAGCAAAGGCCTGTGATCTTGGTTCAGCAGCTGCAATGAGGCAGTCAGCGTCTAGTTGTGGTTCCCTGGTCGGAATCTCCCTCTTGCGTGTATTGGGACAAGGAAGTGTTTTTATAACTAACATGTCAGCGTGATCACAAAATGTCCCTACGCAGAAATGCCAAAGACTAAACTCCTACCACGTCTATCGTCAATGTACCAGACTGTATCCTTGACTGAAGCACAGAGTGAACAGGAATGTGTTATGGAGAACTCCAGTGCTGAAGTAGGCTAAACAGTGTGATATGAATATAAAACAAGACCGTAGAACTGGCTATTTGAAAAATAACAGTACGAAGCCTAATAAAAAGCATGTAGAGCAAAGTGCACAGAGGCTCTAAGCTGCAAGCAAATGAATAAAAATACATCCAGGGCAAAGTGCACAAAGGCCTAAAGCCTGAAGCTAATGCGCAAAGGATACATAAAACTAACCACACTACACCACCACATCTGTTAGAGCCCCCTCATCCCTGCGTGTCAGGCGCATATGCTGTTCGTCAGCTGCCCCCATTGCATCAAATCTCGAATCCAACAGGGGATTGAAGGACCCCGGGCACTCATCCAGCCAATAGCTAGCCTGCGCCTGGCCAACACCAGCTGTGTGAGCTTATATGGGATACTCCGGCCCATGGTCTCTGCACTACACCCAAAAGGCATGTCATTGGCGTTCCTTCTAGCCCCAATCCCGTAACCTCCGCAACTCACCGTACCACTTCCTGCCAGAAGTTATGCACCACCCTGTAGGTCCAAGCCAAATGCAGGAAGGAAGCACCAGAAGCGCCACACCAGGACATCCCACCCTTCGTTCCGGGTCGATCTTGTTTAGTCGGCTAGGAGTGAGGTATGTCCTGTGCACAAAGTTGAAGTGTAACAGCTTAAACCTATTGTTGCATGACATTGTGCGCACCAACGACAAAGCCAGTTCCGAGTCAAAACCGGGTGATCAAGTGAGTCCCCTCGCCCAAATTAATCAGTCAATTCAGCACCTCTGAGATCTGCGGGGCCACCGAAAAACAACATCAAATCGCACGAGCCACACTCTCCATTTTTGCATATTGCAAGAACTGCCCAGGGCCCAGACCAAACGAATCCCAGGTATGGGTGAAGGAAAACAACTCACTATTGGGGTATAAATCTCCTACCACTTCACAGCCTCCTAGCCTCCAACCCTCCATGGACATCAGACTGTCCATGTCCCTAAAGGGTGCTAAGTCCCATATCCTCAATTCTCTGTCGAATGGGGCCAGTCGTAGCACAGTCTTAACAGCCTGCTCCCAGATCCAGGCCGTGGTCTTGACCAAGTAGGGGACGGCTGATTCAGACCGCTCAGCATTCCTGCAAACAATTTCTTCTCCCAGTTGTCAGACTCCGTCATCCACTTTGCAGCGTGATACCGTCTTTTGTGGTTTCCTTTTCTTTATTTACTTAGGCTTATCATGGCCATGTGTGTTGTTTAGAATACAAGATTGATTTACATGGATTTGACCACCATATCTTCAGGATCTTTCTTCGCTCAGAAATTTAATATAATTTTGGTGACATTGAATTATACCTAGTCTTGGGGTATGTTATATTTCCCCTACTTACTTTTCATCACATATATTGTGTGTCTAGGGAAAAAGGTTTTTCCTGAGGTGTTTCACGTTCCACGTGTTGATTTAGTCACCACTTACTATTTATAGTGGGTTACTGATACTGTAACCAGTATTTGACTCTATTATGCTTGATAGTTTCTATCTCTCAACTTTATTCACGTGTGACTGCATGCACTCACTGTATTGTTACTTCTTGATGTGCATGAGTCACACCTTACACAGCACTCAGATTAGGGGTCTCTTGTTGGGGTGATTTATGTAAAGTGAACTCCCTGTTCATTGCTTGTAGGATCTGACTGTAGATATATATATATATTTTCTTTTATGTGTACTCCACAGCCTTGAGAAAGTCTTGTTGATGAAACACGTGTTGGCTATCTTTACATCACTGTTCAGCATGGTAAGCAGGCGATAGAAAGAAGGGTCACTAGGATCCCCTCCAGGCTAAAGCATCAAGCAAACAATGCCCTGACACATGGTTTTTGGCAACATGCCTCGCATTCGGAGCTCCTCAAACACCGCCAGAAGCTTCTCCTGCAGGAGGAGGGAGAACGTTTGGTACATCTCAACCAGAAAACCATCACCACCCGGACACCTAGACTTGGTCATTGCATCCACTGCCTCACTCACTTCCTCCACAGTTATCGCAGCCTCCAAAGCATCTCTACTCTCCGGTACCAAATGCAGTAGCCCATCCGCCACAGAAACTCCCCCAAGCCATCCTCTGGGATTGGGGCACCAGCTCTTGAAACCCTCTGCAGATGTTCCACCAACACCTGATGGATATCCTTACGATTAGTGATCCTCTCACCACTAGCATTCCTAATGTGCACAATGGGGGGCGCCTTCATCTCCCGTTTTAGGATCCACACCAATAGTTTGCCAGATTTCTCTCCCTCCCGGTGCAGACGCTGCCTGTATGCTCTGAGTAGAACCCTGCTCAGGGTATCCCAACAATTGCTCACCTCTTTGTACAACCTGAGTTCCTCCGTTTCAGCCACTCTTGTGGTCGGTATCTGGTGTTGCAGACCCGCTAACTTCTCCTACGAGTTTGTGAGTTCCTGCTCCATTTGTCTATGTACCCCACAAGCAGTACCTATGCAGAGCCCCCGCACTACAGCCTTCAAAGCCTCCCACTCCGTACCCCTAGACGTCGTCGTGTTCCAGTTCAAGTCCATACAACCTCTAATGGCCTCCCCCACCTTGTCCTGACACCCCGCATCAGTCATAAAGTCCACAGGCATACGCCAACTACGTACTAACCCAGTAGTATCAGCTCCCCACTGCAGTTGTATCAACACCGGTGCATGATCAGATAAGAACCTACCTAGATATGTGACATCCAGGACCTGTGAGCTGTTCAATCTGCCCAGGAGAAACCGATCCAGCCGACTATATGTGTTGTGTGAATGACAAGTGTCCCTCCCTCTGTACCTCCACCCCTCACCTCCCCCAACCATGGGAAGACAAGGAGAATACACAATGCCCCTCTCACCTATATGCCTGCACTGCTGAAATGAACTGCAAATATTGATAAACTTCACCAGCCAAACAACCCAAGCCCCCAGCCCCGTCCCCGGATAAACAGTAAAACAAGCACAACAAATCATACTGTAGATCCATGCTGCAGATGCTGCCAGGAAAACAGCCTAATCCCCAACTACCCGGTTATTAGGTCGTATTACAGCCGTGGAGTGATCACCCCCCACCCCAGCCTCAACATACTAATGCCTGAAAATCAAGCCAACATGACTCGATATTGTCATAAGCCCCTCTGATGTCCAATGCATTCTTGAGTTCAAATGGCGCCCCCTCTGACCTTAATCATTGTCCAGTAGCACCCCTCCTCGCAGACCAAGTGCTCTCAATTCGACACAAGCCCCCCAATAGAGAATACAACAGCAATCACCAGACATTAGTAGCATCGTCAGACCTGCACGGAGACCCTCTCCGCTCCCCGCTCCAACTCCCCATCCGATCCCTCCGCTGATCCAGCAGTCACCACCACAATTGTCCCATCCTGTTGTATCTCAATTCTATGGGCAGAGTCAGTGGCCGCCACCTGAGCCACAGTACCCTCCAGCTGGCCGTCCTCCTGATTCCTCCAGTCCGGACCGTCCGCTCCAGAGGTCCGACAGCCACCCCACCTGTCCTTTCCGATCTGCCCAGAGTCACTTTGTCCCACATCTCCAGCCACTCCTCGGATGCTCGAAGAAGTGGGACCTGCCACCAGAGAGCACCTTCAAGCGTGCTGGACACAGTAGCATATATCTGATGTTCATGGCACAGAGCTTCGCTTTCACTTCCAGAAACCTCTTTTGGGTGCTCCGAACCTTGTTTGTGTAATCAGGATAAACGCAGATTTTGCAGTTCTCGAATACCGCCAATCAGACTTGCGGGCCTCCCTGAAGAACCAGAACCTTATGGGCCTGGCGGCGCAGGGTACGCCTGAAATCTCCTTGGATTCACCTGCCTCAACTAACAGAGACACGGGACACTCTGTCAGGCGTAAAAGATCAGATTTTATTAGCTGCAGCTAGTACAGTTGTCCAAGAAGTACACAAGGTATGTTCTCAGGAGACTGCCCCTTTACTTTGTGGCGCACAATCTTATATACCGTATAAAAACCATTTATTAACTACATACACTCCCAGAACACATAGAAAGGAGCCAGTAAGAATAATGTAAAGATAGAACAGAGCCAATAGAAATGTCGGAAAACAAGACAGCACCAATAGAAGGAATTGGAAAACAAAGTATCAAGTGACTTAAGGTTGCCTCCCCTCCAGCTGTGTTTGTCACCCCTCCCTTGAACTAATTCATTAACCGATTCACAACGAAGTTGCATGTGGTGTGATAAGTTTGTGTGCGTTTGGAGGACAGTTGTGAAATGAGAGAATACTAGCAAAGGACAGCGAAGGCCAGACGATAAGATAAGATCGGCGGAGAATAGTGTGAGCTTACAGATAGTTGAAACAAGGATTAGAAAACCAGACAGGGATTAGTGTACTCGGTCAGACCTTAATACCAGCCTTGTAAAGATAGAGGCAGAAGGCTGTTTTGAACACCATGTTGCAGAATAAGCAGAAAAGGCAGAATGGACTTCGTTCGCTGTGCTGCCTGAGTGAAGGCAACATAAAATGGCGGCGGGCCACACAATGGCGGGTCGATACGATCGTATTAAAAATCGAATTTCCTCAGACCCTCCTTTTGCCAGAACTCAGGCAAGATACACAAACTCATGTTAATCTGAGTCGATGTCTATGGCCATGAGGTCATCAAGCTGTTGCTGTACCATCATTTTGATATTCTCTGCTCTTTGTGACTTGGGTTTGGGAATACATGCAGTAGCACATAGGTTGCAGATGGCAGGACCGCAGTGCATACAAAGACAACAAGAGAATATAAAAGCTAAAATTACTCCAAAGAATGTCAATACCTTCCAACCCCATTTGGACAGTAATCCCCAAAACCACTCTGAAAAGGACCAATCTCCTTCGTCCTGATGAATCGACTCGGAGATTATGTGTAACTTAGAGATAGCTTGGTATACTGTCGGAGCGTCATTAGGTATGAAAATACAGCAACTTGATCCGATCAATTTGCATACTCCACCACGGTCCGCAAGGACAAAGTCTAAGGCAACACGGTTCTGCAAGGTCATAAGACGATCAGCCTGTAGTTCAGCTGTAATGTTACTTAAAGCTCCTACAGTGATGTCTATGGTGGTTTCTACGACACGAATCAATTGCCTTATATTTCTGCTGTTGGCCATTGGACCCCAGAAGGGAAGAAATCCTTTGAGGAAATCTCCTCCCTCTTGTCCTGCTGTGTCTTTCGAATCCACAATCCCTCTGCCATATCTATTTTTATGATGGTTCGCAGGAGCGGTGTATGTAGGGGGAAGAAGAAAGGCTATATAACAAGTACCAGAGAAATCAGCTGGCAACCATGTATAAGCCCTATCGTGGCAAACGAAGTATGTACCTTGAGATGGTACTAACGGCAGTGAATTCAGGGCTGAATAAACATATGTATGGGAACATAAACTTTCTCTTTGTCCGGTGTTTGGAGTTCTACCATTTATTTGCAGACAGAAATTTCCTTGTTGGGGTATGACCCGTATCGGAGGAGATTTTCCTTGCTTAACCTTATCATTGAGGCTGGAAATGTAATTAGTTATGTTCCAATTGGTATATGCTTTTCTTTCATCTATGGAAGCTTCACTTTTTTCCATGATTTTAGCCATAGCTACCATTCCCTTTATCAATAAACTATGACTGAAATTTGAACCAACACTATGTGAACTGACAGGTTGTTTAATTTTACTTTGATATGCATTATTGAAAATGACAAAATAAGCCCAAGCGGAACCTTCATAGGAGAATGGAAGAACTAAATATGGCATTCCTTTTTCTACCGTATGTGGTATGAGTCCACACACCCAACAGTCAGTTGTATTGATCACTAACTGATGTTGATGTAACAACTGGACGAAGGAATTGTTAAAGTATTCAGTTCTTCTGATGAGTTCATGCTGGGGAAGAGTGTGAAATAGGTGCGGAGAGATAGTAGAAGAAGATGTAGAGGTAGGAGAAGAGACAACTTTTTGCTGCAGAGTAATAATGATCCAGTTTACAGATGCCAAAAGAATACACGACAATATAATGACGCATAGAGCAATACTACAACGACTACATATTTCTTTACAATTATTCTTTACATTTTTACTTTCTCTTTTATCTAATGTAGCCTCCATCTTTCTAAGTGGATGCTCACGGCAATCTTCCTCAATCACTGTAGTCACGATTATCTACCGTCCTATGACACTGTGAGGTCCTGCAGGCCTATTGCCACTTACTCAGGTCGTAACTAAGACTCCTACCGTGACCCTGCAACCGGGATAGAGTACTACATAGGAGAGAAATTTACAAGTTCTTTGGTCTTGGTCTCAAATTATAGCGTTCCTGTCCAGAGGCAGTCTGGTTTTGAAACAATGTTCCTGGATTTGTCGTGTTCAAGCGACGATGCGATGGTATTGCTTCTTGAAGGATGTCGTCGTCCTCTTTCTCAGAAAGTGTTCCAATTAGACGCGCATCACTGAATGGTACAAATTGCGGAACTTTCTCACTTTCAGAGTCACTGATGCCTCTACGGACCCACTGATCGAAAGGCAAGGGCAAAGGCACTTTCTTGCAGTGCACGGCATGCACCCAGTTTTTCTTTCCTTCGACTTTAACTGCTGTTCTTGTGGTCAAAAGAACCAGGCGTGGCTCTCTCCATCTGGGCTCCAAATTTCTCTGTCGTTGGAAATTTTTCGTGCAGACCCAGTCACCTGGTCGGATGGAATGACCTGGGTCTGTGGAAGCCTCTGGTAGAGCACTCTGAACCTGTTGATGTAGAACACGCAATTTAGTTGTAAGGTCATGCAAGTAGTCAATCAACATCGGGTATGGCAAGTCTGAGTATTTCTTAGGGCGAGGAACTCCCCATACATTAGCTGGGCGACCAAATATCACTTCGTAAGGGCTAAGCCCCAAACGAGAGTGTACTGCTGTTCTGGTGGACAGAAGAGCCAATGGTAAAGCATCAGGCCAATTAAGTCCTGTGCTAGCTTGCACCTTAGCAATTTTAAGCTTCAAGGTTCCATTGTAGCATTCTACTAAACCAGCCGACTGTGGGTGATTCGCCGCGTGGAACTTCTGTTTTATGCCAAGACCTGCACAAACTTTTTGCATGACTTGACCCACAAATTCGCTCCCATTGTCACTCCAGACAATGCGCGGCAAACCAAACCTAGGGAAGAATTCTTTCAAAAGTATTTTGGCAGTTGATAAAGCAGTATTGTCCTTCAGAGGGTAGGCTTCTACCCATCTAGAAAAAGCACATACTACCACCAGAACATATTTGAGGTTGTTGCATCGTTCCATGTGAATATAATCGATCTGCAACACCTCAAATGGATATGTTGGAGGAGCAAAATGACCTGCTGGAGTTGGGGTTCCCTTTCCCGGATTGTACATCAAGCAAACAATACAATGTTTTACTACATTATTTGCACACTTTGGGATCCCCTCATTTTGCCACACTGGAGCCAGAAGTTTACATATTCCTTTTGCACTTAGGTGAGCTGGACCATGTGCCATAGTAACTACAGGTAGTACATAAGCATCTGGTAACAGCCAACGTTGATGTTCTGATAATTCAACCCAACATCCCATCTCATCTAACATTCCTGTACTTTCCTTCCACTTTCTCAACTCATTCTCCGTAGCCTCTCCTTGAATTGTTTTCACACTCTCTACTGTATCTTCACACATTCCCTTTTCTCTTACGCAGTTTGCGGGACCTGCAACATACATTCGACTTGTGTTGTCTCTGGCTGTCTTTTTCGCTACCTCATCTGCAAATGCATTTCCTCGACCAACATCGTCCACAATCTTTTTGTGTGCACTACACTTCACGATCGCTATCTGAGTAGGCATTGTAAGTGACTCAAGAAGTTCAGTCACTAATTGACCATGTTGTATCTTAGTACCATGGGAAGTAAAGAATCCTCTTTCCTTCCATAAGCGCCCAAAGTTAAACGCTACACCAAAAGCGTATTGGCTATCAGTGTACACGTTTACTCTTTTTCCTTTGGATAACACACACGCTCTAGTTAAGGCTATCAATTCAGCTGCCTGAGCTGAATTATGTCTAATGCGTGCTGTCTCCACAATCGTATGCAAAGTAGTAATAGCGTAGGCTGAAACTGTATCTCCATTCGGGAGCTTGAAACAAGAACCATCTACCCATAGTGTTCCATCTGGATTCACTAATGGCGTGTCTTTTAGGTCAATTCTACCCTTAGTCTCTTCTTCAGTACGGAGAAAACAATCATGCTGTTCAGAGACATCTCTCTCTTCTGGAAGAGGCAACAAAGTAGCTGGATTCAGGGTATTACATCGTTTGATGTGTATGTGACTAGCCAAAAGCGTCAGCTCATATCCGGACAACCGAGCACTCGTAAGATGCTGCGTTTTTGTCCTATTTAGTAAAGTATCCACTGCATGTGGCACCATAACAATGAGAGTATTATCTAGCACTACTCCAGCAGACTGTCGAATAGAAATTGCTGCTGCCGCTGTTGCCTTAAGACAACTAGGCAATGCTTTAGCTACTGGATCTAACGTAGCTGAGAAATATGCGCATGGTCGCTGTTGATCTCCAAAACGCTGCGTTAAGACTGACAATGCACAACCCTCTCTTTCGTGGACATAGAGCGTAAAGGGCTTACTGTAATCAGGAGTACCCAATACAGGAGCAGAACACAAAGCAATACGCAAATCAGTAAAACTCTTCTGACACTCGTCAGTCCACGGAAGAGGCTGAGGCGTATCTTTTAAAGTTAGCGCCAACAGCGGTTTAGCCAATAAAGAGAAACTCGGAATCCACTGTCTACAATAAGAAGTAATGCCCAAAAAGGCACGTACCTCTCTTTGTGTGGATGGCACTGACATTTGTGCAATTGCCTGAATTCGTTCGGGGGTCAATCGTCGTCCCTCCTTTGACAAGAGATGACCCAAATAAGTCACCTCGCGACAGACATATTGTAATTTAGAAGGAGAAACCTTGTGATTCAGATCAAACAAATGACGCAACAGTGCAACGGTCACGTTTTTGCAAATCTCCTCTGAATCAGCTGCAACTAATAAGTCATCCATGTACTGAATGAGAGCGGCACCGGACGGTAAGGAAAAGGCATCAAGATGACATTTTAGAGCTTGACTGTAAATAGAGGGACTTTCACAATAACCTTGAGGTGCGCGTTTAAACCGGAAGCTTCGGCCTCCGAGGGAAAAACCAAAAATATCTCTACTCTCTTCGGCGATGGGAATACTAAAGAAAGCATTCTTTAGATCAATAACTGAAAACCAAGTCGCTGTAGAAGGTATCATCGTCAACAGAGCAGTGATATCTGGGACTACAGGAAACTGCGGTACGACAATCTTGTTTACCTCCCGAAGATCAATTACAAAACGATAAACAGGAGGCTGAGAAGGATCAGTGCGTTTAAGAACCGGAAGAACAGGACTGTTACATGTATTTCCTCTCGTTTCCTCAACCACACCCTTCTGAATCAAATCATGGACAATTTCCAGAAGTGCTTTCTCACCTTCAGTAGAGATTCTGTATTGCGGAATACGTGGCATTTCAGCATTGGGCTTAAGAGTAACAACATAAGGTGGGATCTCAAGACAACCAACGTCATTCGGACCCGTAGCCCAAAGCGTTTCGGGAAGAGAAAGCAATTCAGGTGGGAATTGATCTTTTGATAAGTACATTGGACTAGTCATTTTCTGTCCTAGAGTGAGGTATACACCAGAAGGTGAACAATATATCGTAGCATGCATTCTTTTTAATAGATCTAAACCCAACAGATTTTCACCACAACCATTCGTCAGAAGAAGCGGAGCTTCTAAATCATAAGGGCCTATTGAAACAGGCAAAGGGCAAGAAACTGGATTGCGAACAGGGGCGCCAGAAAATCCTACAGATACATTCGTTAAGCCAGACAAAGGTGCGCCAGGGAGTTTAGAATGAATGATAGAGCTTCTCATGGCACCAGTATCTAAAAGAAATGGCTCTGAAACACCCATTGTAGTGACATTAACATAAGGTCCATTCTGATCCACTGGAATTGACGTAACCCCCTTACTTTGTCCATGGCTGTCCTATTCAAAATGAAGACTTTCATTCCCTCCTTCAATATACTGATCCTCACTGTAATACTGTGTAGACCTAACATTTTGCTGGTCAAAGTAATTTCCGGAATTTGGAGGAACAAAAGAACGCTGCTCTTGGGTTAACACACCTCGACCTCTACCTCTATTTGCTGACTGAGGACCACCACGACCTCGTGAAGCAGATGTTGCTCCATTACGCTGCAACAATGCCGGACAACTGTTCTTAAAATGACCTTCCTCCCTACAATAAGCACATTGATTGGGACCTAGCAAAGGTCTTGAAATGAATGGTTCAGGCTTTTGATACAACCTCTGAAACTGCGGAGGCTGTTGAAACTGAGGCTGAACATAACGAGGAGGATAAGCCTGTTGCAAGAGAACTTTAGTTTTTAATTCTTTCGTCTTTTTCTCTTGTTTTTCCCTTTCTTCTTTGTCTCTATTTTCATAATATTGTGCAGTAGCCAATATCTGAGCGGAAGAAGAAACTGCCCATGAACTCTCGGAGTCTTTTAGCTTGTGTGATAGTTCAGGAAGCAAGTTATATACGAACTTATCCACAAATAATCGCTGTCCCCCTTCTGTAGCCATATCTTGACCACTGTGATCAATGAATGTCTCCTCGAATCGGGTAAAGAAATCGGAAACACTTTCATCTTTCTTTTGTTTACATGCTGCTAGCTTATCCCAATTAACTCTCAAAGCAGGCATCATTGTTTTCATTAATGTAATAATCCTACCAGGGAGTTCTGAGATCAAAGCGTCGGGCTTTGCACCACCTACTTGACCTCTATCTGCGGCAATAATAGCGTTCCAATCGCCGCCTAATTCTTGAGCGTGATCCTCTCTACGAATTTTAGCCCATATTGTCTGTGGAACTACATTTCCCATCAACATGTCAATATCTGCTAGATTCATAGTACATGCATCAACTGTTTGCGACAACTCTTTATAGTAACCAGCAGGATTTTTGCGTGAATCTGGTAGTGACTGTTTAAGTGCTAAATCTTCAGACCTTTTCCAGGGGACATGTATCCATATGCGCTGAAAATGCGCAGGAATAGCTGGATTAGCACCTGCTGCTGCAACTTCTTCCTTCCATATTGGAGAAACCTCTCTCATGGGATAGTTTTTCAGTGCTGTCCTAACTGAAGGATCAGAATCAGGAAAAGTCTGTGAGAACAATAGGGATCTGAAAGAAATAAGTGTTCTGACAGCGTTTTCAACCTTAGGACCCACAATAAGTCCTTTGTCAAAGTCAGCCTGAACATCTAACAGATCCTGTGGGACCGAACCCAAATTCATATCCTCCCATTCTTTAGCGAGAGTATCGCACATAACTTTAAAAACATATCTCTGCGTAGGTGCATTCCATTGCAGAAAGGTGGACATAATATCAGACGTACTATATTGGGGACCCTTCTTGATCCATCTACAAGCAAATGAGTCCAATTTTTCTCGCTCTTCGGAGTCTGGGAATTGACTACGAGACTGTCTTCGAGAAAAAGCTGGAGACACATTTAAAGCTTCAAAGAAAGGTGATAAGAGACCAGAGACAGTATCTGCAAATCGCTTACGCATAGATGGAGAATTTGACATAAGGATAGGGGACAAGGTATTAGGTGAATTAACTAAAAGAGCATTAGGAATTGCCAAAGGAGCAGAAGGCAAAGGAGTTAAAGGCAAAGCTGGCATAGGCAATACTTGAGGAGGCAATTGTGGAAAAGCTGGAGCAGGCGGAAGCACAACTGGCGGCTGAACAGGCTGTAACATCGGGGGTGCATTAGCACCTTGTACATAGGGCGGAGGCAATTTCAATAAGTGGGACATTAAGGAATCTTCCTCAAAATCTTTTCTCTTATCAAGGGAAGAGATAGGCAACGTCGGATAGCATTTATCTATTGCCATTCGATGTTGTCTGTCTGAAATTTCCATTGCATTATCTATTTCATCATCTTTGAATTGCTGAGCAGCCTGTATAATCGTCATTCCCTGTGTTTTCCTATCTCGTTTCGCTTGTTTAATTTCTCTCTGTTTGGCTTCCTTACGCCAAAGGCGAAAAGAGTCAAACATTGCCGGCCGGGCTTTTCTTTTAAATAACGTTGCTTCTAAATTATCTAGCACATCAGTTTCGAAACTACAATTTTCTGGCCATTTTAAAACACCATCTTTCTTTGTATATCGGGTCCATGTCTTATTAAAGGCAATAGGACCAACACCATGTTTAGAATAGAGCTCATATGTGGGAGTTCCAACCGAAGGAATCGGACAGGAGTCCTCAAGCTGGGAGTCCCTATTACAACCAAAGCAACAAAGTTTTCCAAACTTAGTCAGACCAGACATCTCACGATTTTTACTGGCTGTTCACAAACATCAAGGGGGTAAAACTTTCAGTTTACACAGCACAAATGCACTTACCCCTCGGCTTTGGCCACTGCAATGGCCAAATCTAAGGACCTAAGGACAAAACAAAGACCAAAATTTGTGGGCGCGACCCACCAAATACTTAACTAAGGATGTCTTCTTACACCAACAGAGGCCCGTCTATCGTCTCGCTTTACCATACATCATCAAAGAAAGGGCCAAGGCAGGGCGGCAGTCAGGGCAGCAGTCATCAGTAGCCGTCAGGAAGGAGTAACCGCGCTGAAAAAGACCTTCGGACCACTTCGACATACAGGGGTCGCTTGACGTGGCTAGCGATTCCTCCAGAATTTTCTTGCGGGGTTCCTCACGACCTTCAGGCAGAACCGGTACCGCTGAAGCCGCCCCACGTTGGGCGCCAGTTGAAGAACCAGAACCTTATGGGCCTGGCGGCGCAGGGTACGCCTGAAATCTCCTTGGATTCACCTGCCTCAACTAACAGAGACACGGGACACTCTGTCAGGCGTAAAAGATCAGATTTTATTAGCTGCAGCTAGTACAGTTGTCCAAGAAGTACACAAGGTATGTTCTCAGGAGACTGCCCCTTTACTTTGTGGCGCACAATCTTATATACCGTATAAAAACCATTTATTAACTACATACACTCCCAGAACACATAGAAAGGAGCCAGTAAGAATAATGTAAAGATAGAACAGAGCCAATAGAAATGTCGGAAAACAAGACAGCACCAATAGAAGGAATTGGAAAACAAAGTATCAAGTGACTTAAGGTTGCCTCCCCTCCAGCTGTGTTTGTCACCCCTCCCTTGAACTAATTCATTAACCGATTCACAACGAAGTTGCATGTGGTGTGATAAGTTTGTGTGCGTTTGGAGGACAGTTGTGAAATGAGAGAATACTAGCAAAGGACAGCGAAGGCCAGACGATAAGATAAGATTGGCGGAGAATAGTGTGAGCTTACAGATAGTTGAAACAAGGATTAGAAATGCAGAAAAGGCAGAATGGACTTCGTTCGCTGTGCTGCCTGAGTGAAGGCAACATAAAATGGCGGCGGGCCACAAAATGGCGGGTCGATACGATCGTATTAAAAATCGAATTTCCTCATCCCGCAGAACACAGTCTCTATCTTTATAATTCAAGAGATGGGCAATAATAGCCCTTGGCGGCGTGCCAGGACAGGGAGGTGCAACGAGGGCCCTATGAGCCCGCTCCACCACGAACGCCCTGGACAGCCTGGCTGGAAGCAGAACGTCCCTGATCCAATTCTTCACAAAAGTTTCAACCGCAGACCCCTCTGCACTCTCCGGGAATCCCAGCAGTCAGATATTATTGTGCCAGGACCCACCCTCTGCATCTTCCAGCCTTGCCTCCAGCCTTCCAACTGTGGAATTGGCCTGCACCATCTGTTTTCACAGGGCCCCACCTCCGTCTGCAGCTCCACGATAAAGCCCTCCGCCACCTTGACCTTGTCAGAGACCTTCCTGAGGTTCGCCCGAAAGAGGTTGACCTCAACTGCCACCGTTTCTATCTTTCCTTCAAGGGCCACCCTAGAACCCTGTATAGCCACAAGAATCTCAGCTCGCGGTGGCTCCTTGGTATTCGCCAACATACCCAGGCCATCTCAGGTCCCTCCCAATCGGGTCTGGCGCTGAGGCAGGGGCATCAGAGTGGTATATTGCTCCATGGTGTTACCTTCTGATGTTTCCCTCCGCCGATGCCGCCCCATTCCGCAGCGGACCTGGAACCAAATGGCTATCTCCTTCTCAACTGGCCTGGTGAAGTGGCAGAGGTGCCCAGAGTCCACAGCACCAGAGGCTCAGGATCCACCACTCTTCTAGCCTCAAGGCACCGCTATACGCCGCCTGGACTCGGGAGATCCAAGCACCCCTGGAGACTCCTCTCAGCAAGCCCAGCACCTCCAGTTTCAGAGGGCCCAAGTCCAGGCCCCTGGTCGATTACCCAGACATCCTCTTCGCCACGTGCTGCCTTGCGTCCGTCCCCCTCCAGGCCGTGTCGCAGTTCATTCGGCTGCTCTCAGCCGCTCCTTCAAGCACCCTCCCAAGCCGCCCGCTGCCCGTCCCAAGGGCTCATTAATCCTTCGGGCCCCTAGGGAGACCACCAGTCCGACCGGGCACGCCCAATAGCGCAGGCCCGTGCCCTCCAATGTCCATGCTTGGGCAACCTACAGGATGCCTCGAGCCCACAACAGGCTGCCGGTCGATCCAGGGCCCGCGGGGGGAGAACACGACCCCCAGTGGGGAACGCAAAGCAGGAAATGGGGCGCTGCCACCCAGCGGCACCAACCTCTGATGCCAATCAGCCACGTTGCACGCGGCCCAGGAAGGCCCGCCGCCATGTTCTCGAGCTCCGAGGTCGGAGCCTTAAAAATGGGGCTGTGTCATTCCGACACACTCAAGGGTGCCTTACCGTAATGAGGGGGGTGCCAATTGCCTGAGGCGTCCCAGGATCAATGGAGGATTCTGCCGGGATGCGGAAGCTTACTAGGAGCGCGTCCCGCCGGCCACACCCCCAACAGTTGTGCACTTTAAGTAGTTTTACACCAGAGCTTTGACCTTGGGCCCACAAGTTGTTCCAGTTGGGAAGGATGAAAGAGAGCCATGGTTCACTGATGCCTGCAGTTTGTTTTATAAGGACTACTGACCTCAAGAACTATCGGCCCATCTCCCTCCTCCCCTTCCCTACGAAGGTGATCGAAAGATCGTCAACGGCCGCTTCTTGGAGGACAACAACACGCTAGACATCTCCCAATCCGGATTCCGCAGGAACCACAGCACCAAGACCGCACTCATCGCCGCTACCGACGACATCAGGATCATGCTCGACAAAGGCGAAACCACTGCCCTCATGCTCCTAGATCTCTCGGCAGTCTTCGACACCGTCTGCCACCACACCCTGCGCACATGCCTCTTCGAAGCTGGGATCGGCCAGAAGGCCCTGGACTAGATCACATCATTTCTCTCCGGCAGAACCCAGAGAGTCCACCTCCCTCTGTTCCTGTCTGAAGCCACCATGACCATCTGCGGCGTTCCCCAAGGATACTCTCTCAGCCCAACTCTCTTCAAAATCTACATTGTTCCGCTCACCAACATCGTCAGATCCCACAGCCTCAACATCGTCTCCTACGCAGACGACACCCAGCTGATCCTCTCCCTCACCAAGGACCCTGCCACCGCCAGGACCAACCTCCATGACGAACTTCTTGCCATCGCCAACTGGATGAAGATGAGCCGCTTCAAACTGAACTAGGACAAGACGGAGATCCTCATCGTCTGCTCCAACCACTCCACATGGGACAACTCCTGGTGGCCTTCCAACCTAGGAACAGCACCAACACCCACCACCTACGCACGCAACCTAGGTTTCATCCATGACTCATCTCTCACCATGACCCAACAAGTCAACACCGTCTCATCCGCCTGTTTCAACACCCTCTGCATGCTCCACAAGATCCTCGGATGGATCCCCACCAAAACCAGAAAGACGGTCACTCATGCCATCGTCAGCAGCAGACTGGACTACGGCAACGCACTCTACGCAGGATCAATGGCCAAGCTCCAGAAGAAACTGCAACGAATACAGAACGCCTCCGCACGCCTCATCCGCAACATCCCTCGCCGTGACCACATCACAGCTCACCTCAGAGACCTACACTGGCTTCCGGTGAACAAGAGGATCACGTTCAAGCTCCTGGTGCACGCTCACAAAGCTCTCCACAACACAGGACCTGCCTACCTCAACGAGCGACTTACTTTCGACGTTCCCACCCGGCAACTACGATGCGCCAACCTCGCCCTTGCCACCGTCCCTCGCATCCGAGACGGCGGCAGATCCTTTTCCCACCTTGCCACCAAGACGTGGAACTCCCTCCCGGCTCACCTACGACAGACCCAGGACCTCCTGACCTTCAGGAAACGCCTCAAGACCTGGCTATTCGAACAGTAGCAGTCCCCCCCCCCTTCAGCGCCTTGAGACCCTAGCGGGTGAGTAGTGTGCTTTACAATTCAATATTTTGAGTGTGCAAACCCTCTCCAGGGCATCCCTGCTGTGGACTGGTTACTCCTAACACCTATAGACAATGTCATTCCATGTAATACTGTACCTTACTTTGGTAATATTACTTTTTTATTAAACCCATGTTCTATGAATAACAAAAGTGATGTTATACTTGTTAAATTGTCTATATGTGCTTGTAAGCTAAGCTAATATGCTATCGCGTTGTGAATCTGGCCCCATCTGTTTCACTCCTGTCTTTTCCAGATCTTGTTAAATTTTGCAAGAATTTGAACCATGTCATTCTTTCTGAAAAGCAGAGCCAGGCGGTTCTGCACAAGTAACTTCTGTGCATCCCTCAGACAAATCTTTTTACAAGATGATGGTGAAAGGAAATGCTTGGATCACTCTGAATTATAGATAATTACTCTACCCATATTCCATTTTTTTTTTACTCAACTGGGTAGGTATAGGGAGCTACTAAATGGAAATAAAATCTGACACCACCCTAAAACAACAGTCTAATGAGACCTGTTAAGGCATGTCTCTTCCAAAAAGGAATATAAACAACCCTAAAAACAAACAATTTTCAAACATGTTAAGCCCTACCAGCGTGGTGCTGCTTGAGCTCCTATGGCACAGTGACCTTGTAAAAGAAGTGTGGCTATACCCCTCTCACTTAGGTATACTTACCTACATAGCAATACATTGATTGATGGGCATGCCTAAATCAATCTCAGCCACAGGAAATTTCTCTGAGTGAATGATTTTCATTAGCTCAGCTATGTCATTACAGACCGGGACCAAATATGTGCCAATCAACCTTGACCCAGCCACAAAAGTGAGAGTCCAGCCAAAATTTCTAGAACACATAACCTTTGAACAGGAATGCAAGCAATCCCTATAAATATTTTTTACTTTTTGGACATATTTATTAAGTAACAAGATAATAATTCTGGACATGAACCTCAAATGTAATCAACTTTCAATCAGGTTTCAAACCCCAGAAAGACAGGAAACCATTCTTCTAAATATCATGGAAGAAATACTTCTCCATAGACTAGTGCTGACCTTACACAATGATCCAATTTAGGGGGTTATTCTAACTTTGGAGGAGGTGTTAATCCGTCCCAAAAGTGACGGAAAAGTGACGGATTTACCACCAGCCGTATTACGAGTCCATTATATCCTATGGAACTCGTAATACGGCTGGTGGTATATCCGTCACTTTACCGTCACTTTTGGGACGGATTAACACTCCTCCAAAGTTAGAATAACCCCCTTAGTCTCTTAGGCCCTCATTGCGAACATGGCTGTCCGTTCCGCTACGCCTGTGGTGGCGGTAGAAACCGCCAACAGAGGAGCGCTCCGAACCGCCAAATAATGATCCAATCGAAACACACGCATCCCGCGAACCACCCACCGCTAGGAGAGGAGTCCCGCCAATGATGGCAGAGTCCGCCCACAGGCCGTCGGAAAGGCCCAACCCTCCCATCAAATTATGAACCACCATTCTGCCGCCAGTTCCGGGGCGGGAACCACCGCCACACAAAGCCAGGCAGTAATGAACCAAATATAAGGACCCACGTACTGGAGTCCCAAAGAACGTGCAGTGGCAGCCATGGATAGAGAGCTGCAGATCATGCCAGCCCTGCTCCTTGCCATATACCTACACGACCGAGACCGCCGACAAGGTCGACGACGGTAAGTACCGCAACCTACGAAACAAGGGAGGAAAGGGCACAGTTACATACCCACCCACTCCACCCATCAGGCAACGCCCCCCAACACTTTCCAGCAGCACAAGTCATACACCCCACATCAAGAGGGACGTACCCGACCGAAGGCAAATGCAACTTGACCCAAGTATAAACAATAGCCCCACACCCATAAAAACATAAACAAACACCAGGGTGTAACTGCGTGCAGCCCAAACACAGGCCACACAGAAACTTTAATAAACAGCTCACGGAGCCAAACAGTGCAAACAGGGCCAATGGCCAGTCCGTAATAACACAATTGTCATGGGCCAGAACGGCCCACACCTGACTCCCACAAGATGCTGGGTACTCCACAGAACGGGCCACCATATGGGGATTCAGGCACCTCACGGAAGGGGGGGGTAGGGGGTGGTGGGGATTTACGAGGGGGGTAGGATTTTGACTTCCTTGAGGAGGGTGGAGGGGGGGTTGTCTTCTCCTTTGAATGGGATGGGGCTGTTTGGCTCGGGTGCAGCTTGATGGCCTAGGCTCAGACGGGCCTTCTTCTTCTTCTCAGGGGAAGGGGCACGGGAATGTGAAGGGTGGACCGGGGTGGGCTGTGATGTGGAAGGAGCGGAAAGGGCAAGGAGGTGGGCACGTTTGGGGACAAGACGGGGTGGGCCTGTGGATTGGAAGAGGTCAGCATGGGAGAGGAAAAGTTTCTTGGGAGCAATTGGGGTGGGCGTGGATGAGGGCGTGGGAGTGGAGGCAGAGGGAGTGGATGTATGGGGTGTAGGGGTGCGTGTAGTGGGTGCAGGTGACTGCTCAGCATGCTGTCGTGTGGTGGATGTATGTTGGGTGGGTGTCTGCAAGTCTGATGAGTGTGCTGCATGTGTCAACTACAGTAGAGGTGGTGAGTGCAGGTGTGGTGTATGGGGTGCATGTATGGCTGTCTGCTATTGTGGTGAGTGCAGGAAGAAGAGCTGTAACAGTGAGTGAAGGTGCAGTGCATGAGGGTGTGGATGTAGAGGGGACAGACAGGGAGGCGGAAGAGGTGGGCACATTGGGGGAAGTGGACTTTGTTGTGTGTGCAGGTGTCTCTTGGCTGTGTGAATGCTTGTGGTGGGAGGTGTGGTGCTTGTGTTTTGAGGTGTGCTTCTTGTGTGTTGAGGTGTGTGCCTGTGTGTCAGAATGTGTGCTTTGGACGGGTGAAGGGAGTGGGGTGCTGGAAGGGGTAGAGGAGGTTGGAGGGGGGACGGAATGGCCAGGGAAACTGGCTGCCATCCAAGAGGAGTCCAGAGCCTGAAAAGATCTTTGTAGGGCAGACACGGCACCGTGAATGCCATCCAGATAGGCACTGGTCTGCTGCACCTCTGATGCTAGCCCCTGGATGGCATTGACCATGGTAGTTTGCACTACAGAGATGTTTCTCAGGAGATCAATATCCTCCTCTGTGAGGGCATCAGGGCTGACTGGGGCAGGGGAGGAGGTGCCTGGGGCGAAGGAGACGCCCACCTTTCTGGGTGGGTGGGCAGGGGCAACTCGGTAGGGAGCAGAAGGGAGGGCGGTGATGGTATGGGGGTAGCGGAAGATCTCACGGTAGTGGTGTGTGCACTAGGGTCTACCACTGCCGGGGGACCCCCATTGGAGGAGGTCTCAGAGTCACTACCTCCTGTGGTAGTAGCCTCCTCCGTGGAAGTCCCCTCGCCTTCCCACCCACTGGTCCCCTGGGCGTCCGTTGTCTCTGCCTTGGAGGATCCGTGGCCGCTGCCTCCCCACTTGCCGGTGCCACTGGTCCCTCGCTTGATGTTGATGCTGTACCAAACCAACACAAGAGAACAGGGATGGGGAGACAAAACAAGGAGAGACATTTGTAAATAGCTGAATGCAGATGCAGAATGGCCAGACATACATCCACCAAGCAAACACACTCAACAGGCAGCACCGTACACTATGCCCATGGCCATGACCCTGACTACTGACCAGAATACTGCTCTACACCCATCCCCTGAATAACCTTTGGAGGTGAGGTAGTTGAAACCTGACAGGGACCCCTCTACACCCTTTGGGGAACATACAGTTGATGGCCACCAGTCTAATTCCCTGCTCTGAGCAGCATGTGTCCTATTGCACACCCAGACATCCTTCCAGACTTAAGTATGGTCAATCAGTACTCACCCCCTTGTGACTGCTGTGCAGCCTTCAAACGCCCATCCAGATCTGGGTATGCCACCGACCAGGATCCCTCGCATGAGGGGGGTCAGTGCCCGACGGGCACCCCTTCCACGTTGGGAGGACTTCCCCAGCTGGGCCTCACTGATCTTTCGCGCCCAGCGCCGCAGGTCCTCCCACCCCTTTCCACAGTGGGTGCTCCGCCTGGTGTAGACCCTCAGGGTCTGCACCTCCTTGGCGATGGCATGCCAATGTGCCCTCTTCTGGTGGGCGCTGACCTAGAAGGGCGACACAGAAATGGAAAACAGAGGTCATGCACGTGCACAATAGGAACAGTTGGCAAATTGTCCAACATGCGACGGACAGTACACTCAGACATACAGGATAATTGCACGCAGCATTCCATGCACCATGGCCCATGCAGGCTCAAAGGAGCACACATATGTCTAATCCACAACATCCATAACACACACAGGCCCTCATTCTGACCTTGGCGGGCGGCGGAGGCCGCCCGCCAAAGTCCCGCCGTCAGATTACCGTTCCGCGGTCGAAAGACCGCGGCGGTAATTCTGACTTTCCCGCTGGGCTGGCGGGCGGTCGCCTTCAGACCGCCCGCCAGCCCAGCGGGAAAGAGGCTTCCACGATGAAGCCGGCTCGGAATCGAGCCGGCGGAGTGGAAGCTGTGCGACGGGTGCAGTTGCACCCGTCGCGTATTTCACTGTCTGCGCAGCAGACAGTGAAATACTTGTAGGGGCCCTCTTACGGGGGCCCCTGCAATGCCCATGCCAGTGGCATGGGCACTGCAGGGGCCCCCAGGGGCCCGCGACCCCCCCTACCGCCATCCGGATCCCGGCGGTCCGACCGCCGGGATCTGGATGGCGGTAGGGGGGGTCGGAATCCCCGCGGCGGTGAAGCAAGCTGCGCCGCCGCGGAGGATTCAATGGGGCGGCGGTACACTGGCGGGACCCCGCCAGTGGTGCCGGTCCGACCGCGGCTTTACCGCCGCGGTCGGAATCCCCATTGGAGCACCGCCGGCCTGTCGGCGGTGCTCCCGCGGTCCTCCGCCCTGGCGGTCAAAGACCGCCAGGGTCAGAATGACCACCACAGTGCCCTCCAAACCCAGACTTACCTGTACCTCTGGCCGTCCGTAGAGTTTGCCGTACAGGGGCAGAACCCAGTCCACTAGCTTCTCCAGTTCTTCCTGGGTGAAGGGCGGGGCCCTCTCACCTGCCCAATGAGGCACATCCATAGCCAGATGCAGGCCACAGCAGTACACAGTGTAGAGTACCTTTCCGCACGAGATCAGGGAGTCAAGTGATCAAACGATGACGAACACACGTATGTTCCGCGGCTGTATGCACCGTCACCGCCGGCGGTGGTCATGATACACCAGGGTTCTCCATTGGCATCCATGTTAGCCAATGAGGGTGCGAACAGTGGTCAACACCGCCTTACGCTGTGACATCAACCGCTAGCGGTATGAGGTCACTTCCACAACGAAGGGGCAGATTTACAGTGGGCAGACATTTTGCCATCACCTACACATTTAGAATTTCTTACTAATCACAATGCAGGGCCTACTAACCACATGAAGCACCTAGGCCTCTATCCAGGCCTTATAGTAGCACACTTAGATTACTCTGTTTCCTCCCAGTGATGTACATATATATCTGTCAGGTAGCACTTATTGTAGAGACACTACAATGAACAATGCAGTGCAGAAATGTTGGGAAATGTGTCTATGTATGTGTCTACATCACTCCTTTTTGTAACCCCTCTTAGGTACCAACCTTTGTGGCGAGGAAGGGCACCATAGGTGTACAGACCACTTGTGGATATGGGGATCATGGTGGACCGTCAGATCATAATCACTTACAGACTCACACGTGCAACTATTCGGGACCTTTGTGCATTACTGGATCCTGCACTAACTCCGGGAAATCGTAATCAGCATGCCATTCCAACTGAGTTGCAGGTGCTCTCAGCATTCCATTTCCTTGCCACAGGGTCATTTCAAGTGACAGTGGGCATGGGTGCTGGTTTCTCACAGCCAATGTTCAGCCAGGTACTGACAAGATTTCTGAATGCATTTGTACAACATCTGCAATCCTATGTGCGGTTTCCCAAAAGTACTGACCTCCCTGCCATCAAGTCTGACTTCTATGCCTTTGCAAACATTCCCCATGTTATATGTGCACATACCCATCATCCCCCCAAGAGTGAGTGAACAGGTGTACAGAAACAGGAAGAACTTTCAATCCATGAACATCCAATTGGTGTGTACTGCAGACCAGTACATTTCCCATGTGAATGCCATGTTTCCAGGTTCAGTCCATGATTAATTTGTGTTGAGGAACAGTAGTGTGCCTCAGAAGATGGAACAACTACAAGAGGACAGAGGGTGGATCATAGGTAAGTTTGCCTGTCAATAGCTGACACATTGCTGTAAACCAGCCTGTCTGACTAAGGGACATAACAACGACAAGACTGTATTGCACCATTATTTAGGTGATTCTGGCTATCCAAACTTGCGTTGGCTCCTGACACAGTGAGGAATCCCAGGACGGATGCAGAGAGGAAATACAGTGAGGCCCATGGACATACTAGGAGGGTAATAGAGCGTACTATAGGTCTCCTGATGGCTAGATTCTGGTGTCTACATATCTCTGGGGGTTCCCTGGCCTATGGCCCGGATAAGGTGTGCAGAATAGTGGTGGCCTGCTGCATGCTGCACAACGTGGCAGTGAGACATTCAATCCCCCTCTTGGAGGTGGAGGGTACTATAGGTCCTGATAAGCTACCTCAGAGAGGTGAGGAGAGTGATGGTGAGGATGAGGAAGGGGAAGATGTCAATTCCAGGAACCAACTGATACAACTCTACTTCCAATAACTGTGTGGGACTTAAGCCTGTCATTGGGGTTGGTGACTAATCCTGTCAGTGTGCTCTATCATATAGGTGGGATTGGTCATGATAGGCGTTACATGGACCACTTCTGCATGGTACTGACAGAAAATGTATACATACCCTCCTGGCCACCATTTGGGCACACAGTAACACCATCAAGCATAAATTGAAAATAAAGTTTTTCTCTGCCAATTACATCCATACTCCACTTTGTTCACAATTTAAGACAGGGGACAGTGTTACAGGTGTGAAATGTCTTTTATTGGTAGAATTGAGTGAATTGTGCTATATACAGTGATGGGAGTCATAAGAGTTGGGTGTCCTCAAAACCAACTTGGTGGCAGCCCTGCTGGATGTTTTAGATGGGTCCATTTTGTCGAACAGTACTTCAACTTGCCCTCAGCCAAGTGTTGTTGGTGAATGTGTGTGATGTTTGCTTTGCATTAGTAGCAGAGTCAATTGTTGGAGGGGGCCTTGTTCTTAGCTGGGTTTCCAGTGCCATATCTTGGCCTAAGAGTGTGTTTGGGCGCCTGCTGTGGTGCTTCTTGGGGTGGCATGGTTGTCCCTTGTGTTTCCTGGGAGGGTATTTCCCGTGATGTTTCTGCTGCTTGGGTCATTAGATGCTGGTTATCCAGGGCTGTTGTGGGGGTCTCTTGTCCGGTGTGGGTGTCAGACTGTTTTTTGACCAACTGCAGCAGTGCTCCAGCAATGGTGGCCATTGTGGCATTGTGTTCTTTCCACTGCTCCATGGCCTGTTGGTGTTGTTGCTGCTGCATCCTCTGACTTTGCTCCAGGATGGACACAATCTGTGCCAACCTGTCTTGGGTATCTTGGTAGGCCCCCAATACCTGTGCAATAATGTCCTGGGCTGCTGCACCCAACCTGTGCCCTCCCCCCTGGCCCACTGGGACACTTGAACTTTCCCTGGCCCCCGGTGCCTGTGTCCCATGCACAGGTCTTGACGTGCCACTTGTGCTGGGACCCTCGCCTTCCTGCATGTTGGGAGTGGCAGACTGTGGCCTCTGTAGCTGTGTTCCGCCAGTCTGTGCCCTGGGTACACTGGTGTGGGTACGCCTCCCCTGGCCTGCTGGTCTTGACTGGGTGTTAGGGGTGACAGTGGTTTCCTGGGTGGGGCTGCTGCATGGTGAGAATCCAGGACTGTGTGAGGGGCCTGCCTGCTCATCAGTGTCTAGGAATCCCTCTCCAAGGTCTTGTGAGGTGGCTCTGTCTCCCTTGAGGGCTGTGGCAGTCCTGGCCCCATCCGTTGGGGTTGCATGATGGGTGGTGGTGCCTGTTGGGGGACATAGACATGTCTGTTACATATGCATGTAGGTTTGAGGTGTACAGGACTGTGCTATTTTGTGCTGGTGTTAATTTCAGTGGCCTTCCAGGGTGCCTTTGTGAGGTTGACATAGCATTTAGCTTCAGTGGGGGTGGGTGCATTGTGGTGGGGGGTATAGTTCCATTATGGGTACGTGCAGGGGTGGGTGGCTGTGCACAGCGGGAGTGATGTGGGCCTGTTAGTGTATTGTGGGTAATGCAGGGTGGTGGATGTGGTGGGTAATGGCTGGGTAGGGTGTAGGTCCAGGTGGGTGTGGGTGGGGTGGGGTGGTGCATGCATTGCAGTTGTGGTGTATATGGGGTGATTGTAGATGACTTACCCGAGTCCATTCCTCCAGTGAGTCCAGTGAGCCCAGTGAGTCCCTCTGGGTGCAGGATGGCGAGGACCTTCTCCTCCCAGTCGATGTAGTCGGGTGGTGTTGGTGACGGCCCTCCCCCAGTCTTCTGCACTGCAATGTGGTGCCTAGATGCCATGGTCCTGAGCTTCCCCCGCAGGTCGTTCCATCTCTTCCGGATGTCATCCCTGGTGCGTGGATGGTGTCCCACTGCATTCACCCTGTTGACAATGGTCTGCCACAGCTCCAATTTCCGGGCGAGGGGTGTGTGCTGCACCTCGGTCCCGAATATTTGTGGCTCCACCTTCAGGATCTCGTCCACCATGGTCCTTAGCTCCCATTCGGTGAAGCCTGGAGTGTGGTGGATGGCGTCGGCACTGGGGACGGGGTAAGGGTGCTCCTCTGTGGGTCGATGTGCGTCTCCTGTATGCTGCAGTTCGCTGTCTGGCTCTGGTGCTCTCCTTCTTCTTGTCCTGGTTTCGTTGCAAGGGATTGTGGGGTGTGTCTGGGGGTGTTTTATGGGGTTCTGGATGTGTGTCAGGTGTGTGAGTGATACGCCTATCCAATGTGTGCACTTGTTGCTATTGAGTCCACTTGCTGCCCGTGGCGGTCGCAGCCGCCAATGGTCGTCCGACCTCCACTGTCCGCCGAGGTGATTTGTGAATCATTATTTGGAGGGCGGGATGTGGGTGTGCTTGGCGGTGACGGGATTCCTTCCGACAGGGTCCTGGCGGGGAGTGGTCATGTGGGAAGTTTTGGCGGGGTTGGGATTTTCGATCATTATATGGCGGGTTTCCATTCCCTGCCAACGGCGGGATTCTGTTCACCGCTGCCACAGCGGTCGGCGGTATTTCCCGCCATGTTCATAATGACCGCCTTAGTCACTGTTGACACCATTAACTGTCAAACCGCCCTAAATAGTGTTGGCATAATTTGCATCCTTCTTGCAAATCTGCTTTCATCAAGTCAGACTGGGTTCATTGCTCTCTACTACAGTGAGAATCAATTGTGGCATCCCCCAGGGTTCTTCCTTGCCGCCAACACTATTCAAAGTGTACAAGCCCAACTCCATTGCTGCCATCAAAAACTCATGCAAGATAGATTATCTTATGTATTCTGACAATTAACATTTCCACCTCATGCTTGATGTTGAACATGGTACCCTGCATAAAATATATCATTACTCCTCATGAATTTACCTTTGAATGCAGAATAATTGGTTCTATCTCAACAAAGACAAAACTGAAATTCAACTCCTAGGCCTTGTCAACCTTAAACCATTTTCCTGATAATGGCCTGAGGGCTTTCCTCCAACATGTGTGAATAAAGCTCACAATTTTGGCGTATTCTTTGATCTATGATTTGTCACCTAAATAATTACTCTCTTCACAACACAATTCCAGCATTTATGTCTTCCAAAGGGGACTCTGCTGTTGCTTAATTGCTTGCAGAAAATCTCTCTATTCCTTTGTTGTTAGAAATAAATTGGCAGTTGGTTTGAACCCTGTCCAAGTAGGGACCCTCACTCTAGTCAGGAGAAGGGAAATACCTGCTCAGGTAACCCCTGCTCACCCCGTTGGTAGCTTGGCACGAGCATACAGGCTTATCTCAGAAGCAATGTGTAAAGTTCCTTGAAGTTGATACCCCTACCTGGGGCCATCCCGGCGTTGTGATAAAAAAACAACAGTTCAGGCCAGCCGCGGCATCGCGGGCCAGCTATGGTGTCGGGAAGACCCGCAAACAGTACCTTTGGAATTGCAGGGTGTCCTGATCCTCGCAGTGAGCTCCGGAGAGCAGCATCCCTGGCGTTGTGGTTTTAGTTCCGCAGTTGGTGTGGGAGTCGTCGGCCCTTGAAGTCACACGCCTTTTGGATAGAGCTCTGGGTGATGAAGTCAGGAGCGCTGGTGTGGATGGCATTGGGGCTGCGGTGCGAAGCGGGATGATGCGCCATGCAGTGCCAACAGGTCACGGTGCAGGGAGTGGCTCAGTGACGGCATCCAGCAGCGTCGGTGAGACCAGGGCTGCAGTGTGAAGCAGGGCGGTGCGATGTGTGGTGTCACCAGGTCACGGTGCAGGCAGCGGCCTCGTTGTTGCTGAACCACTGACGTCGGTAGGCCCAAGCCAGGGGTGCAGGACGGGATGGTGCTTCGTCACCCTCACGAGCAGTGTCACAGGCTACAGTGCGGGCAGGGATGCCTGGTGATAACACTGGAATCGATGATGCTGGTATCGGTGGATTGGGGCTGCTGTGCGGGATGGTGCTTTGTGTACTTCACGAGCGGTGTCCACAGGCCACGGTGCAGGTAGCGGCGCCGGTGTCAGCAGGAGCGGCGGCGTCAGGGATGCCCAGGCTGCGGTGTGAGCAGGCGATGCTGGGGTGCGGGCCCACAGGTCACGGTGTGAGCAGTGGCTCGGTGAAGTCATCTGATAATGGCGTCGGTGAGACCAGGGTTGTGGTGCGAAGCGGGGCAGTGATGCTCCGTACAGCATCGGCAGGTCACGGTGCAGGCCAGCGGCGTTGCAGTGGGTTCTCCTCTTGAGCAGCACAAAACACAGTTCCCAGTGCTGCAGGTCGAGGAAACTGAAGTCTCTGGTGTCCGTGAGACTTCCAACAGGAGGCAAGCTCTACTTCAAGCCCTTGGAGAACTCTCTCAAGCAGGACACTCAGCAGAATCAGCAACTGCAGGCCAGTCCAGCAAAGTGACACAGCTAAGGGACAGTACTTCTTCAGCTCTTCTCCTGGGCAGAGGTTCCTGTTGATTCCAGAAAGATTCTAAACTAAAAGTCTGGGGTTTTGGGTCCTCTCCTTATACCCCTTTCTGCCTTTGAAGCTGGAAAACTTCAAAGCAAGTCTCAAGTGAATTATAACATCCTTCCTTGTCCAGGCCAGGCCCCAGACACACACCAGGGGGTTGGGGACTGCATTGTGTGAGGGCAGGCACAGTCCTTTCAGGTGCAGGCGACCACTCCTCCCTCCACTGTCGCTCAGATGGCTCATCAAGGTACGCAGGTTACACCCCAACTCCCTTTGGGTCACTGTCTAGGGGAGAGGTGTGAACAGCCCAACTGTCAAACTGAGCTGGACGGGGAATCCACAAACAGGCAGAGTCACAGAATGGTTTAAGCAGGAAAATGCCTACTTTCTAAAAGTGGCATTTTCAAACTAACAATATAAAAACCAACTTCACTAAAATATGTATTTTTAAATTGTGAGTTCAGAGACCCCAAACTCCATATTTCTATCTGCCATCAAAGGGAGTCTGCGCTTTAAAGTTATTTAAAGGCAGCCCCCATGTTAACCTATGAGGGAGATAGACCTTGCAACAGTGAAACCCAAATTTAGTATTATTTCCCTGTTAGGACAAGTAAAACACACCAGTGCATGTCTTACCTTTTAAATACACTGCACCCTGCCCATGGGGCTACCTAGGGCCTACCTTATGGGTGCCTTGTATGTACCAAAGGTGAAGGCTTAGGCCTGGCATGTGAGTACACTTGCCAGGTCTAATTGGCAGTTTAAAACTGCACACACAGATCCTGCAGTGCCAGGCCTGATCCATGTTTACAGGGCTACATATGTGGGTGGCACAATCAGTGCTGTAGGCCCACTAGTAGCATTTGATTTACAGGCCCTGGGAACCCCTGGTGCCATTTACTAGGGACTTACCAGTAAATCAAATATGCCAATCATGGATAAACCAATCAACAGTACAATTTACCTAGGGAGCACTTGCACTGATTATCACATCTGCCCTGAAATTTGTTCATTGTCTCCTAGGAAAATAGAAAACAGTATCCTTAACTGCTTAAGTGCTGAGGCTTAGGTCTGCCCTGAGCCCCTCTGATGCTGAGACCTTTTGTTGATATTTGTGGCAGTAGGTGCTTAAGACATCATGGCTTTTTTTCCACAAATGATATCCAGGCCAAATTCTTGTCCTTTTTTCATACATGATGGGGATTCTGAAAGTAGCCCCAGAGGGATTAGATAAGAATAGTAAAAATGTGACAATTTCTATTTATTAAAATAGCGAGATGTGCTGTGCAAGGAAGTGTGAATTTCTGTCGTAAGAGTAGCATCAACTAAAGATTTGCTGTGCTAAGATTGTCCTCTTTCCAGCTTTCAGGAACATGTAAAGTTTTAATTTGTTTTACCACAGTTAAAGCAATATTCTAAGTGGTAGTCAATATTTTTTTGTAGTTTTTGCAGTTTCTACCAACTTGCAGTTTGTGGAAGAAAGATGTGTGAAAGCTATGGGAGAATGCAGAAAAGCTATACATTTCTGAAAAGTTGATACAATTCTCAACTCAGCAAGGGGCCATTGGTGCAGATCACTCATGGATGTTTAAAATAAACTAATTGTTTAAACCAGCAATTAATGAAAGTAGTTAAGAAAAAAATTGAAATAGATATAAATGTTTACATATGTTTTTAATTATTTTAATGATTGATCTACAGAATTAACATATTGTTAGATCAGTCAGACTCTTCCAAATACAGGGGCATAATGTGTTTCTTGGTTATCTGAAAATATATGATACATAGAGCCAGCAACTGAGCTGCAGCTTATAATGATTTTTCATTGTGGACCGACCATGTACCATTTTATCAGATGAAATCTTCTGAATGAAAAGTTGGTTGCATTTTTTAAATGCGCTGAAGAATCTGAGTTTTGAGGTTACCCATAATATCATATAATTCAAAGTGTGTTTTGCAAAATGTTTTTGTTCTTGCACACAGACGTATAGTTAAAAGCCACAAATAGAGAGAAATTCAATAGATAGCATTAAATGTTCTACTACTCTTTGGGCCATACGTTAAAGGCATTTTGCATTTCCTAATGGTGCAAATCACAATTTCGGGCTGTTAGGAAATGCAAAATGCCATTTTGCTATGTACAAAAGGCATTTGCGGTGGTGCAAAATGCATTCCTACCATGGAATTCACATTTTGGAAATCGCAAAATAGGAAATTGAAAATCGGGATTTCCTAATTGTGATTGACTAACTGCATGCACAATGGATTTCCTAACTATGAATAGTCGCAAAATGGGCATTCAGGAAATGCAATTACCATTGATCCAGATCTGGTTCTCTGAGGTGCAGCAGGAGGGGACATATACAGCAGAGTGCTGAGCCAACTTTCAGAGACCACCAACAAATATTTCTGAGGTAAGAGTAATGAAAACATCTAATATTGAGACAGCAAATCTGATCTTAATGCTTGGTGCATAACCAAGAGACCACTTGTCATTCAGGTAGCAACAACATTGTTTCAATCAAGGATCAACTGTATCCTTCTGGATGTAATAGGGTTGACAAAAATGCAACAAAGTATATAAGGTAAAACAAAACAAAGATGACTAATACCTCTGAGTGTTCAGTGTTTCACTTCTTTCGGCCTCTGGGGTTGGGTGCCTTTTCAGCAGCATTAAGCTGTGGGACGTCTGTGATGTCACTCCCTGAAGTGCATTGGATTGAACACCTGTGACTGCATGCCTCCTCAGCAGATGTTCCAGTGAGGCTAGAGCCCTGTTCGCTCTCAGGTTGGGGAAGGATGTTGGAGATATAAATGTTGTGGCTCTGTATATTCTCAGGAGCTGTGGTCACCTCCACTAGTCCACGTGTAGTGCCCTGACAGCAGTGCCCCATGTTAGTCTGTATATTCACGTTCACCTTACTAGCATGTTGGTGGCTACTACCAATCACTTGATATATCGTGTGAGGGAATCAAACCTTGCCAAGTACTGTCTGTGCCTCTATTTCAGCACATAGTGCTCTGGCCCTTTCTCCAATTGCTGCATTGACCTAGTCATCCATTGCAGATGCCTATTCACAATCCTTATTTGTTTTGTTTGCAGGTACTGTGCGGAGATGATGGACCTCTCCAAGCCACCAAACACAGGCGACCTCTACGACATGTCATCAGACACAATCTCAATGTGCACTTTTGATTGCTGGCCTCTGAACTTTTGGTGTGTCCTGCCCGCAGCTGTTGAGGTGTCCCTGCTCTGTGACAGTCCCTCGTCACTGTCCACAAAGTTGGGAAGTGATGATATGGTTGCTCTCCTGGCAGTTGGAGTAAGTGTGATGGGCTGAGTAGATGGTGATGTTGGGTTCTCTAATTCACATGCTTCTGACACATCCTAGGTTTGATCTATGGAAATGCATGTATGTAGTGTAAATAAATGGTGTGTACACAAAATGATTTTGTATCTGTCCTTCATGTGTTTGTGACATGTTTCTGACATATATATATTGGATGCATGCATCAGCACGTAGTACATTAAGCAACATTTGTGTACTTCAACTCCCATGATGCAGTACCAGGGTAGGGCAAGCATCTCAATGTAGCTATTAATGTTGTGATTTGTTTGCATTTGCTAACATTATGTTATGCAAAAAGTGAAGAGAAGACGAATTACCCTGGCTGGTGCCTACAGGATTGAAAGTGTCAATATCAGACACTCCTTTCAACACTCTCTGTTTCTAGGCTCCCCTCGATTTGTATCTCCATGGGAGAGGGAGGGGTGTTTTGAGGGCTCAGTCATCCTGCTGGACACCTTCTCCTTCGTGTGGGACCTCAGGTCGTACCACTATTTCCTGATCTCCGGTATGGTTCTCTGAGTCACCCCAAGGGAGTTAGCCTTAACCAGAATGATGTTCCATTTCTTGGGCTTCTGGGTTTCTGGAACTCTGAAAGGTGCCTTTCCAAAAAGCTGGTTAGTGTGTGCCACACATTCCTCTGTTAGGAGCTGCAAATCCTTCCTGAGAATTTGACCTTCCTCTTCCTGCTGCCAGCATCCTTATCCCCATCTTCCTTGGACACAGTGTTGTAGTAAAATCGAAAAAAAGCACTTCAGGCAGTGAGCCAGATCACTCCTCTCTACAACCACCTTGCTAGGCTTCAGTAGTGGCCACACCTATATTTGTAAACGTATTGGTCTGACATCATTATTCTGCATCGAAAATGCAACTTTTCCTAATTTGCAATTTCCTATTAGGAAATCGCAATTATGTGATACTCCTACCACACCAGTAGCATGATAGAGTCATTCTTCTTCCTAGTTCTTTCCATTTGATCTTTTTTATAAATAGCATACTCCTCATTATCAACACCTGTATATCCCATAATCTCTTCTATGAACTTTTCTGATTGTCCTATGCTCGTTGCGAAATCTACAGCAGCATTCAGGGTGAGTTTGCGAGTAGCCCATAACAATTCCAAAGTTTTCTAACTATTAGTTCTCATCAATATTTGACTACTAGTGATAGTTGATATTCTTAAATTCCTTGTTAGCTAAAAAGGTCCTGAGTGCTGCCACATACTCTTTAGTGTTCTCCCTTATGCCATTTCTTGGAATGAAGCTTGAGCATTTCCATCACAGTGCTAGGTTTATGTCTTTGAGCAGTGTGCCGAGGGCCTTCCCTCACAGTGGGACGCAAATGAGTTCCAGGAACCAGTTTCTCAGCAGACCCACACTAAGACCCTACTTGTTCAGACTTGTGGAGCTTGCCTTTAAATGATCCCTCATCATGTGCTAGACATAGAATGAATAAATCTAAGGGACAGGGTGTAATGTTATAACCTGACTTTGTTGCTATCTGGATATGAGCCTCCAACTCATTGCCCGTGTAACAAATAACAGAATCCAAGCAGTTCTTAGTTGAAGAAAATGATTTTTTATTGTTGAACATGAAAGACCTCTAAGCCCTCTAATGGTGCATGGGACAAATCCCAGGTTTTCTGTATGCAGATTTCATGTTGCACAAGAAAGGGACAGGTAATTTGGTCAAAAAGCCCGACCACATTCCAAGAAATAATTGTACAACCCAATAATTGTATGTTCCTATTCCCAGGGAGATTAAGCCATGTGCTAGGAGCAACTAGCAGACTCTCACTCAATACAGAGGCAACCCATTTCCAATCAGCAGGAGCATGAGGCATAACTTTTTGGGAACAAAGTTACAAATTCTCCATATTGCGTGGTCCTAGAGAATTTTGGGTTCCATACTAAAAATATCTGTGGGTCTCAGGCTATTCTGAGCACCACATAAGGTGCTATATTATTTTGAGGATTAATTTGAGAAATTTCAAAAGGACTGACCACATTGTGGACCACACTTCCTTTATTGGGATGTCTTTAAAAAAATATATATATGTTTATGATATCATAAAGCATTATACATGAGAGAGGCACTGCAATTATAAGTCATACCCATCAGAAGATATTACATGCCTATGTAAGATGAATGAAGTCAGCCTTTCGAGATGTGGAATTTGATACATTTCAGGACGAATCTACATCGAAGGATTTTACTTTTTGGGGAGTGTAGTAAAGTCTTTGGAGGTATTTATAACACAGCAAACTTTGTTTATATCTACAGGAAATCTGCTTAGTTTGCAAACAGCAAAATGACCTCTGTTCATCTGTCAGTAGAAGGTCCAGTTCATCGCCCATTGCTGTTGTGTGCCCAGCACAGCATATTCATATGATTTGACCATTGTGTTATAGATTCTGTAAGTGACCCTTTCAGGTGTATTAGACGTAATAATCTGTGACAAGGCCAGCAATATTAAGAAACATTAAGTATAGGAATAGGTCTTCACATTGCGCCAGTACTAAGAAAGAGCTGTTTACACAGAGGTTCCTCATTGTCACCAGTTTGAACTTTGATAGTTTCTGCTATGCCTTTGGTTCTGACCTGGCAGATACAAGATGAGTGTTAGAAACGGGAGTTCCAGTGCATAAAGTTGTTGGAACCAGTGCTCATCTGTAGGTGGTGGCATGAGCAGACAATCCACGCCAGTATGTTCATCTCTGAAGAGGGTTTTGTCATCAGACTGGCCAATATTGTATTGAATGGTATGAGGAAACAAGCTCGTCTTCAGTTGCTAGATGGAGTAGTGGGGAAATCAGTTTATACCAATAATATTCAAAGTGGACCTCCACTACCCACAACTACTGCTCTGTGTCTGGTATCAAGAACCCTCATTATTGGGGGTGGAATAGACCTCACCTGTTAACTTAGTTGGGGTTAATTCTTTTGTCCTTATTAATTCAAACAGTAAGGTATGCAGAATTTTGAAGAATGATCTAGGTAATGTTATCTGAATGTTCACAAAGAGGTATAACAGTTTTGAAAGGATGACTGTTTTAATAACAGCCTCAGCCAGCCACTCTCCCCACCGACGATAGTGGCAAATGTATACACCACAGGGCCTTAGTTGTCTTTCACAACTCTGTCAACACCCCAATATAATTTTACTATTAAACTATTACCAACTAAAACTATTTCAACTGTACGAATGAATACCTAAGGTATGCAATAAAGTGCCTGTGTGGCATATATTATACTGGTGAAATTACAAACCACTCAAAGTAGTTGAATGAGCCCAAATCGAAAAAATTGAACTGGCAACCTAAGTCTATCTGTTTCCTGCCACTTCCATACATATCACCATATCAATGATCAAACATGTTTCCAAAAAGTTGAACAGTAAATAGAGGAGAACAAAATAAATGGGTGGTAAATAGTCATGCAGGATGATGCCAAAAGGCATGGATGAAACTTTGACATTATGTGCACAAACATTAAATAGAAAAGCTTCAGAATTGCACACTGCCATGATGGAATTTAAAGAATGACCAACACTTTTATACATATACATATACATATACATATACATATTGATGTGGAAAGTGAAGTAAATACGAATATACCATCTAGCCTTGTAATCACTATAGGTGTGTTTGGAAAATCTGCCAGTAATGGTGTAGGAGTAAAAAACTCTACAAAATGCTAAGCACCTTTCCTAATTAAGTTACAGCATCTTGATCAATAAAGGGTAAGTCTGGAGACTAATATGTTCCAGATTAGATCTGGCAGCCCAGGATAGCACATTTTGCTTAATGACGAATGTGACTATATCAGAAACACCACTCAAGGTGGCATCCCTAAAAAAATGTGGATCTCACTGGATACTTAAACTTACTATATGTGATGCCTTACAGTTTCTTTTTCCTACTTAAGTTTCAATGTAGCATATATGCTTGGTCATGCACTACAACATTTTTGTAGTTTAAAAGCTTTATTAAGATAAGTTAAGGAACACTATACACTCTGATATAGTTATTCGAGAACAGTAATACCTTAACAATAGCAATGGATATGAAAACATAAAAGGTAAAAACAATTAGACGTATAATGGATAGCCAAAATATCATAATGATGAACTGAACAATATTAGAATAAATGTCATGTTATAGACGAAACAATAGAAGCTTATTTTTAAAAGTTTCCTTTTTGGAAGAGATGGGGTAAGGGAAGAGGGAGAGAATTCTGGGTATAGTATTGTAGGCAGTTACCAAATGCAATCACCACAATTACAATATAAAGTATATATGAGTATCTGACAACAAAATGTAAACACAAATAACATGGAAAATAATAAGTATAGCAGACAATTCAAAAATATTAGGGAGGTTTGAAAGTGCCAGCTCTTAAAATCTGATTAGCAGTAGTGAGGGTACTAGCAGGAGTGAGAAATGCTGTAAGGGTTGTCACAATAAATCTCTATTAAAAGACATAGGTTATGGTCAAGGTATGTTCTGTCCAGCCTGTGATGTTAACAAGCCACCAGACTTTATAGGAAACAGTAGAAGTGTATTTCCAATTTATAGCGATCTGTTGGAAGGCTACGGAATGCAATTTATTATTGGAAAAATGTGAAAGCCAATTTTCAGCCAGGCTGCATGAACAACTGCTTTGATAAGTTGATTCACTAGAAAGATTGAGGCTACTTTTGAGCTACATACAACTGATAACTGATGAAGAATTGTGTCGTTTTTCCATCAAGAAGAATTATTGCCATTTGAAATGAAATTGAATACTGTTTAACAGGCTTGTAATAGAATGTAAACACTTTCAAAATAGTTCGTTTTAATTATAGGAACATACATTAAAATCATTAAAATTAGTGCATTGACAGTCAAAACTGAGCTGAAAACCTTCAAGCTGCAAATATATTTATAACTTGTGTTTAGTTATTTTTTTATTTGCATGGAACAATCTGTATTAGCACTCTACTTGGATCAATTAACAGAAGCTCGGCTGTAAACTCTGATCTCTTCACAGTATGGTGTACAACAGCTGGCAAATATGGTTTGTTTGGATGACAATGGCAATATAGATAGAGAGCAGTGCCTAATTACATTATTTCCCAGGTTGAATGATGCTTGATAATACTTTAAGAATCTCCTATACTATGGCAGTATATGTGATTTACTAGACAGATGTAATGTAGGCCAGTACTAAAGAGAAACCCCACTTGAGGTGGTTATCTGCATGCTTACTTAAGAAAAGGGTGGCTTCAGTGTAACAGAAGAGGAGGGCTTGGTGTCAGTCCATTAAAGTACTGTATGTACTCTGATAAAGTAAACAGTTGTGTATTTTAGGTAATTTTACACCAGGGCTTTGTCACTGGGACCACACGTTGTTCTAGTTGGGAAGGATGAAAGAGAACCGTGGTTCACAGATGCATCCAGTTTGTTTTATAAGGCGTTGTGTATATGGTGCTGCATCCATGACTTTCAGTTCAGCAAAACTGTATTTACAGATGGTACCAATTTACTATAACACAGTTGAAATAAAAAAAAACATACTACAGAAAGGCACATCCAGAGTTTAATCAAGGGTTAGCACAAAATGTAACTACCATGCCATAGAGAGACATTAGTCTAAAAGAGGAAGTCAGGCAATGTTTTTTTACCTTCTGGAATCAATTGGTATGTGCTTAAATTTATTAAAAGACAGACTGAATTAAAACAATGGAACGAAAGATGGAGACAATCTATAGAATTCACCGACACCAAGCAAGGCTGATAACAGTGCCTATATATACAGCATGGGAGAATGGCCCCAAACCATGCCTGGTTCTATTCTCCTATATGTAGCAGACACAGGGCGGGTGAAGGCTGTTAGGGCACACCTACATGCTGGCGTGCTCTACGATCCGCTCAGTACCAGCACCATGGCATGACCTTTGGTCAAGCCTTGTTTGCTCTACTTATTGGCCTTGGCTGCTGACCATTCCCTCCTTGCCCTGTGTCTCTGTGTAGTGTGCCAAGGCCATGCCTGCAGACCACTCCCTATACTCTGTACCTAGTGATATAGTGATCTTTTCTATTCCCAAGTATTCCTTAAGTTGATGGCTTGGCCAAAGACCATGAGGATGTATCCTGGCCCACACCTGCATACTCTATGCTTGTAGGAAACACTAGTTATATCACTAGCGATGCTGTATATGATGCTATAACCGAGGATGTCAATTATGTAATTTGTGAGTTTATCTAATATGTCAAGATTCAGTTCAAGAACAGTATGTTGGGGAGTTATGTTGCTTTGGTATGTATGACTGGCAGACGTCAGTGTTATTTAGGCTTTCATTGGAAAAATAATGTTCTTTAATGTGAAGAGTTTTGGGACATTTGTACTGTTTTGTAATGTATGTTAATAAGTGACTATAATGTGTCTTGGAAAAAGTTTTTTCATTGACTGTTAATAGATTCAGGAGGTGAGGTCACAAATAGAGGGTTTGAATCACAAAGGTATTTGTGTAGGTATGCATTTTAATAGTTTATGAGTGTGGAAACTCCGCAGTGGGGGAAAACTCCGCCCTAAAAAACAGACAGTCCATATTTATACCTTTTTAGCGCCGCATTTGCGTCATTTTTTGACGCAAAAGCAGCGCAAACTTATAAAATACATTTGTAATTTGTAAGTTTGCACCGATTTTGCGTCAAAGAAAGACGCAAATGCGGCGCTAAAAAAGTATAAATATGGGCCGTAGTATATTTTTATGTGTGGATTTCTCCGCGCAACTGCGGACTCTCCGCACTTGTTAACTTACTATTGAAATGCTGTTTTGTGAATCCAAACAAACATAAACGTACATTAAGATGTAGGTTTACCTTTGCGAATCAGACCGGAAGAAGCGGAAGCATTAGTTTAGTGAGTGTCTTGTTTGTGTCTATAGTTGATTAAATATTCTAGCAAGAAAGGGACTACATTAGCTATTCCAACCCGCTTGTTGTGAAAAGTCAGGTTTTTTCCTTATTCTTCTTTTGGGGCTGGTATTTATATAGCTACACGGGTCTATTCTATCTACAATGTGGCTCTACCCTGAAAAAAAAACACAAACCAGGTCATGGCCTCCAGAACAGGAAAACAGGGTGTCCACAATTGCCTAATGAGCGGTAGTTTGGGGAGAGGCAAAAAAACAAAAACAAATGTCATATGATGGCATGGTTAGTACAAAAGGCGAAATTCGAGGCTGCATGCAAAACCTACTTTCTAACGGGTCCTGCTCAGGAGCTTTTCAGACTTTTTGACACGTACCTGGAAGGAAAAATATTATTTCAGGGGGGATAAGATTGGTGCTACGGTAAGACTGGAGAAAACAGCGCGCGCACAATGGGATATCAGGTGTCCCCAGCAAGCACTTGCACAAACAAAGGCTTTGCACTGCTCTCCGCCTGTGATCCCTCTGTTTATGTTAACAGCTTCTTCCGGGTCGTGATGGGGTTCTGTCGGGTGTCTTTGCTATGCACTCGACAGCCTCGCAAAGGCCCTTGAGAGATTAATGCTGCTGTTGCTGTTTGTTATGACAGGCAGTGTCTTTAACCATGGCCATTAGGCTAGATAAGCTTTCTAACCTGCCATTTAGTTTAGATCAGAAATACATCATAGGAAAAAATGTTTATATCAGTGATTTCAAACGTGGATATTGCTGCCTATTAATCTCTTTGTTTATTGTGCCATGTTGATAAAAGCTGAAGAAAGACTGCCAGTATGTATCCGACGTGGCACCTGCCGTGGACTAGAGCGGCCTGCATACGCATAGGTATCTAGAATGTGTACAACTGTTTTGTGTTCTGTACACTCTTAATGCATTAGATGTAAATCAACGATTGTAGTTCAGATGCAAGCACATTTGATCCACAAATACACGAATATTAACATCACTTAACGCTGCCCGCTTCCTCATTGCCACTGATCGTGTCTTGTGCAAATACTTGGGCGCAGGCTGCTGCTGGACCTCGACTCAGATCACAGTCTGTGTGCGAATTATGCCTCTCGTAGTTATTTGCCTGGCCACTTTTTACCTAGTTGAACTTGGCAGGGACCAGGCAGGCAAATAACATACACACGCCGTTTGGAAACCGCAGAATAGGAATTTAACCTGCACTGTTAGTGTCCTTATCTCTTCCAACCCGGGCAAAGAAGCACCAGGCGCACATAATGGACTTAATAAATGCCGAACTCTATGCAACGGGGTGCACAGTTTGCACTTGGGAGCCTTTGTATACTTTGAGGGCCTTTTTTGATCAGGTACATCCACTGTTTGTCTGCCTTAAAAACACAGAATTCTTAGGTCCTGTGTTACCTACATTTCTAAGATTACCCTTAGTTTTACGTATGGATTTGTACATTTACGAAATTCGTATAGACGTTTATGATTAAACTGTGAAAGTAGCAGGCTGAAAGCAGTGCTCCTGGAAAACTTTTGAGAAGCACCGATTTTATTCCTGTTCCCACGAGATACATGTACACTTTCCCTTGTCAAAGGCTTGTTTGTGAATGATTCCGTAGTTGGAATGGGCCAAGAAATAAATTGTGAACTCCTGCATACTTACGATATTGTGAGTGCACATCCTTTCCAGGGCATCCCTGCCATTAATTGGTGACTCTCAACACCTAGTGACCATTTAATACCCTGTAATATTGCACCTTACTTTGGTAATATTACATGTACTCAAACCTGTTCATTAGTATAAACCCATGTTCTATGAATAACAAAAGTGACTTAGCACTCGTTAAATGGTCTATATGTGCTTGTAAACTAAACTAATATGCTATGGCTTTGTAAATCTGGCAGTAATGTCCAGCCCTATCTGTTTCACTCCTGTCTTTTTCGGACCTTGTTAAATTTTGCAAGAATTTGAACCATGTCATTCTTTCTGAAAAGCAGAGCCCGGCGTTTCTGTATAAGTAACTTCTGTGCATCCATCAGACACATTTTTTTCACAAGATGACGATGAAAGAAAATTATTGTATTACTTTGAATTATCAATAATTACTCTAGCCATTTTCAATTTTTTCACTCAACTAAGCCATCACAGGGAGCTACTAAATGGAAATCAAATCTAACACCACCCAAAAACAATAGTCTATTGTGATCTGTTAAGGCATGTCTCTTCCAAAATGGAATATAAACAACTCTAAAAACAAACAATTTTGAAACATGTTGAGCCCTACCAGTGTGGTGCAGTTTGAACTCATATGGCACAGTGACCTTGTAAAGGATGTGTGGCTATACCTCTCTCACTTAGGGGTACTTACCTTGGTAGCAACACATGGATGGACGGGTATGCCTGAATCAATCTCAGCCACAGGAAATTTCTCTGAGTGAATGATTTTCATTAGCTCAGCTATGTCATTACAGACATGGACTAACCGTGTGACAATCTTGACGCAGCCACAAAAGTGAGAGTCCAGCCAACATTTCTAAACCACATTACCTTTGAACAGGAATGCAAGCAACCCCATACATCTTTTTACCTTTTTTCATGTATTCATCAAGTAGTGCAACATGACATTTCTGGGCATGAAGCACAAATGTAATCAACTTTCAATCAGGTTTCAAACTCCGTCAGGGCAAGAAACCATTCTCCTAAATATCATGGAAGAATTACTTCTCTTCGTAGACTAGCGCTGACCCTGCACATTGATCCAATTTGGTCTCTCAGTCACCGTTGACACCGTTAACTGTCAAGCCGCCCTAAACAGTGTTGGGACATTTTGCCTCTTTGTTGCAAGTCTCCTCCCATCAAGGCATATTGGGTTAATTTCTCTCTACTACAGTCAGAATCTATTGTGGTATCCCCCCTTGCCTTTCCACCAACACTTTTGAAAGTTCACTAGCCGAATCCCATTGCTGCCATCCTAAATTCATGTAAGATAGGTTCACATGTATCCTGACAATTAACATTTCCACCTCATGCTTGATGTTGAACGTGGCACCCAACATAAAATGTATCATTGCTCCTCATGAATTCACCTTTGAATGCAGAATAACTAGTTCTATCTCAACAAAGACAACACTGAAATTCAACTCCTATGTCCTGTCAACAGTAAACCATCTCCCTGATATTGGCCTGAGGGCTCTCCCCCAAAATGTGTGAGTAAAGCTCACAAGTTTGGAGTATTCTTTGACCTATGATTTGTCACCTAAATAATTCGTCTCTTCACAACACAATTCCAGCATTTATGTCTTCTAAAGGGGACTCTGCTATTGCTTAATTGCTTGCAGAAAAGCTCTCTAATCCTTGTGATGGTGTGTCCTGCCTGAAGTACCGCAATAGGGAATACACATGCCATATATACAGCCCCCCCAATGTATCTCTCTCCAAACTCCAGAAACCTTAAACCTTTGTATCCCCCTGTTGTTTGATTTGAAAAAAATGACCTTATCACATCTGCCCTGAAATTCTTTCGCTGTCTCCTAGGCAAAAATAAAACAGTACCCTTAACAACTCCTTAAGTGCTGAGGCTGAGTCCTTTTGTTGATATTTGTGGCAGTACCTGCGTAAGTTGTCATGGCTTTTTTCCCACAAATGATATCCAGGCCAAATTTGTGTCCTTTTATCATACATGATGGGGATTCTGAAAGCACCCTCTGAGGGAATAGATGAAAGTAGCCAAAATGTGGCAATTTCTATTTATTTTTTTAAATAGCAAAATTGTGCAGTGCAAGAAAGTGTGTATTTCTTTTGTAAGAGTAGCATCAACTAAAGATTAAGAGGGTCATTCTGACCCTGGCGGCCGGTGGCCGCCAGGGCCACCGACCACGGGAGCACCGCCAACAGGCTGGCGGTGCTCCAATGAGCATTCTGACCGCGGCGGTTCAGCGGCGGTCAGAAGCGGAAAGTCAGCGGTCTCCCGCTGACTTTCCGCTGCTCTTTGGAATCCTCCATGGCTGCGGAGCGCGCTCCGCAGCCATGAGGATTCTGACCCCCCCCTACCGCCATCCAGTTCATGGCGGGAAAGCCGCCATGAACAGGATGGCGGTAGGGGGGGTCGCGGGGCCCCTGGGGGCCCCTGCCGTGCCCATGCCAATGGCATGGGCACGGCAGGGGCCCCCGTAAGAGGGCCCCGAAAAGTATTTCAGTGTCTGCCTTGCAGACACTGAAATACGCGACGGGTGCCACTGCACCCGTCACACCTTCCCACTCCGCCGGCTCGATTACGAGCCGGCATCCTCGTGGGAAGGTCGTTTTCCCCTGGGCTGGCGGGCGGTTTTACCGGAACCGCCCGCCAGCCCAGGGGAAAACTCGTAATACCCGCCGCGGTCTTTTGACCGCGGCGCAGTAATTTGGAGGGCGGGATCCTGGCGGGCGGCCTCCGCCGCCCGCCAGGGTCATAATGAGGCCCTAAGTGTGCTAGGATTGTCCTCTTTCCAGCTTTCAGGAACACGTAAAGTTTTAATTTTTTACCACAGTTAAGTCCATATTCTAAGTGGTAGTCAATATATACATTTTTTTAGGTTTCTACCAACTTGCAGTTTGTGGAAGAAAGATGTGTGAAACCTATGGGAGAACCCAGAAAAGCTGTACATTTCTGAAAAGTTAATACAATTCTTAACTCAGTAACGGGCCATTAGTACAGATCACTCATGGATGTTTAAAATAAACTAATTGTTTAAACCAGCAATTAATTAAAGTAATTAAGAAAAACATAGAAATACATAAAAAATGTTTACATCTGTATTTTTTGTTTTACTCCTCTGGCTGATCTGCACAAGTAACACTTTGTTAGATCAGTCAGACCCTTTCAATTGCAGGGACACATAGGCCCTCATTATGAACTTGGAGGTCTCGTCCGCCACATAATGAAGGCAGTGGGGACCGCCACAGGTGGCCTTCCACCACCGCCAGGCTACTGCCGACAGGTAGCCTGACGATGGTGGAATTCTTCATCCGACAGGGCAGTGCTGCGGATAAAGAACCCTTGTTCCCCGGGTTCACCCACCAGGAAAAGGCTGGCTGAAGGGGTGCTCCAGGGCCCTCCTGGGGGCCCCTGCACTGCCCATGCACTTGGCATGGGCAGTGCAGGGCCCCCCCGTGCAGTACCCCGTCGCGCAGGTCACTGCCTGATTTATGGGCAGTGATCTGCATGACGGGTGCTGCTGCACCCGCCGCACATCGGCATTGACGAGTCCATGTGGAGCCGTCGGCAATGTCCCGGCCCAGCATAATGTTTATTATTCGGCTGGCGGGGTCTCAAGGGGGCTAGCGGTCTGTGATAAGACTGCCAGCATGAACACGGCGGGGATTCCCGCCGTGTTCATAATGACCCCCATAGTGTTTATTGGTTATCTAAAAATAAACGATACGTAGAGGTAGCAACTGAGCTGGAGCTTATAATGAGTTTTCCTTGTGGACCGACCATGCACTATTTTTATGAGGCAAAATCTTCTGAATGAAAAGTGGATATAAAAAAAGATGCATTTTTGAAATGTGCTGAAGAATCTGAGTTTAGGAATAGGGGTTATTTGTATGACTCTTAATATGAGGTTACCCATAGTATCATATAATTCAAAGTGTGTTTTTGCAAAATGTTTTAATTCTTGCACGCAGATGTATATTTCAAAGCCACAAATAGAGAGAAATTCAGTTAATAGTAGCAAATGTTCTGCTATTCCTTGGTCCATATGTACAATGGCATTTTGCATTTCCTAATGGTGCAAATCACAATTTTAGGTTGTTAGGAAATGCAAAATGCCATTTCGCTATGTACGAAAGGTGTTGGTGGTGGTGCAAAATGCATTCCTACCATGTGGAATTTGCATTTTGAAAATAAAAAATTAGGAAATCGCAAATAGGAATTTCCTAACAGCGATTCACTAGCTGCATGTACAATCGATTTCCTAACTATGACTAGTCACAAAATGGACATTTAGGAAATGCAATTCCCATTGATTCAGATCAGGTGGTAACCAGGTGCAAAATATAAAAAGGCACCCAAAATGGATCAGGCTCTTTCACAATGGCAGCTTTGTATGTTCTTGTGGTGAGGCTGATGATTTTGGATGGGAGAGAGAGAGGGTTAGGGTCACCCTGTTTGAAAAGAATGAGGATGAGATTTATGAGAGATGCAGACTCAGTAGTCAGGTAATCATTTGCTCAGCTACAGGCCCCAACACTCAGAAGCAACGCAATCCCACCACATGTGCAGGTATAATGTTGCTTACACTCTCAGATTCTGGCAGTTTCCAGGGGGTCATAGCAGACACAAGGGGTGTCAGAAAGCACCTTTTCCAGGCTCTTTCACAGGTTTCTGGGCATCATTTTGAGCAACCTGAACCAATATATATCTTTTCCACTGTCCCCAATTATTGCAACACACCAAATTGATGTTCTGCAGGGTAGCACAGTTCACAATGTTTTAGGCTGTGTTGATGGCACACACATATTTCCATAACCCCCCTGCCCCCAGCAAGTGAGTTCATTCACAGGAATGGGAAAAGATCACACTCAATGTGCAAGTAGTGTGTGATGCTTCCTGTATCATAACAGACCTTGTGGCCAGATTCCCAGGCAGCACCCATGACTCATTCATGTTCCGCCACAGTGGAATACAAAACTGACTCTCACAGGGTGAATTTGGCAATGGTTGCCTACTAGGTAAGAGAATTGCACACTCAGTAAATACAGTGGCCAGGACGGTGTGAGTAATGTGATCTAATGGTTTCCCTTCTCATGATCTTAAGGTAACGGTGCATATGCCTTGCCTCCCTGGATACTCACACCATACCTGGCTTCAAGGACAAGAAGTGAAAGACAGTACAACATGGCACCCAGGACAACACGTGCAATCATAGAAAGGACCTTTCGGGTCCTAAACTCCCGGTTCCGCTGCCTACACAAGACATGCAGGCAATACTGTACATACCGGAGACGTGCTGCAAGATTATTGTGACTTGGGCCATTCTGCACAATATTGCCATGAAGAAAGGTCTGCATGACATCCACATAGAGCTTGATTCTGACTCGGAAGATGAGTTACCACCACTGCAGGTGCAGCAGGAGGGGATACATGCAGTAGAGAGCCGAGCTCGACTTACAGAGGTCACCACCAAATATTTCTGAGGTAAGAGTAATTAAAACATCTAATAATGAGACAGCAAAACTGATGGTAATTCTTGGTGCATAACTGAGAGACCACCTTTCATTTAGATAGCAACAACATTGTTTCAATCAAGGATCAACTGTATCCTTGTGGATGTAATAGTGCAACAAAAATGCAACAAAGTATATAAGGCAAAACAAAGGTGACTAAATCCTCTGAGTGTTCAGTGTTTCACTTCTTTCAGCCTTTGGGGTTGGGTGCCTTTTCAGCAGCACTAGGCTGTGGGGCTTCCCAGAAGTGTGTTGACATGAACACCTGTGACTGCATGCCTCCTGCATAGATGTGCCGTGAAGCTAGAACCCTGTTCGCTCTCAGGTTTGGGCAGTATGTTGGGGATATGATGAGTATATTCTCAAGAGCTGTGGTCACCTGCACTATCCTATGTGCAGAGTCCTGATAGCAGTGCCCCTCATCAGTCTGTATGTTCACATTCTAGGGTGTTGGTGGCTACTGCCAATCAGTTGATAGACCGTGTGAAGGAATCAAACCTTGCCAGGTACTGCCTGTGCTTCAGTTGCTGCACACGGTTCTCCTTCTCTATTGCAGCTAGCCACTGCTCCTGCCCTTTCTCCAATTGCTGCATTGACCTCGACATTCATTGCAGATGCCTATTCACCATCCTTATTTATTTTGTTTGCAGGCGCTGTGCAGAGATGATGGACCTCTCCAAGCCACCAAACACAGGTGACCTCAGCGAGATTTCATTTGACACATTCTCAATGTGGACTGTTGATTGCTGGCCTCTGAACTTTTTGTGTGTCCTGCCCACAGATTTTGAGGTGTCCCTGCTCTACTATGGTCCCTCGTCACTGTCTACAAAGTCGGGCAGTGATGATATGGTTGCTCTCCTGTCAGTTAGAGTTAGTGTGATGGACTGAGTAGATGGTGATGTTGGGTTCTGTACTTCAACATGTGTCTGTAGCCCCTTCAGCATCACATGCTTCAGACACATCCTGGGTGTGATCTGTGGAAATGCATGTATGTAGTGTAAATACATGGTTTGTGTTTGTACATAATAATGATGTAACTGTCCTTCATGTGTTTGTGACATATTTATGACATACACATGTTTGGTGCAGGCATCAGCACACAGTACATGAAGCAATGTGTGTGTACTACAACTCCCATGATGAATTGCCAGGGTAGGGCAAGCATCTTAATGTAGCTAATAATGCTGTGATGTTTGTGTTTTGTAGTTGCTTACATTATGTTATGCAAAAAATGAAGGGAAGATGACTTACCCTGGCTGGTGCCTACAGGATCGAAGGTGTCAATATCAGACACTGCTTTCACACTCTCTGGTTCCAGTCTCCCCTCGATTAGTATCTCCGTGGGAGTGGGAGAGGGTGTTTTAAGGGTCCAACACCTGTTCTACGTTCCTCAGTCATCCTGCAGCCCACTTTCTCCTGCATGTGGGACCTCAGCTCGTACCACCATTTCCTGATCTCCGAAATGGTCCTCTGAGTCACCCCAAGGGTTAGCCTTAACTAGAATGATGTTCCATACCTTGGGCTTCTGGGTTTCTGGAACTCTAAAGGATGCCTTTACAAAGAGCTAGTTAGTGTGTGCCACACATTCCTCTGTTAGAAGCTGCAATTCCTTCTCATAGAACTTGACCTTTCTCTTCCTGCTACCAGCATCCTTGTCCCCATCTTCCTTGGACATGTGTTGTAGTAAAATTGCAAAACAACAGTTCAGGCAGTGAGCCAGATCACTCCTTCCTACAACCACCTTGCTAGGCATCAGTAGTGGCCACACCCTATCTTTGTAAACGTCCTGGCCTGACATCATCATTCTGCATCAAAATGGAACTTTTCCTAATTTGCAGTTTCCTATTAGGAAATCCCAATTACGTGATTTCTTAAATTGTGATTTCCTAATTGTGAATGTGAATCCAAAGGAATCATATTAGTGGTATTGGGGGGTATGTACATACCGTTTTGCAGCTCCCAAGTAGCTATTTCTACTGATTCACAATCTAAACATCACAAATCAGGAATTTCATACATACCTATTCCCACATTTCTCCCAATTAAATGATACCCCACATTTGAGAGTGAGCCTGTAACTGGCAGCAGGAAATACCTATCCCCAAAATACATCATGCAGATATCAAGAATTTCAATCTTTTTGGGGTGTTTTGGGTAGCTGCAGTATTTGGGCCCAGGTTTAGCCAGCACTCAGGGTAACCTATAAACCCCAGACATATCTTCATACTAGACACCTGACTGAGTCCAGGGTGCTGTGGCATGTGTGGATCCCACCACTTGTTCTAATGCAAAATGACCTGTAATCATCAAACTGTTGATAAAGTAACAGATTGTACTCGGATTTCCGTGGGGGAAAGTTCCAAAATCTACAGGAATTGACTGAAGTACTCCCATCCAGCACTCCCACTTTCTCTCAATAAAAATGGCAGCTGAGGCCCGTCCTTTAGGGTGGGGGTCCACGACCCCCCACCTTTTGCCCCTCATGAAGAGTGCCTGTCAGGCTGAGCAAATGTCAGCCTGACAGACACTCTTCATGTTCAGCTCAGGCAGCCAGGAGTGAGACATGCATGATTTGCACAGACTCCTGGCTGCCCGAGCTGACCTCCTCAGTTCAGCAAAGGTGCCTTGAGGCCCTAACCCTCAATGACGAGGGGGAGTGTCACCCATTCACTCTGATCTGGGCGCTTCAGGTTTAAGTCCTGAAGTGCCCAGGGTGGGTGTCAATCAGTGACACCTCGTCACAGAGTGGGGTGGGGTCAAAAGTCTCACTGACCCATTCCCATTCTGTGACAAAGTTGGGACTGCTGCCTTCCCTCATTGGCTGACCTAAGGTCAGTCAATGTGGGAAGGCAGCAATCCAAACCCTCCTGGGACCTCCGAGGCTGAAGGTAAGGGCGTGTGTGGGGGAAGGTAAGTGTGTGTGTGTGTTTTTTAAATGAATGTTTGTTGCGTGCATGTATGTTTGAATGGTGATGAGTGACGTGAATGGATGTGCATGCGTGTGTGAATGAATGATTGTGAGTGTGCTTCCCGCCCCCCTCCTAAAATTACCAGCCGCCACTGAAAAATGGTGTTGGTGTTTGTGGGCTTATAACACTGACAGGAAAGGCTCTAAATTGCATTCTGGAGGCATCAACGTTTTTACAGTTTTTCTGGAGATGTGGGCAATTGTGGTATTCGGGCATGGGTTGGCCAGGGACACTTACCAACCTCATATATTTCTAAAAAGTAGACAACCCAGCAAGCCCAGTATGGTTTAGCTTAGGTAGATCTCACCAATATTTCCTACGCAGAATGTTCTTCAAATGTAAATCGTTGGCTAAAAGGACATATTTTCCACAACTTTCTGAGAGAAAAGTTCAGGAATCGGTGGGACTGACCAAAGTCCTATCACACAGCATTCCTACACTTCTCATGATAAAAATAGTGCCCTCTCACCTTGGATACTGAAGTTCCCAAAATGCAATGTAGGCATATCAAGAATTTTCCTTGCAATTTCAATCTTTCTAGGGATCTATGTTATTGTGGTATTTGAGCCCCAGGTCGACTGACACCGAGGAGCCCTACTAAGTCAGCCGTTTCTGAAAATGCGACACAAGGAAGAGTCTAGGGTGGTGTGGCTTGCTCTAATCCCACCACCTTTTCTTAGCCACAATGTTGTACAAATATCAAATCTTGGTTTAAATGACACAATTTTCTATTTTTTTGTGAGAGACCGTTTGAGAATCTGTGAATTGACAAAAGTCGCACCACCCAGGATTCCCATACTTCTCTCAATAAAAGTGGTTTTCTACTTGTGTGGGTGGGCCTATCACCAGGACAGAAAAGGCCCCAAAGTACAACTTGCAGACATCACGATTTTGCCTTTAGATTTTAATCTTTCTAGTGATGTCAGTAGCGGTGGTAATTGGTGGGGGTCTGCCAGCATCCAAAGAACCTACCAACCCCAGACATTTCTGAAATCTAGACTCCTCTCCAGGGCTGCCCAGAGTGACATGTCTTGTTTCCTATGTGGGTCCCGTTTTTGTCCCAAGAATGCCCTTCATCAGACATTGGCTGTAATTCCAGATTTTTCTCATGTTTCTGTGAGAGTAATTACTGGAATCTGCATAAATTGACAGAAGTATTACCACCCACCCACAGTTCCCCACTTATGTTGTTGGGCCTATCACCAGTGACAGGAATGGTCGAGACTTGCTCATTGAAGTGTCTGTTTTGGTTTGTTGCTATGGTGGTTACTAGGTCCACCCATACATGGGGGCAGCATTTTCATCAGAAGTGTGAGACACAGACTGATAAGACTTTGGGAATTTGTTAGAAGTGACCAAGAGTTTTGTCATATGAATATGGAAAAATGTGGTATTCACAATGTATGCTGGGTACAAAATAGTGGTGAAACAGGATTGCTAGCCCATTCCATCCCCTATTGAAATCTGAGATGATAATAATTGTGAACTCATATCTACATGAGAATGGGCTCTGGGATCCTAACTTATGCATCCCTTGAAGCAAGAGAAGGTGTAGAGTGTAATGTTTGTCTCCGTTCCTCACAATGGTAAAATTTAGACCAGTGGTTCCCAAAAGTTTGACTTCTGTTCACCTCCACTTTATCAGTACTGGAACCCAGGGACCCCCACTAAATCATTATTGGAATCCGGGGACCTCCCCAGTGAGTCATTACTGAAAGCTGGGGACCTAATCTGTCAATATTATTCAATTTTCTAAGCAGTCATGGACCCCCTGAGGAGGCTTCTTGGACCCCCAGTAGTCCTCGGACCACAGGGTGGGAACCACTGATATAGACAGTTAATGTTTCACAAGGAGGCAATTTTGACAACCCCAAATTGGGGGTCACAGTAAATAAGAGTGAATTTACTGAGGGCTGGTAGCTGATCCATGTGTAAGGAGGTCTCCACTAAACTGTTGAGGAATCATTTCTTGATGACGACCACAAAGAACTGTGAACCTGGGAATCCAAAACCCCAGAGCTCGTTTCCTGTACTCTATACTTCTAACATGAAGTATCTGTTGTGTTATCCAAGAGCTCAACATGTGCCCAGTGACCTGGTCACACAATAAGACTAAGGTGGTCATTCTGACCCTGGCGGTCTTTGACCGCCAGGGCGGAGGACCGCAGGAGCACCGCCGACAGGCCGGCGGTGCTCCAATGGGGATTCCGACCGCGGCGGTAAAGCCGCGGTCGGACCGGCACCACTGGCGGGGTCCCGCCAGTGTACCGCGGCCCCATTGAATCCTCCGCGGCGGCGCAGCTTGCTGCACCGCCGCGGGGATTCCGACCCCCCCTACCGCCATCCAGATCCCGGCGGTCGGACCGCCGAGATCCGGATGGCGGTAGGGGGGGTCGCGGGGCCCCTGGGGGCCCCTGCAGTGCCCATGCCACTGGCATGGGCATTGCAGGGGCCCCCGTAAGAGGGCCCCTACATGTATTTCACTGTCTGCTGCGCAGACAGTGAAATACGCGACGGGTGCAACTGCACCCGTCGCACAGCTTCCACTCCGCCGGCTCGATTCCGAGCCGGCTTCATCGTGGAAGCCTCTTTCCCGCTGGGCTGGCTGGCGGTCTGAAGGCGACCGCCCGCCAGCCCAGCGGGAAAGTCAGAATTACCGCCGCGGTCTTTCGACCGCGGAACGGTAACCTGACGGCGGGACTTTGGCGGGCGGCCTTCGCCGCCCGCCAAGGTCAGAATGAGGGCCTAAGTGTGCTGCACTGCACGAGGCTCAATCAGCAAGGCTCAAAGTCCAGCCAACACACCAGCTAATCTTCTAACAGTCTTGGGACTATAAAGAGATAGGGGATCTTACTGTACGGCACCACATAACCATGGTTTGGCTAGTTGGCATCTATTTTGGTATTCCAACCTATTTTCCCAGGATTGTACTGATGAAGCTCCTGCTGAATTGTGAATAAGGCCTGTTCGCCATGATCCACATGAATTGTCTAGCTAGACTTTGCCCCTCATTGGTTTGCTGGGGGTCCCAATGCTGGCTTGACATCTGGAGGGAGGTCTGAGGCTAAGGGCCTCATTATGAGTCTGGCATTCATGAGACTGCCAAACTTGTAGCGGTGGTTGGACCGCTGTGGCTCAGGCGGTCCGATCACCAAATTATGACGTTGGCAGTCAGACCACCAAAGGACCAATGTCCCCACAGGGAACATGGTTCCCCACTGCATGACAGCGGTCGGGCGTGCAACCAGCTATGGTGGCGCTGAACTCAGCACCGCCTGACTGATTACAACCCCTCTTTCCACCAGCCTTTTCATGGCTGTGTGCCTGCCATGAAAAGGCCACCGGAAAGGAAGTGCTGGGGGCCATAGGGGGGCCCTGCACTGCCCACGACTGTGTCGTGGGCAGTGAAGGGGCCCCCTAAACAAAAACCCCATTGGAATCCGCACTGTCTGCTTTGCAGACAGTGCGCATTCCAAGAGGGCTGGAGTGTTAGGATATTGGCCTCGGCTCCCTCAATATCGTAACACTGTTCCTGCCAGTCAGCCGGGTGGGAATGCATATTACAATGTTACCGCCTATCAGCCCAGCGGGAACACTGAAATATGGTCGGGGGAAAAGTCACTGCTATTACCGTGGCGTCCTCCCCATGAGTTCGGTTGTCCCGTGGTGGGACTGCCAAACTTGTAAGTCACTCTAGTGTTCACATAGTGAGACAAATGTCTCCGCTCCAAATAAGCACTGTTTCCTGGATCCTCACTGTCTAGCCTCCAGCCTCTGAGGGAAGGATTTTCATATCTGCAACGAAGATCGGTTGCCTGCAGTGGTAGCTGGCAGTCATGTCCCTTGTTGAACAACCCCCATGTTGCCTCATGAGTGTCAAAGAAATCTAATTTTGATTTTGAATAAGACCTTGCATCATGCTAGGAATAGAAACATTCTGCTGCTCAATCCGCAGCTAGGTGCCTCTGGATGGTGCAGTGGGTCCCATCACTTTCACTGCCTTCAATAGGGCCTTCATGCCCTCCACAACCCCACCTCTGGTGACCAAGTCCAGTCTGGCACTCATCTATAATATCATAACTTCACCTCGATCATCGATCAATAGTAGAAAGGTGGGCAAGCCCTTCTCTGTGCCTCCTTGTCTGCCTCTATAGGTACTCAAAAGCCACCAGGGAAGGGGATCAGTCTGGAGGGCCAACAACTTCTGTCTCTCTCATCAATCCAGTGATGCACTTATCAGGGTGCCTCAACTACCCCCACTCCCCTAGCGCTGCTTGAACTTCCAAATCGGCCACAAACAATCAGCATCTTCGCTCTGTTAGCCTTGTTGCAATTGATTGATGCAATGTAATAGGACTGTGGTCTTGCTGTCCTACCTCAGGCCCATATTCCGCCCATGGGCATCTTCAAATTAATTTCCTCCCCTGTGTGGCTGTTTGCTGCCTCATTCTGAGCAAGAGAAGGGAGCAGGAGCCATCCAGTGTAGGAGGCTGGCTTGGTTTGTAGTGGGTACCTAAGGTACTTACACCTTATACCAGGTCCAGTTATCCCTTATTAGTGAAATGTAGTCAGTGTCTAGAAGCCAGGCTCTCTAGGGGTAGTGTGGATGAGCAGCCAAAGCCTAACTAGGAGACATGCAAAGCTCATGCAATACCACTGTAGTCACACAGTACTCACACACATGAAAGAAAATAGTGTTACAAAAATAAAGGTACTTTATTTTGGTGACACAAATGCCACAAATACCTTAGAGACTATACTCCCCTAGGAGGTAAGTAATATACACAGTATATACACAAGAATGCAGAAATAGCTGTAAAAACAGTTAGAAAACTGTGTAAATAGTGAAAATCACAATAGTTAGAAATGGGCCTAGGGGGAACACAAACCATATTCTAAAAAAGTGGAATGCGAAAGTCGGTTTCCCACCTAGGCAAGTGTAGTGTGTAGAGGGGCGCTGGGAGTGTACGAAAACACCAAAAGTAAGCAATAGAACCCACCCCAGAGCCCAGAAAAGAAGGAGTAAATCACAGTAACTTTCCTAGAACACACAAGAACACGTGATAGAAGATTTTACATGAACCAGAAGAGACTGCAAGACACCAATGATGAATTCCTGGATCTGAAGACCTGTGGAAGAAGGGGACCAAGTCCAAGAAGCACTGAAGAGTCCAGGGAGAACAGGAGCCCCTGCTAACCCAGATGAAAGTGCAAAAGAAGAACCACCAGTGAAGAAGAACAGTCAGTACTGCACCCAAGAAGACAGATGCGGGTTCCTGGTTGGTGCAGATGATGTCCCACGGCGGATGGATGATTGCAGTCTGGTTTGCGTTACTATATTCCGCCAACAAACGCAAAGCTCAAGGTTAGCTTAAAATGGCACTGCCCTGGACCAGGAGGGATCTGGTGGCCTCTACCCAGGAAGGGGACACAGAGGGGGCTCTCAGCAACTCAGAGAACCCTCAGAAGACCAGGCGGCACTCACAGGAGTCCCACAGCACGGGGACAAAGAAGGTGCAAAAGGAGGCCCATGCAGCACTACACAAAGGGATCCCACGCCACTGGAGAACCACGCAGGAAGCTGTGCGTCGCAGGAAGGAGTGCTGGGGGCCAGAGTTGCACCGTGCACAAACAACTTAGTGGAAGGATACCAACAAACCTTGGCAACTGCAAAACACGTGGCGCATGAGGGTACTGTCTTGCGTGGGGAGGCAAGCTCTTACCTCCACCAAAGTTGGACAGCTAGACTTCAGGACCGTCGGGACCACTTCACTCCACCGCCCATGTTGCTGGATCCATGCACTTTTTTCAAGAGAGGGGACCCAAGCCACCGGTCGTCGCTGCAGAGGGTTGCCTGCTGAATCAGGGAAGTGACTCCTTCACTTCAAAGGAGATTCCTCGTTCTTCTGATGAAGGCTGAAGACAGGCAGTCCTTGGAGGATGCACGACCTGGAAACAGTTGCAGTTGCTGGCAAGAACTGAAGATACAATGTTGCAGAAGTTGTCTTTGCTTCTTTGTTGCAGTTTGTAGAGTTCCTGGAGGGACCAGATGCAGTTTCGTTGGTAGCAGGTGAAGTAAAGGATGCAGAGGATTCCTGCTGGAGTCTTGCAATCCGATTCTGAGGAAGCACCCAGGAGTGAGACCCTAAATAGCCCTGAAAGGAGGATTGGTCAGCTACACAGGTTAGCTCCTATCTGGGAAGGCTATGATGTCACCTGCTGGCACTGGCCACTCAGATGCTCCCAGAGTGCCCCACCACCTTGGAATCCAAGATGGCAAAACCCAGGGACACGCTGGAGGAGCTCTGGGCACCACCCCTGGGGTGGTGATGGACAGGAGAATGGTCATTCCCCTTTCCTTTGTCCAGTTACACGCCAGAGCAGGGACTGGGGTTCTCTGAACCGGTGTAGACTGGATTATGCAAGGAGGGCACCATCTGTGCCCTTCAAAACATTTCCAGAGGCTCTGGGAGGCTACCCCTCCCATGCCTGTAACACCTATTTCCAAAGGGAGAGGGTGTAACATCCCTCTCCCAAAGGAAATCCTTTGTTCTGCCTTCCTGAGCTCAAGCTGCTTGAGCAATTGGAAGGCAGAAACCTGTCTGTAAGGTGGCAGCAGCTTGGGCTGCCTGGAAAACCTCAAAAGAATGTAATGGCAGTGCTGGGGGTCCACTGTGGACCCCCAGAGTGCGTGGAATTATACAACCAATGCTAGAATCAGCATTAGGGTATATTTCCCAGATGTTAGACACCTTACATGGCCCTATTCGGAGTTACCATTGTGAAGCTGGCCATAGGTATTGACCTATGTCCAGTGCATGCGTAAAATGGCGTCTCCACACTCACAAAGTCCGGGAAAATGGCCCTGGACCACATGGGGCCAACTCTGCTAGTGCAGAGGTGCCCTCACACACAGGTACTCTGCACCCAGCCTTCAGGGTTGGAAGGCCTGGTAAATGGGCAACTTATAAGTGACATGGTGCAGTGTAAATGGCTATGAAATGGTCCATGCACCATTTCACACAGTCTGCAATGGCATTCCTGTAGAAGCCTTTGCATGGGCTCCGTATGGGTGGCAAAAGTAATGCTGCAGCCCATAGGGATCCCCTGGAACCCCAATGCCCTGGGTACCTAAATACCATATACTAGGGGCTTATAAGGGGGGACCAGTATGCCAATTATGAGTGGAATACTGTATTATCGGTATCCAACAACCAAATCTAAAGGGGAGAGAGCATAAGCACTGGGGTCCTGGTTAGCAGGATCCCAGTGACACAGTCAAACACACTGACAAACAGGCCAAAAACGGGGGTAACCATGTTAGAAAGAGGCTACTTTCTCACATCCAGCCACACATCTCAACTGTGTTCTAGCAGTAGATGCCTCCTATTTGGCTCCCCTGCATCCTGCACAAGGACATTGGGTGCTGCCCTGCTCTGGAGCCCAGGGACCGCATCGGGCCAGAGCAGTTATCCGCAAGGCCTGTCGAGTGAATTTCTCCCACAGGGCTCTCACTGAGGTTTGGTGTGAGGTGGTCTTGCGCCATACTTATGTGATCGCCTAATCCACAGATTCAGTCATTCCTAGGGCCCAGCCCAAGAGCCAAGGCTGAAACACCTCTTATTTTCCTACTTTGCCGGGACACGTGATGGACTAGCAGGCCACGCTGCAAATCTCCCACAACCTGTCTCATAAATCAACCTCCTGGCCCTACTCCACGAACTGGCAACAACTGACTTAAGCTCCAAATGTCCTCTAATGGGACTTGGGGTTTTATGGTCTTGATTTAGTGTCCTCTAGGGCTTGGATGCTAACCTGATGTACGAGAGTGCGAACAACTATTAGGGCATGGATAGAAGCTCTCTGAATTTGCTGCAGACATCTTGAGTGATGATGCCAACCTGCCCTCCCCACCCCTCAACCTTCTGCTCTTTCCTCCCGGATCTCACAGGCTTCTTCCAGTTTTGCCCTGGGTCTCTCCACACTGTTTTCACTGTTTCTATATCAACACTGTTGAACCAATGCACTGTTTTAATCTTCAGCATTTCTCCTGAGAGACTATTCCACAAATTCCCTATCCTTTGTCTGAACGTTGTTTTCCCACCGATGAATCTGGTAGAACAGAAGTAAAGCAGTGTTTTGACAACCACTGTGCATTCAAGGGTGAGTACCTTCAATTTCACATCTGTGTTGCCTGACCTGTGTGAGTGGGTTTGTATGCATGGGTACATGAGTGTATCCTACTGGTAAAGGCAGACGTGCATTGCCAAAATTAGCAGTACTTAAAGAGCTCCAGGTGAGACGTTCACTCAATAAGAAGAAGAAGCTTCACCTGGAAGGGGCAAAGTGACATTGCTGTCTATGCATGTGCTTCCTGTCACTGTTGACACATTTGGGTTTCTAGGCATGCCAGCTACTGGCCCATCTGTGTTCCCTCTGGCCTGCTCCATATTGGTGCTCAGCCTCCAGTGGTCTCAGGACAGCTGCTCCCAGCATCTCTCCATCTCCTGAGTACTCCTGAGGCTTAGCACATTTTACCTGTTCCCACTAGGGCCTTCAACTCTCTACTGATTATCTGCTGCTCCTGCCATGGGTGAAAGAGGTCAATGCATGCCAGGGAGGGACCAGAACACGAGCAGCAGGAGCCAAGATTAACCACCAGAGGGGTCAAGCATTAAGTTGTGTATGTCTGTGTGTTTATGCGAATATGTAAAGATGTGCACACCCATTGGCTTTCTGAAAGATGCACTAAAAATTCTGTCCCTTTGTCAAAAGTTTCTACTCAATATTTTTTCGTATATGTATTTTAAGTGCACCGTTTGCAATGCAAAACTCATTTCCTGACTCGTTTTCATGACACTCTTTAAGGGAACATCTTAACTTTGCTAAAGCAGTATTTTCATCAAAGTGACCCTGCCCCCAGCTTCTTCATGGTTTTATCACAAGATGTTGCATCATTGTGGGAAAGCTGAGAGCAACACTTGTAATGTATCAAATGCTTCTCATAAGAAAAAAAAGCCAGACCTATTGGATTTGCCAATGCTTGTTTCTGTCTGTGGGCCATTTAACGAAGTGCGTTTCCTCGTGAGAGTGCCATGGAACCCAGATAACCAATTCTTCACAATGGCATTAAGTCATCTCATGGAAACGTGCATTTTGTGAGAGTTCCAATATATGTTGCACCAATAGTAACATACAGAAGAGGCAGAACACCTTAGCTCGTTGGATTACATATCTCATCAGGCTTTGCAGCCTTGACTTGCAAAAAGATATGCAGTTAACGAGTACAAAACTGATTGATCTGAGTTTTTTGGGGAACATGTTCCATGGAATAGGCCTGCTACTACCGAAGGTAGAGGGAACCCTCGCCTTTTCCCACAAAAAGAGGGATGAAAGGCAGAGTGTCTGTTCCGGACCTAAGGCTACAGCCGACGCGACTGGGGATGAGCACATAAAACGAGGGGTGTATAGATTTAAGGCCGTTTAGCTTCCCTTCAGAAACAATTCGCATTTTTAAAGTATCAGAAAAGTAGCTCAGATAAGATCTCTTGAGCGGAGAAGTTTGAACTTTTTTTTAATATAAAAATATTTGCTATACCGTCTGCTCAGCGATAATGAATTAATGGGCACACAGGGATTCCAGTCTGATTTATTCTCTGTTTTCTCACGGCCATAGGTTGGAGTTCTTCTATTGTGTATGTTATCAAGGATTTCAAGCGTTTGAGAAATGTACAACTGGCAAATGGAGGGCGGAGGCTTACAATAATGTTGAGGTCAAGAGGAAACCATAAAATACAACGCGATTTGAATTACTGTGCCTTATATTATTTTTTCAGGCAGGTTCATTTTGCTCATCTGTCAGACTTAATATGGAGTAGACAGCTTTGCCGCCAAAACGTTGACTGGATGATATGGGATACTATAAAGATATTTTTATTTCCACAGATTTTGACGCTTTCAAGTCTGGAGGGATACCATATACATGTCTATATCCTGCAAACACTTAATTATGTATGTGGATGTTGTATGTTCCCTTTCTACATGTGTTGTTCCAGCTTTGCATTCGAGCACTGCACGTGGTGTGAAGGTGTCCTTCTAAGACCAAATCCAGAAGCCTATTTGGCTTTTGATGTGCAGGGCGATATCCTTTCTCTTCCTTTAGTTGTTGTCCCAGCTTTGCATTTGACCACTATGTGTGGTGTGGGGTTGGTTTGATAAGGACAAACCCAGAAGCCTATTTGGTATTCAGTTTCTTATTTTCCCGGCTTGGCTTTGCCATACCGGTTGATATTCTTGAGGCCTGGCAATCCGTTGGGGTGAAACTGGGTCATATAGTGCAAGAGACTCCTATAGTTGCACCCGGTCAGCTGTGTCTGTGTGTTTTTTACCAGTTCAGGGCCTTCCTCTTTGTCACAGAAGACGAGGGTATTGCCAAGCATGGTGCTCTTCTGTTCCAATCCTCCATTATGGGGAGCTGCAAGCATTCCTTTCTCCATTGCACAAGGACCAGGGTTTATGCTTGGTTTTAGAAACCACAATCTTTTCTGTGGGTTGAAAAAACTCATCTATCTCCATTTCCCCTGCCATTGTTATGTGTATACTTAGCTATTTGTTGAGTGGAAGGAAGGCTGTATCTGATGAAACTCTCATTGTGTGCACTGAGTGTATAGATCTTGCAGCACAGGACTCTATTCTTGTCTCGAGATTTGTCTGTGGGGCTATAGATTCTTATTTCACCCTCCTGGATGTTGTTGGAAATTTAGACAATGCAGGAATTTAGTTTTTTACCCACATCTTCACTGGGGGGCAGGGTGGTGAAGGCTAAGGTGTGGTAATTTTTTCAGTACATTTTTAGACAACATTGGGTGTAATGAAGCTTGTAAGTGCCTGAATGCATTTGCAACAGAAATGAATCAAATTATCTGAATGCATTTTCAAGATCAGGCAGGGATCACTTCTTGCGCCCTTTACCGCAGTTCTTTCCCTTGATTAATTGCTTGAATTGCTCCACATCCTACTTTGCTTTCTTCTGCTGTAGTGAGAACTACTGGTTTTTGGATAAATAATGAAAATTTTCTGAAAATGATCTGGAACTGACCACCGGGACAGGGTGAAGAAAACCTGCCGAGTTGTAGGAATTAATGCAGCTGGAGATAAATACCTCAACAGATGTGCTAGTAAGGGTTTTATGTAGAAGCTAAATTAAAGAACTACAGCAGTGGTGGCCACCATGAAACCCAATACTCGTACCCAATTGTTGCTGAAGCAGCGAGAAGAACTATTGATTGCCCTAGTGGGTATTGTAGAGAGAACTGTCTTTCCTCTGGAAAAAAGGAGTAGCCCGTGTTTGTCTGAAAGAGGGCTTTAAAGAACTGAGTCACCTGTGTTTGTTGAAGGCAGAACTTTCTGAGATTCGGTAGAAAACCTAAGTCTTGCAATCAGGAACATACCATCTGATCAATCGGAGGACTAAAGAAAGGCCAAAAGGCAGGATTTTTAGCTGACAGTGTTGTTTCCAACTGCACATCTTGGGAATCACTGAGAAAATGAATGATTCGGAATGTGAAAGTAGGCATCTAATATGTTCAGTGTTACTAGGAAGTCTCCATACACAACTGACTGATCCACAGTTTGAAGATATACCAGTTTGAATGGAAATAGTGAACAAACTTGTTCAGTTCTTTCAGATCCAAAATAAGATGAAAAGTTACACCTGGTTTGGATATTATAAACAGTATCAAAGAGAATTCCTGCCCTCATTTATCTTGGAAATTATAGTTTGTTCCTTCAAAAGAGTCTTGGCTCATATGTACTAACACATTTTCTCATAGACACAGAATGGGAAAAACCCTTTCATATATCGGGCCCTCTTTCCCTTGTAGCAGAGCCTGATGTTTTTCTTGATTCCAAGGAAGTAGAATACAGCTGAATTTAGGTTCTTTTGTTGCATCTTGAAATTCTACAGAATATCCATTTGGACTCTTTCTGGTACCCATGCCTCCTGCATTAACAGAGGCTTACCCTTGCAGTGTGACTTAAACCCCTTACCCCCAAGAATCTGATATGGCATTGCCACGATTTTGTCTATGTTGGTTATGGTGTTGGAGTTCAATGTGGGTTTTCCTCCAACCACATTACACCAGCCCCAGGCTTTGCCACAAATGGAAAGTCTGTTTTCTGGAACTAGCCATGAAAATTTCTGATAGACTAAAGATCTAAAACAAAACAGAATATGCTCTGAAATGATTCAGGGTCTTACACTTGTCTATGGGTTACTGAATAAAGCCATTTAGTTCAGGTCCAAGTCATTTCTGTGTCAGAAAAGGGAAATAATTAAAAAAGGACCTCTGATCTTTATCTAGCTTCCATAAAATTAGCCATAGTTAATGTCTTGCTCAATCTTCACCTTTTTGGATAGTCTCAAACAGAGAAGGCTGACAGTGTTTGGGCTGAGTATGCCCCATATGTTCCAGCCCTTACAGAAGAAACAGAGGCAACATAAGCTCTTTTTATTGCACCTTCAAGTTTCTTCTCCATTGTATCTGGTAGCAAAGCTTCTTCTGATGCCAGAGGTAAAGAGGACATATTACTAGAAGAGATTAACCCTTTGCATATTGTGGGAACCTTTCTGCGAATTTGGTCAATTTATTTGTCTTTAACAGGTATCTCGGGAACCCTGTCTTGTTTACATCTTTCAGTTTTAGCAGTAATCCCTTTATTATGCAGTAAAGTGGAAGAGAGTCGGCTGGTAAGGTATTATACTGGGTATAGAAATGGTATGCAACTGCTTCTTCTGGCTCTTGGAAACCTATAATTCTCTCCTGCGTAATACCACTTCTTATAGCTGAACTCTAGACATGTCCTGGTAGGTAAGGGAACTTGGTCATCATCATAGACATATGGTTAACCCCTTGGGTGCGGGTCACGACCAGTGGCCCACACCAGGGTTAATAAATCGGACCGAGGATTGTTTTTTTATTTATTTTCTCCCCGGGAGACACAGAAGCTTTTCCGTGTCTCCCCCCCACCCCTTTGTGACGGCGCGCTGACGTCACTTTGTTGATTTCCCCATCGGAGCAGGAAGCAGCCTTGCGGCCGCTTCCTGCTCCGATGGGGAAAACGGCCCCAAACGGCCTTCCCCACGTTCGGGAAGGCCTCGTAAGAAAGGGGAGACTCTCAGAGGGCTAAATTTTATTTTAAAAAAAATTTAAAAAGAAAAAGAAATTGACAGGGGGTCGCCCGTGGGCAGGGCGACCCCCTATAGGGGCAATATTTGTTGTTGTTGTTGTAGGGTTTCCCTGGGGGCCATTTTGGCCCCCAAGGAAACCATACAACTACTAAAAAAATATAGATCTATATGTATATATATAGATCTATATATATAGATATATCTATGTAGATATATCTATCTATAGATAGATCTATCTATATATATATATATATGTATATATATATATATATATAGATAGATCTATCTATAGATATATACATGTAGATAGATATATATTGAGATAGATCTATATATATATATATATACATATACTGTAGCTTTTAGGCAGCAATAAAAAAGTCAAGTAAGTATTGTGATTATGTTTCTGCTACAAAAGGATCATACTTTTGTCTAGGGGCAGTTTTAGTGCTATAAAGAAGCGCAGAATGTTTATATGCCTACTGCAAAGAGCAAATCTGTATTTTATGTAAATAGCTGAGTACATTAGTAAAGTCAGCCATTACCTGCGCTATAATACAAATGAAATGTATGTGTGGGGTGGAGGGCGGCTATGGAGAGATGAAGGGCACTTTTGCTGGGTGGTAATGAGGGAATCCGAGGAGGAGGGAGTGGGAGCACCAATAATGATTGTTGGACTGGGCGCAGGAGGTGCTAAAGACTATGACGAATGATATGTGACAAGGTGTTTTTTGAGTGTCTTGAAAGAACGTGCTGATTGAGGGAAGAAGTGCAGGTAAGGTGACTGTTGCACGTATCTCACACACACCATCGATTTTGTGACTGTCAACGTAGGCTAGTGTTTTAGAGCAACAGTTTAGCCAATAGCAGAGATGGCATCTTGATGGATGACTGCTGCCGTCACTCGGGTTATAGAGGACAGCTTTGACATAGGATCAGAGACTGAGACATAAGATACTGAGACAGCATCTGAGGGATAGGACGATGGCGCAGACTCTGGGAGTGATTTTTCAGTCGGAGGAGTCCCATTCGATAGCTCCTCTTCCAGTAAATTATGAGGGAGGTGATGAGGACAGTCCTGGTGTCCCTTCGCAAGCACAGTCTGTGCAACGAGGAAATAGTGGGTTAGCCCAACCCAGAGAGCAGGTGAATGCGGCGGCAAGCAGAGAGAGAGAGTGCTCTCTTGGGAGCTCCCCAATTTAGTTCAGCCCCAAATTCCACCGCCCAAATCGTATTGTGGATACATCAAAATTATCTATCACAAAACAAACTGGTTTTGTAAGGCAGTCACCTGTGTTTTTGGTCCTGGGTTCGGCAGCCATTTAGAGAAACACACTAAACCCAAACATTACTGGAAACTAGACATTCGGGGGAGTCCACAGAGGTGTGACTTGTGTGGATTCCCCAAAGTTTTCTTACCCAGAATACCCTGCAAAGCTGAAATGTTGAATAAAAACTCTATTTTTCTGTCACACAAACTACAGGAATATGCTGGGATCCACAAAATTCCTACCACCCAGTGATTCCTCACCTGTCCTGATAAAAACACTACCCCACTTGAGTGCCTACACCTAGTGCCTGCGTCAGGAATGGATCACCACACGGTCAACAGCTGCCTCATGTAAGGACCAACATTGACCGTTGTGTGATCTATTCCTGTCACGGGCACCAGGCCTACCCAGACAAGGGAGGTACCATTTTTATCTGGAGACTTGGGGAGCTAGAGGACAAAATCTACAGGTAGGCACTTTGCAAAAAACACCTCTGTTTTCTGTCAAAAAATGGGATGTGTCCACGTTGTGTTTTGGGGCATTTCCTGTCACGGGCGCTAGGCCTACCCACACAAGTGAGGCATCAATTTTATCGGGAGACTTGGGGGAACGCTGGGTGGAAGGAAATTTGTGGCTCCTCTCAGATTCCAGAACTTTCTGTCACAGAAATGTGAGGAAGATGTGTTTTTTTAGCCAAATGTTTATGTTTGCAAAGGGTTCTGGGTAACAGAACCTGGTCAGAGCCCCACAAGTCACCCCATCTTGGATTCCCCTAGGTCTCTAGTTTTCAAAAATCCACAGGTTTGGTAGGTTTCCCTAGGTGCCGGCTGAGCTAGAGGCCAAAATCTACAGGTAGGCACTCTGCAAAAACACCTCTGTTTTCTGTCAAAAAATGTGATGTGTCCACGTTGTGTTTTGGGGCATTTCCTGTCACGGGCGCTAGGCCTACCCACACAAGTGAGGTATCAATTTTATCAGGAGACTTAGGGGAACGCTGGGAGGAAGGAAATTTGTGGCTCCTCTCAGATTCCAGAACTTTCTGTCACCGAAATGTGAGGAAAATGTGTTTTTTTAGCCAAATTTTGAGGTTTGCAAATGATTCTGGGTAACAGAACCTGGTCAGAGCCCCACAAGTCACCCCATCTTGGATTCCACTAGGTGTATAGTTTTAAAAAATCCACAGGTTTGGTAGGTTTCCCTAGGTGCCGGCTGAGCTAGAGGCCAAAATCTACAGCTAGGCACCTTGCAAAAAACACGTAAAAAATGTAAAAATGTGATGTGTCCATGTTGCGTTTCCTGTCGCGAGCATTAGGCCTACCCACGCAAGTGAGGTACCATTTGTATCGGGAGACTTGGGGGAACACAGAATAGCAAAACAAGTGTTATTGCCCCTTGTCTTTCTCTACATTTTTTCCTTCCAAATGTAAGACAGTGTGTAAAAAAGACGTCTATTTGAGAAATGGCCTGTAATTCACATGCTAGTATGGGCACCCCGGAATTCAGAGATGTGCAAATAACCACTGCTTCTCAACACCTTATCTTATGCCCATTTTGTAAATACAAAGGTTTTCTTGATACCTATTTTTCACTCTTTATATTTCAGCAAATGAATTGCTGTATACCCGGTATAGAATAAAAACCCATTGCAAGGTGCACCTCATTTATTGGCTCTGGGTACCTAGGGATCTTGATGAACCTACAAGCCCTATATATCCTGGCAACCAGAAGAGTCTCGCACACGTAACGGTATATTGCTTTAAATAATCTGACATTGCAGGAAAAAGTTACAGAGTAAAACGTGGAGAAAAATTGCAGTTTTTTTCAGCTCACTTTCAATTTTTTTTTATTTCAGCTGTTATTTTCTGTAGGAAAACCTTGTAGGATCTACACAAATGACCCCTTGATGAATTCAGAATTTTGTCTACTTTCTGGGATCCAGCATTGGTTTCACACCCATTCCTGTCACTAACTGGAAGGAGGCTGAAAGCGCCAAAAATAATAAAAATGGGGTATGTCCCTGTAAAATGCCAAAATTGTGTTGAAAAATGTGGTTTTCTGATTCAAGTCTGCCCGTTCCTGAAAGGTGGGAAGATGGTGATTTTAGCACCATAAACCCTTTGTTGATGCCATTTTCAGGGAAAAAAACACAAGCCTTCTTCGACAGCCCTTTTTTCCCATTGTTTTGAAAAAAACTAAATTTTCACTGTATTTTGGCTAATTTCTTGGTCTCCTCCAGGAGAAACCACAAACTCTGGGTACCATTAGAATCCCTAGGATGTTGGGAAAAAAAAGGACACAAATGTGGCGCGGATAGCTTATGTGGACAAAAAGTTATGAAGGCCTAAGCGCGAACTACCCTAAATAGCCAAAAAAAGGGCTCAGCACTGGGGGGAGGGGAGGAAGGCCCAGCAGCTAAGAGGTTAAAAGTGTAGTAGAGAGTTCTTTAATAGCACGTCTGCAGATGTAGGAGCAGCTGGTATTTACCTGAAATCATAAAATTGTAGATCAGAATGAGATAGAGGCAAGTTCTTCTACTTCGTCAAGCTCCACATGATGCCTCTTCTCAGGAGACTTCCTGCTCTCTATGGTGAAAATGTGGAATGAAGGGGAGAGAAGAACTGCATCTTACTATACACAGATGCTTAGCAATCTGGTGAAATATTGTACACATTTCAAAAATGGGGATACACCTCCCATGAGGATAAGGGTGAGCACTCTACTTTGGCCTGATCTTTCAGCCCAGGCTTTGCAGCAATTACACCTTTTTTTACTTTCCTGATAGGAAGAATAAATATATATTTTTTAAGTTGGTAAGGGACGTTTCAGTGGATGTTATTGTGCTGAGACAGAAACCTTGTTACAAGTTCTTTAACTTAGTAATTAACAAGGATTTCTATTCCTATGAACCTCTTTGGTGCGTCAGACAGATCCCGGCCTTCTGCACACAAGGTACTGGAAATAACCCCTAGTGCAGTCATCAGATAGATTTCCTCGGGTAGCTGTGGGAGAGCTTCCCCAGCTCTCAACGCTGTTTCTTTATTTTCAGTGAAATGACGATCTGCTTGCACAGCACTCTGATGTCATTTTACTGAAAATGAAAGTGAAATGAGCTCATTTCACTTTCTTTGCCTCAGTGCTCTCTGGGCTATCTCAGCCCCCTGGGCACCGAGGCAAGTGAGAGCGGTATCATTGGAAAGAGGAGAATCTCCCCTTTCCAATGGTACCCCTACCTAATGGATTGCGCAGGAGAGCAATCTCCAAGCAGAATCCACCGCTAGTCACCAAGGAAAGGGGAGCAGCCCTTTGGGCAAGGGGTTTTACTCCCCCTTGAATTATTTTGGCTGAATTTAGTTTTTCTGCCCCCTCCCGGGGGTAGAAAATGCACTAGGCACCAGGGATTTTTTTAGCGAGTATGGAGAGGCGGGGGCTTCCCCAAGCGGGTATGCCAATGCCCCTACCCCATTTTAGTCAATAGGCACAGTCTTTCTGCCCCCCGAGGGGCATATGGGTATTATTACCCCGATCTGCACCCCAGGGGGTTCAGAAAACCCACTAGAAACAAGGGATTCTTTTTTTAATAAGAGGGGTGGGAACTGCCCACAGTGGGCATGGCCATACCTCCAACCAAAACAAATGAGGCTAAACTCATTCTGCCCCTGGGGGGCAGATGGGGCAATAACCCATGATCTGCCCCCCCCCCCCCGGGGAGGGCAGAAAGCCCACTAGGCACCAGGGATTTTCTATGGAAAGTGTAGGGGTGGCAGATGCCCAGAAAGAGCATGGCAATGCCCCCACCCTAAAAGTGGGCACAGTCTTTCTACCTCCCCTGGGGGCAAATGGGGTAATTACCCCCGAAGTGTCCCCTGGGGGGCAGAAAGCCCACTAGACACCTGGGAATATTTTTTGGAAAAAAGTGGGGTGAGGGCTGCCCACCACCATGGGGATGGTTATGCCCCCAACCCAACTGAAGGGGGCAATAGTCTTTCTGTCCCCCCTGCTGCCTAAAGCATTTAATCCCAATGGCAAGTAACATTTGACTCTTTTGGGTGTGTATTTAGAATATGGGCCAGGAGAGCTTGGTTAACTCCCAATATACTCCCACTTGCAATGTGAACGGCTGCACTTTTTGGGCTTGGGTAGGCTGCCACCTGAAAAAACCTACCATTCCCAGACACTTCTGAAAACTAGACATCTATGCGAGTCCAGGGTGGTTGCTTCATATGCACCCCACACTATTTTCTTACCCACAATGCCCGACAAACCTCTACTTTTGCCTGGATATGTTTCTGTGGAGGAAACTTTTGGAATCTGCAGGAATCCACAAACTTCCTACCACTCAGCCCTATCTATACCAATAAAAACTCTGCCCCACTTGTGTGGCTGGGCCTAATGGATCCGACCGTGGTCAATAGGAGTCTCCATGCAAGGACTGCCATTGTCCTTGATTTTATCTGTTCCTGACGCAGCCCTAGCCCCAGCCACACAAGTGGGACAGGGGTTTTATTGGCACAGGTGGAGCAATGCTGGGTGGTAGGAATTTTGTGGATTCCTACTATTCCGGAAGTTTCCGTCACAGAAATGTAAGGAAAATGTGAGATTTCAAGCCAAATTTTGAGGTTTACAGGGCATGGTGGGTAAATTAAACCTAAGGGCATCCTCGCAACACGTGCCATTCTGGATTCCCCCAGGTGTCTAGTTTTTAAAAATGCACATGTTGGCTAGGTTTTCCTAGGTGCCGGCTGAGCTAGGGTCCAAAATCTAGAGCTACCCACATCAGAAAAAGAGAGTCAGTTTTCCTTGGAGAAATGAGCTGCATCCATGTTGTATTTTGGTCTGTTTCCTGTTGCGGGCACTAGGTCTACCCACACAAGTGAGGTACCATTGTTATCAGGAGACTTGAGGAAATGCCGGGTGGAAGGAAGTTTGTGACTCCGCGCAGATTCCAGAATTTTCCATCACAGAAATGTGAGGAAAATGTGTTTTTTAGTCAAAGTTTGATGTTTGCAAGGGATTCTAGGTAAACAAAATGTCGTGAGAGGAATGAAAGTCAGCCCATCCTGGACAACCCTAGGTGTCTAAGTTTAAAAAATGTACAGATAGGGTAGGTTTCCTTAGGTGCTGGATGAGCTAGGATCCAGAATCTAGTGCTACCCACATGGGAAAAAGAGGGTCAGGTTTGGGTGGAAAAATTTGTTTCATCCATGTAGCGTTTTGGGCTGTTTCCTGTTGCGGGCACTAGGCCTAACCATACAAGTGAGGTACCATTTGCAGGAGCATAGAATAGTAGAACATTTTTTATTACCTATTGGATTTTGCTGCATTTTTGCCTTTCAAATGTAAGCTAGTGTATAAGAAAGATGACATTTTGAAAAATACCCTCCAAATCATATGCTAGTATTGGAACTTACAAATTCAGAGATGTGAAAATAATCACTGCTCCTAGACTCTATAACTTGTGCCCATTTCAGAAATACATAAGTTTTCTTAATACCCATTTTTCACTCTGCCTGTTTCGCTATATGAATTGGTCTATATTTGGTACTCAATGAAAAGCCTTTGTGTTGTGCAGCTCAGTTCTTTGCTCTGGGTAGCTTGGGTTCTTGGAGAACCTACAAACCCAATACATCCCTACAACCAGAAAGGTTTACCAGACATAATGGTATATTGATTTGTCAATCTGCCATAGTGACAAAAAGTTACAGAAGAAAATGTCAGAAATGCCTATTTTTGTAGTCATTTTCAATATTGTTTTTTCAACAGTTATTTTCCTTGAGAAACTCTTGAGGGATCTACACATATGACCCCTTGCTGAATTCAGAAGTGTGTCTACTTTCCAGAAGCCTATAGCTTTGCTGGATCACCCAGGGGTTTTATACTGGTTTCCACCACAAACTGGAAGTAGGCTCAGAGCACAAAAAATAGGGAAAATAGACTACCTCTTAGAAAAATGCCAAAACTTTGGTACAAACGTATTTGACTCAGCTCTGCATGTTCCCGAAAGCTAGGAAGATGGTGACTTTATTACAGCAAACTGTTTGTGGATGCCATTTTTAGGGGAAAAAACAGACACTTTTTTTCTGGAGCACTTTTCCCCATTTTATTTTTTAAACTCAAAAGTTTGCTATATTTTGCCTATTTTCTCAGTCCCCTCCATGGGGAATACACAAACCCTGGGCACCTTTAGAATCCCCCGGATATTGAAAAAAAGGACCCAAATTTGGCATTGATACTGTATGTGTAGAGACAGTTATGGAGGCCTAAGCACGAACTACCCCAAATAGCTAAGAAAGAGCTCAGCCATAGGGGTGATGGGGGAAACCTAGCAGTGAAAGGGTTAACACAAAAAAAACATACTAATTCCTGTTGAAATCTTACCACACAAACGTTTTTCCTCAGAAATAATGTAGATGCTGTTCTCTCTTAAGAAGGTTACCTAGAGTGCCACATTTATTTTCCAAAATCCAAGAGCTTTGATATGGCGGATCTGCTGCATTGTGATATCTGCTGCTCCTTAAACGGGGTAGCAAAATAGCTACAACAAAGTTCCCACTGAAAAAGAGAACCAGCTGTGATATCCGCTGCTCCCTTAGAGCTGCGACCGTATTAGGTGTAAACAATTCTTCCGCATATGCGGGTAACCTTTTGTGACTCCCATAATAGAGGAACTGTTGTATCTGTAAGAATCAATGTTCCTGCTAGAGCAAAACAAAGTGAACCTGCTCGCTTGAAGAGTGTGGTACGCCATATTGACACTAAACCACAACTCTCACTACGGTGAGCACCACAGAGCATAAAAGTCTGAAAGCATTACTCATAAAAAAAGAACATGTAGTAAAACATACCTTTAATAAAACTGTCGCCGAAGAAGACATAAAACAAGATACTCAGGGGGGGAAGGGTGGAGTGGGGGAGAGGGGATATGACTTAACGCCTGGGCTGCCGACCTTGGAGCTGGGGAACGAGTTTTCAGCACTCTCGGCATCGACTCCACATCCTGTGATTCTGGACGAATCACTTAATCTCCCTGTGCCTACAAAACAAGTATGAATGTGTTCTTGTGTAAAGTAACTGGTGCTCTTGTAAAGCGCTTCAGTACCTTCAAGTCGAGCTCGCCCTACATAAAAGTGCGAAAAAAGTGTAAAACAGGTTTGGGAGGAACTATGCGGAAGAAAAACTTACGAGTCTTTCTTCCAGTTATTTAAGATTAATCTTTCTTGATGAGGCTCAAGCTTGTAAGGACCGAGATGTGGAAGACAGATTGTAGGAGGCTGGACTGGCTTGTAGTGAGTACCAAGGGGTACTTGCACCTTGCACCAGGCCCAGTTATCCCTTATTAGTGTATAGGGTGTCTAGCAGCTTAGGCTGATAGATAATGGTAGCTTAGCAGAGCAGCTTAGGCTGAACTAGGAGATGTGTGAAGCTACTACAGTACCACAAGTGTAACTTGCACAATATCATAAGAAAACACAATACACAGTTATACTAAAAATAAAGGTACTTTATTTTTATGACAATATGCCAAAGTATCTTAGAGTGTACCCTCAGTGAGAGGATAGGAAATATACACAAGATATATATACACAATAGCAAAAATATGCAGTATAGTCTTAGAAAACAGTGCAAACAATGTATAGTTACAATAGGATGCAATGGGGACACATAGGGATAGGGGCAACACAAACCATATACTCCAAAAGTGGAATGCGAACCACGAATGGACCCCAAACCTATGTGACCTTGTAGAGGGTCGCTGGGACTATTAGAAAATAGTGAGAGTTAGAAAAATACCCCTCCCCAAGACCCTGAAAAGTGAGTGCAAAGTGTACCAAAGTTCCCCCAAGGACAAAGAAGTTGTGATAGAGGAATAATGCAGGAAAGACACAAACCAACAATGCAACAACGATGGATTTCCAATCTAGGGTACCTGTGGAACAAGGGGACCAAGTCCAAAAGTCACAAGCAAGTCGGAGATGGGCATATGCTCAGGAAATGCCAGCTGTGGATGCAAAGAAGCTTCTACTGGACAGAAGAAGCTGAGGTTTCTGCAGGAACGAAAAGGGCTAGAGACTTCCCCTTTGGTGGACGGATCCCTCTCGCCGTGGAGAGTCGTGCAGAAGTGTTTTCCTGCCGAAAGAACGCCAACAAGCCTTGGTAGCTGCAAATCGTGCGGTTAGTGTTTTTGGATGCTGCTGTGGCCCAGGAGGGACCAGGAGGTCGCAAATTGGACCAGGAGGTAGAGGGGACGTCGAGCACAACAAGGAGCCCTCTTAGCAGCAGGTAGCACCCGGAGAAGTGCCAGAAACAGGCACTACGAGGATGCGTGAAACGGTGCTCACCCGAAGTTACACAAAGGAGTCCCACGTCGCAGGAGACCAACTTAGAAAGTCATGCAATGCAGGTTAGAGTGCCGTGGACCCAGGCTTGGCTGTGCACAAAGGATTTCCGCCGGAAGTGCACAGGGGCCGGAGTAGCTGCAGAAGTCGCGGTTCCCAGCAATGCAGTCTAGCGAGGTGAGGCAAGGACTTACCTCCACCAAACTTGGACTGAAGAGTCACTGGACTGTGGGAGTCACTTGGACAGAGTTGCTGGATTCGAGGGACCTCGCTCGTCGTGCTGAGAGGAGACCCAAGGGACCGGTAATGCAGCTTTTTGGTGCCTGCGGTTGCAGGGGGAAGATTCCGTCGACCCACGGGAGATTTCTTCGGAGCTTCTAGTGCAGAGAGGAGGCAGACTACCCCCACAGCATGAACCACCAGGAAAACAGTTGAGAAGGCGGCAGGATCAGCATTACAGAGTTGCAGTAGTCGTCTTAGCTACTTTGTTGCAGTTTTGCAGGCTTCCAGCGCGGTCAGCAGTCGATTCCTTGGTAGAAGGTGAAGAGAGAGATGCAGAGGAACTCTGATGAGCTCTTGCATTCGTTATCTAAAGTTTCCCCAGAGACAGAGACCCTAAATAGCCAGAAAAGAGGGTTTGGCTACTTAGGAGAGAGGATAGGCTAGCAACACCTGAAGGAGCCTATCAGAAGGAGTCTCTGACGTCACCTGGTGGCACTGGCCACTCAGAGCAGTCCAGTGTGCCAGCAGCACCTCTGTTTCCAAGATGGCAGAGGTCTGGAGCACACTGGAGGAGCTCTGGACACCTCCCAGGGGAGGTGCAGGTCAGGGGAGTGGTCACTCCCCTTTCCTTTGTCCAGTTTCGCGCCAGAGCAGGGCTAAGGGGTCCCCTGAACCGGTGTAGACTGGCTTATGCAGAATTGGGCACATCTGTGCCCAAGAAAGCATTTCCAGAGGCTGGGGAAGGCTACTCCTCCCCTGCCTTCACACCATTTTCCAAAGGGAGAGGGTGTAACACCCTCTCTCAGAGGAAGTTCTTTGTTCTGCCATCCTGGGACAAGCCTGGCTTGACCCCAGGAGGGCAGAAACCTGTCTGGGGGGTTGGCAGCAGCAGCAGCTGCAGTGAAACCCCAGGAAAGGCAGTTTGGCAGTACCAGGGTCTGTGCTACAGACCACTGGGATCATGGGATTGTGCCAACTATGCCAGGATGGCATAGAGGGGGCAATTCCATGATCATAGACATGTTACATGGCCATATTCGGAGTTACCATTGTGAAGCTACATATAGGTAGTGACCTATATGTAGTGCACGCGTGTAATGGTGTCCCCGCACTCACAAAGTCCGGGGAATTGGCCCTGAACAATGTGGGGGCACCTTGGCTAGTGCCAGGGTGCCCTCACACTAAGTAACTTTGCACCTAACCTTTACCAGGTAAAAGTTAGACATATAGGTGACTTATAAGTTACTTAATTGCAGTGTAAAATGGCTGTGAAATAACGTGGACGTTATTTCACTCAGGCTGCAGTGGCAGGCCTGTGTAAGAATTGTCAGAGCTCCCTATGGGTGGCAAAAGAAATGCTGCAGCCCATAGGGATCTCCTGGAACCCCAATACCCTGGGTACCTCAGTACCATATACTAGGGAATTATAAGGGTGTTCCAGTAAGCCAATGTAAATTGGTAAAATTGGTCACTAGCCTGTTAGTGACAATTTGGAAAGAAATGAGAGAGCATAACCACTGAGGTTCTGGATAGCAGAGCCTCAGTGAGACAGTTAGGCATCACACAGGGAACACATACATATAGGTCACAAACTTATGAGCACTGGGGTCCTGACTAGCAGGGTCCCATTGACACATAACAAACATACTGAAAACATAGGGTTTTCACTATGAGCACTGGGCCCTGGCTAGCAGGGTCCCAGTGAGACAGTGAAAACACCCTGACATACACTCACAAACAGGCCAAAAGTGGGGGTAACAAGGCTAGAAAGAGGCTACTTTCTCACACAGATGCAGAGGTTATGCCATCTCTTAGTCCTCGTATTGTTAGAACATGTTCTAACTTAACTTCTCTTTCTTTCTTTTTCTTCTTCACCCCCTCCTCCTTCTGCTCCTCTTTCTTCTCCCTGTTAACCTCTTCCTTTTCTCTTTCCTCCTCTTTGTCTTCCGATTTTCTGCTTCTATGTTTAAAGGCAATTTCCATCTTAAATGATGTGCAATTTCTCTCCACGTTCTGAAAAATTACACTGCCTACCAAATTTCAGTTGTAGGAACTATATTATAAATAAATTGTTTTTAGACCCTAGGATCATGGCCTTATTATTCTGGGACTCCCACCAGATGCATTCGATATTGATTCATCATGTTTCTCACCTATAACCAGCACTCGGGCAATACATCTAGATCTATAGATAAGAGAACTTGGCCAGTGCTGTTATCTAAAGCCTCTTTACACTCAGTCCCACTTTCATGATCTGCAAATACAGTACTTCATTTGTAAATGAATGAGTGCTGGTGCACAAGGCTCTGCTCATAAGCACACTGTTAGTGTAATTAAATGTTGGTGTGCCATATAGAAAGGCTGTGTGGTCATAAATCCACCTCATACCTCTTCATTGAACTATAAAGCACCCTTTGCCCCTTTATCTCACTCTTTTCTGTAAATATTTTTACTGAAGTTTACCACAAAACACAACATATAAAACAATACATAACCCAACTGACCCCCCCTAGGTTACTGCCGCACATCTATACGAACAGACCATCGTGTGGCAATGTCCACCAGATCCAGACTGAAAATGACAAAAAAGAAAATTTAGGGCCTGGTTTAGAACTTGGGAAACGGGTTACTCTGCCACAATGGTGACGGATATCCCATCCGCCAAAATCTAAATTCCATAGGACATAATGGGATTTAGATTTCAGTGGACGGGATAGCCGTCACTGTTGTAACGGAGTAACCCGTCTGCTGAGTTCTAAATCAGGCTTTTAGTCCGTAGAGTCTAAGGGGCCCTCAGCAGGCCCACCCAATTCCTAATCTGTCCCAGGACTCGCTGTTCCCCCCTGAATCCACCCCGGTCATTCCTCTATCACAGCGGTCCACTGATCCCATACCTTCTCAAACTTCCAGGGGCAACCTCACGTCCGGTAAATTGATTCCTTAGCCCACCTGCGCCACTCCACATTAGATTCCCAAGCCCATATTGTTGGAAGGAGTGCACAGCCTCAAAACCGCACCATATCTCTCCTGGCCACCACTAGCACCACACTGCAGAGCAGAAGCTAATACCTATCTGGTATCGCCTTTCCCCGGATACCAAGGCAGACCAACCGGGGAGTGAGCACCAGGACCTTCCCTTCTTCCCCCCAAAAGCCTACTCTAGGCCCCTCCCAGAAGGGTCTCATCTGCGGGCACCCCCAGAGCGTGTATATTAGTTTACCCTGCTGCCCATGGTCCCACAGGCAGCGCCTGGTGTTCCAATGGGCTCTCATCTTCTAGGTCCTGCAGGCAAGGGATTCTCCACCTCAAGATAGCCCTAATCTGCAGGTAACACATAAACTGCCCCCTTAGCATCTTCTACTGGTCCTGCAGGTCTGCAAAAGTCAGCCAATCCTTACCACCCCGAGAGTCCCCCACCTATGAGATGCCAATCAAATCCTACCATCTGTTGTGCCAGCCCCCTGTCCCATAATGGCATCACCAAAGTCAACCAACCCATCCAGCCCTACTGGCACATTGCTAGCCGGCAGATGTGGCACTCGGCTCTGGGAGGGTCAACACATAAATCCACTGAGTGAGGCCATACAGCTGCACCACCCACAGGCCAGCCTTCAGGACCAGCATGAACCCCCCCTTCACCCCTGTCCGCAAATGACCAATCATTGACCAGCAACAAGCATGCTGCCCAGTAATACAACTGCAAGTCCAGAAGGGCAATTTCCCATCATCTGGGCGGCACACCAACGTCCCAAGAGTGATTCTTGGGACACCCTCAGCCAAGAGTAGAAACTGAACCTCCATCTCCAATGCGTGAAAAAACAGTCCAGAACCTCAAGCAGAGAGTTTTGCACCACGTAGGGTAAGTTGGAGCTAAAAATAATTATGTTCAGAACTGTCCTACCCAATAATGACACAAGAAGCCACTGCCAGTGCTCCATGGCCCTACAAAAGTTCTGCAGTATTTGCCTGGCATTATTTTCATAGAACAGATTGCGGTCAGCAGTCACATAGACCCCCAGGTATGTAAAGCAGAACTTGGACAGTACCAACTGCCAGGGCCAACCCCCTGTGGGGTCCAGCTGGACAGTAGGTATAATATGGATTTACCCCATTTAAACTTGATGTAGCAGAAAAGCCAAAAGATGCTATGATTTCCATAACCCTCTGCAATGAGTGGTCTGGTTCGTCCACGTATAGGGAGATCACATCCTCCCAGTCCTCCTCCAAGTGGAGGCCTTGCAACTGTGTACCCTGTCTCCCATAGGACCTAGTCCATCAATGGTTCCATTGCCACCGCAAAGAGCAGCGGGGAGAGGGGACACCCCTGCCGGGTACACTGGCCAAACTTGAACTCCTCTGACAGAACCATGTTCAGCCTCACCCTCGCCGCTGTCTCATGATACAGGAGCCACACCAGTGCCCGGAATCTTGGGTCAAATTCCAGGTGCTCAACAAAGCCCACAATTAAGGCCACTGCATGGAATCAAATGCCGTCTCTGCATCCAATGGCAAGAGAAGGGACAGTTCCCCAATATGAAGCCACTGAGCCAGGCAATCAAAAAAACTCCAGAAATTGTGACACATAAATCTATGCGGCATGAACCCCGGCTGATCCAGAGCCACTATCTCCTCTATCACCTGCAAAAAGTGATTTGCCAAGACCTTGGCAAGCATCTTAGTGTCCACATTTAGAAGGGAAATCACCAAATACAAGGTGCACTCCTCTGGGGCTTCCCAGAATTATGGATCAATGCAACCTGCGCCTGCCATAGATCCCTAGGAATTGAGCAGGCCAGCGATCGAGCAGCATTAGCTGCATACGAGCACTGATGTGCCACCGGCCACAGATCCTCTAACCACAGTGACCACAGGAAAGAGCAAACTGTCAGGTCATCCCTGGGTGCCCCCTGTCAGCACCATACAAACCGCATACCCATCCCTCTTGGCAATCAGCAATCAATTTCCACATGCTCTGCAGGCCAGGTCCTTGAAGTCTGGATGACAATACCAGGGAGCCACTAGCAGATGCTCCCCATTTCACAAGCTACATACCACCCCCAAACAGCCCTATGAATAAGCCCATGAATGCATTATCTGGAAGAATATGGACCTAAAATTCTGACTCTCCCAGACCCTAGCTGAGTATCCTGTGTGTACCAAAGCCGAAACCTGCCTATCCCCAAGAAATCATTATAGGAACCCTTTAGATGTGGTTCCTGCTGTAGGATCAGGTCTGGAGCCTAACGTAACAAGTACCACTGCACCAGCCCCTCTTCAGCTTGTTTCCAAGCCCACTTACCTTCCAGAAGAGAAGGGAAACACCCCCAGCTATGTGTTTGGCACCCATCACCCATGGACTCCGCTGCTCTGCATTGCTCTTCTACCACTCATCTGCCAGCTGGTCTCCAGTGTAATTAACGCTTCTGCAGTTCCCTTAATTTTTACCCCCCACTCTGCCACCTTGTGCTGTAGGTGTAGAACAACCTGCCCCCAAAAGCCCAAGGTGCCTGCCACATCCACAACTATATGTACTGCTTACCACCGTGTCCTGTTAGTCCATAAGGGGAGCTGTGGCCAGCACTGCTGGTCGAAGCCCCTCCAAAACAAATCCACCCCTCCATACTCCTAACCCATCCTATGAGTGGAGCCCCATTGAATATGGCCTCTCAGGTGACCTCATCCACAGTCATGGGGGAGACCCTTGGGAGATCCACCCCCTCCTCATACATACCAGAGTTCACTGACCCATCCTCTGACAGCACTGAGGCAGGAGCTAGCGCATCCCAATGATTCAATGAGGGCAAAAGGAGTCCACACTGTATCTTTGCAACCATCTTGTCCCATTTCGCACTGCTGGGGGTCATCCTTGGCCTGACACAGATGCCACTGCTGCCTCTGAGTCTGCCACTCTGGTCCTACAACATTGGATGACTCTGCTGCACCAGCCAGTCTCACACCTCCTTTCTCTGTGAATAAGTGAATTGTAGAGCTTACTTCTACCCAGAGCTGGAACAGCAAGACATACTTAAGCTCGAGGTGCCACAGATGTCACTTGACTGCCAAGAAAGACTCATGTTTGCATTGGACCATTGTCATGTAGTCCAGGTAAGTGTAGTCCAGGTAAATGCTCACTGGGCCGTTCTTAATCTGTCGGGCCCAGGAGCACAGGTCAGCTGGAGAATATGATTATGATCCTTGAAGTTAAGTAAGCAAGCCACAATGGGTCTAGGCTATGTTCCAGGTGCCAGGGGATGTCCTGGGATCCTGTGCACCTTCTCCACTGAGAACAATAGCGTCACTGTATAACCCAGCACCTTGGAGGCTAACTACTGCTCAAGAGAAAGTTCTGCTGAGGGGCCCTCGGCCTTCTCAGTGACCCCCACCAGTCAGACATTGAACGCCCCTCAGCATCTTCCACCTTTGCATGGAGTACCTCCGCTTCCTTCTGCAGCCAGGTCAGGTGTTCCTCATGATCTGCCACTGTGGGATGCACCCAAGCCGCAGTTGATTCCACATCCTTGACCCTCTCAGCCCATTTTGAGAAGTGCGCCCACCTCACTCTGGTGCTCCGAAGCATTTTTTGTGTCTTGAATAGCTGCAAGTATCATGGCTGTGTGGGTTTCCAGTTCATAGACGGGTCGGGCCACTCACAGGCCTCCGCCGCCTTCTTCACCGACACGGGCCCCCCTGCTTACTGTGCACCATCACAAAAGCCAACCAGTCCAAGCCCATCAGCTACCGAAATTCCTCACAGCCTCCAAATGGCACTCCAGGGGGGGTCTTTTGCCAGGTCCAGTGAAGAACAGGGGACTTGACACCCCAGAGTCAATGAGCACCCCCTTGAAGGCTCCTTCCTCTGCCAATAGGAGGCAGCCAGTCCAGTCTCTCCCAACTCCTTCTCACAGCCTTCTTCTGAGCTCACCTCCAACACCAGCTTGACTCCAGCTTCAGCCACACTACCAGCCACGTAGGCTCCAGCAGAGTGCCCACACACTGCCCCCAGATCTCCCACGCCAACAGTCCTCACAGTTTCCAACTCACTCCAGGCCAAGTGAGGGGAAGGGGGTCAAGAATCCCCTAGTCACTGAGCACCAACTCAAGAACACACTTCTCCCTTCCCCTCTCCCAGGTAGGCAACCAGGTCGACCCAAGGAGCACCCCTCCAGCTCCTCACTAGAGCCCTCTTCTGAGCTCACTGCCTCTACCAGGGCCACTCTGGCTCCAGCCTGCACTCCCTACTGCACAGACTACCGCACAGAACACTGTAGGCCCGATCTGCGTTTAGGGGCACCCCCAGCCATTAGGGCACTCCAAGTCCATGAGGCCCCTCTGCAGCTCAGACCGCCATCTCAGAAGGGCCATCTCGACCTCCTCCAGGTCCACTGTGCTACTTTTCAGGGCTCGCTCAGCCTCACTGGCCTATTTCCCTGCCACCAGGCCCCCACTCAGCCATGGCACGGCTCAGCTTCGCTTGCTGGTGTCCCTTACTGCGGGCCATGGACTGCAAGCAACTTGGCTCCGGCAGTCCCAACAGGCACCACGGGGCTCCGTGCCAACAGCAAGAAATCTCGCAGTGACCCCCGACCGCCAGGCAGTGTCGAGGGGGACAATGCTGGGGCAGATGCAGCGGGGTACCTTCAGCAGCAGGCTGGTGCTGTCAGAGCTAAGGACTAAGCATCAGTCTCCATTGCTCCTGTGGCCACACTCCTTTATCTCACTTTTGCAGGTTCCTGCTTTCTCCCTTTATGACATTTTTTCAATCTTCTCTTCCTACTTCTTTCTTCTTTGTTTTTTCCCTCTTTAGCGTGTGGTGAATATCTTATGTAAAAAAAATAACTGCTGGTCCCCAAAAATGAGAGCCGATAGACATATCAGAAACCACTGGCTCATATGAGGCACTGTGCATCAAGGAGCAGCGCCATCAAGACCTCGGGGCTACATGGATCTAATGATGGTGATGATATGTGGGCATTTTTGATCTTGTTATGAAAGAGGAGTCCCGCTTCCTGATACACTCCTCTATCCTAATAGCTGTTTCTACTATAGTGCCCCTGGAACTTGAAAAAGTCAAATGTTGCGCATATTGCTTTGCTATTGGTAGTCCGATTGTAAAACAAAGCTTGTAGTGTAATGTATACACACTCCTCTTTTTAAAGCCTCATTGGGTCCACTAGCCTCACCAGTAGGTATAAATCCAGTTACCACTATTGGGTGCTTTCATTTTGTGTGTTTTGCCCCACAAATGTAGTGGTTCTAGGATAATATTAAATCAATTTAGATAATACCACACTGCCCCTTGCTTTCATGAGAACACATTATCCAACACTGATGATAGCAAATCAAGTAATTCCAATTAGATAACTTCGACTGTTGGAGTGTTCTAATTGTAGTGCCTAAGCGCAATGCTCAATAAGCACACTGTGCCTGACTCACAAAGGTAAACGTACTTGTCCTATATTTTTATGTGCAGAATTCTCTACCCGACTGCGAATTCTCTTTACTATTAGTAAAATTAAACTTGTAGTTTGTGAATATAAAAAAAAATAGTAAATAGTGCTTTTTGTCTTTTATGGGATCTCCCTTTTCTTTTATGAGAATGAGCTTGTCTTTTCATTGAAAGGCATTACATTCGTAAATTTTAGCTAGCAAACACTGATGCATTAATGTTTGATTTTACGTAGGCACTATGGAAGAGTTAACAATGATAAACCACCTTTTTGCTAGTGTTCTGTAATACCTATGACCTAATAGATTGATAGACAATACTTAACTAGTAAAGTATTTATTTTTCAAGGTCATACTATGACTCATCACTATAGGGAGTGCCCACGGTTTGCACTGTAGAAGAAGATGTGGTCGAACAACCAGAGCTGCTGACTTTGGAACTGAGGAACCAGGTATGAGTCCCAAAGCTGGTCTATGATTCTGGGCACATCACTTTGGGCCTGATATAGAGTTTGGCAGATGGGGTTACTCTGTCACAAATGTGATGGATATCCTGTCTGCTGTATTACAATGCCATTATATCCTATGGAAATCTTAATATGGTGGATGGGATATCCGTCACATTTGTGATGGAGTAACCCATTCGTCAAACTCTAAATCAGGCCTTTAGTCTCCATGTGCCTAAAAAATTAATCGGACCTTATGCAGTGCTCATGTAAAGAGCTATTGGGCCATCTTCATGTTATATAAAAACTGGAAAAAAAAAGAAAACAAAGCTAGTCATCCTACTAGTGTGCTTAAAAAAGGTGTGTGTGTGGCACCCAATTAGTATAATTATTATTCTGGAAGACTGAAGAACAATTTCCTACTAAGTACTGAAATTAATATACTGATTCACAAAACATTTGCAATCATTACATAGAAATGAACCATGTTTAATGGATACAATTTTTGAAGAACAAATTATACACTACCTGGTAGTACGTTTTAGGTTTGCAGGAAATGGGTCATATTAATTGTAAGTTTCAAGTTTGCTTAATCATTGTATACACTAATTAATATCACAAAAGTTTAACAGTCCACACTGTTACAAGGTCAACACCGATTTGTAAATGCTATGAAGGCAAGAGCAAAAAATGCTTCTGCAGGCCCAGAAATCACATCTTGAAAAATACATTTTACCTACCATAGCAAATATAATTCTCAATCCAGTTAAAACAAGTATATTGTTTAACTGGATTGAGTATATTCTTTACTCTACTTCACTCTTGGACAGGCGCTGCTCCGTTTCCCCGCGGACTTCAGAGTACACAAGCTTATCAGGGCTTGGCATACTGAGCTAGGACCAATTAGTAAACTTTCTGCATTAGACAATATCACGGGGGCAGCTTGCTCCACTGTGCTACCTCATGATACTATTGAGGGACTTTTGTATATGCAAGTTTACAGTGTGATAATTAGACAACAAGATCAGCCTTGATAAATTCACAAGGGTGACGAAACGTCTCGGCTGTTGCAGATTTATATGAACCACAATAAAAAGATCTCAACCATATATATTTCCATGCATCCCTACTCCATTGGATTATTTGAGCCTATGAACTTAATGACATATTTGTGTGGGGAAGGTATCTGTTTAACTGGCTATATTGGTCTCTTGTTGATCACTATGATACAAGCTCTGGTAGCAGGGCATTGTTACCTGACTTGCACCAAGTAAAATTGATTGCTTTGATTGCTTTTAAGGATTACATTTCCCAATACACTGTTTGCATTTTTTCCGCTGTGGAGGTGCACATGTTGATTCCACTGCTACCCTTTTCTATATTGTAATTATCACAGGGAAATAGGGATTATATTCCAAAAATGGTCAATACATAACTGTTTAGTCTGAATATTTGTGTTGTAGTATGCAAGTTCTGATCAAGCCATCTGGTAAGCCTGAGCCCCTTACTCAAATGACTACCAGAAATTGCTGTATTTAATAAAAAGTCAGTTCCAAGTGAATTTTTGCGTGACTCCCTCATTCATGTGATTTGCTCAAAGATGATTGGATATCACGCCTTGTTGCTCTTGCATATGGTTGGTCCCTGTCTGTAATGGCACAGTAAGGGTAGAAATGATGGAATGCGCTGCGCGTACATGCCGCTGGTTCACATTGATTCAAGGATTTCCATCATCACTTTTGTGCTGCCTAAGCGAGTCACTGGAAGGAAGGTGTGCTTGGAAAAACCTCTGAGTCTTACTACGCCAAATGTACTGAAGCAGCCGAACAACATCACATTTCTGGTGTTGCGTGTGTCTTTTCAGACCTGACGTAGTAGTTATGGATGGAATGCTCCTTCTGGATCGGAGCCAAGAGTGATTTGGAACTCGTTATGCCCTGTTTGTACAAAAAGAGGGTCACATACATGGTAGATAGGTGTCAGGTCTGTGACACTGAATATACCTTTCCTTTACTACCCCTTATATATGCATAGAAATTGAACAATACGCTGGAGCAGATGTGCACTTCACTCCTCGTCCTCTGCCCAGGGCCCGACTGAGGAACCAAAAGCAGCTCTGGCACAAATGGTGAAACCAGCCCTGATCTCCTCACTTGTGCTCTCTCTTTCCATCCATCCAGGGTCCATCTCGCCTTTCTGCTCGCTCTCTGATCTGTAGCTCACTCTCCATCCCTCACTTCCTTTTTCCGTCTCTCTTATTTGAATCCCCTGTGCATGCTGCAATTAACCTCGTGGAGTCTGGGAATAAGGCACCAGCAGCGGTTATGGGCTTTCGCCGCGGCTTCCAAGGACTCCAGCCCGCCTAAGAAATGCCTGAATAAAAGGCCAGTCAAGCCCTGTCTGCCTTCCCGTGCGTGAGTGAAAGATAAAGGGTCTTTAAGTCATTCAGCAGACCCTTGTCTCCTTACTTCTGTGAACCCCGCACCTCGTTGCTCACTAAGGCCGGGTATTCAAAGGGCTTGCGCTCATTGTCTCTCCATCCTATAGACCAGGAATTGCCTTTGTGAATCATAATCTACACCGTGGGCGTCTCAGGTTTGTGACAACTCACGTGATTTAGCAGAAAATATTTATAAACTCTCATAGGCACCTTCACTAGCCTCGTGCCAACCAGTAAACCACTGGCACATGCTAGAACCTTTATGACATGACACACACCACTCTTACAAACAGAAACAGACAACAAACCCCACAAAGCCTAGCAGAAATTGCTCACATACTAATCTCTGAAGGCACTATGTAGCGATGGTTATTAGCGCCTGGATACCCTCACAGGAGACAAGAAGCTTGTTAAAAAGTTCATGAGATGTACTGCACATGGGGTGTAAGCTACAAAAGCACTTACAAAGTCCACGGGGAGTGGGTACAAAGCACTAATCGCGGTTTCATTAATCGGTAAAATCGGGAAATGTAATTAGAGTTCGGCAGGTAAAAACAACGACAGATTTATACTCGCACCCAGTTCCTGTGCCCCAACATTTTTTTTAACGGCTCTCAGTTGAACAATAAATATAAATGTTTTTCTTATTAGTGGCGCATGTTGTTTTTAAAGCAGTATTTGAATCGCCACACTTTGATCATGGCAACTCCATGTCCAGTGCTCATGAATTGCAACTAAGCCAGAACAGTCCACTGACTCAGAGGCGTTTTAAGGCATGGGCAAAGCGGGCTCTGGCCCAGGGCCCCAGCCCTTTTAGGGGGCCGCCAATAGAGGCAGCTCTGTTCTGCAGCCAGTCATGCCCCGATGACCTTGAATAATGTATTTTTAACGTGGGTGATGTGTGAGGTCTATTACAGACATTTTACAGACAAATTTTATGTTTATGTTTGATGCAACAGCCATATAAAGTTTCTTTTAGATCAAAACAAGACCTCAGTTATGGGTAATGGAAGGGTGTCACACAGATTATTTGCAGTGATATTAGTGAGCTGCTGAGGTGTTACAATATTAAAAGCACGTTTCACTATCCCTGAAAATTAGATGTAGACACATTTAGAATTTGGAGGGAGGTGCCTGTGAATTGTCAGTGACCTGTCCAAAGAGGGCATGAAACTGCGGAAATTGGATCATAAATTCAAATCTGTTCGGAACAGGGGCTCCCAAAATACGTTTGTACATTTGGCCCAGGGCCCCAAAACTCCTTAAGTTGTTCCTGCACTGACCACATCTCTCAGTTCAAGAACAATGTGCATGTGGGCCCAGTGTGACAATCAAATCACCTCTCATTATGACAGAATACAAATGAGCTCTTGACATGCTCTTCCTCTTGGCAACGCAGCTCAGCTTGTCTTCTAGGAAACAGTATGCACTTACATCTTCACAAAATTGTAGGTAAAATAACTCCATTGAAGACAGTGGACTTCAAATATGCAGTGGTCAAAAAAGCAGTCGCAAAAAAGTCACTGCAAATTTAAAAATGTAGTGGAAAAAAGTCCCATTTGTCACCCTTCTCACTTATACAAAATGTAAACCTTAACTTAGCTCACATTTCCTCCCAGCATAACTCTACTCTATCAACTTTCCTTTCCCCTTACCTGAGTCCTAACCCCAACCTTGACTCTAATCGTAAACATTACCTTAGCCCTTACACCCTCCCTTACTTGAATTTTAATCCTTATCTCACCGCTAGTCCTTACCGACTCTTAACAGCAAACCTTACACTAACCCTTGTGCTAGGCTGTAACCTGAACCTTACTCTACACCATTCCCTATCTCATCCCTAACCTTTACTCTTACTCTAAACCCGTCCCTTGTCCTAATTCCCATCCTTACCTTTCTCATAATTCCATCTCACATCATTCCCTACTCTGCTCATCCCATAGAGTAACCTGAATTTATCTCGCCCCTTTTTAACCGTGAAAAGTAAGCCATTCTCAAAATGAATGTATCATTCATTACTTCAATTATTTTTTGGTTAAAGAATATTTAAATTAAAGGCGACATTTTTTAAACCTTCTTGTTAAAAAAAAACACCCATTCGTTAAATAAGCTACTTTTTGATTCATGTTTTTGTGCCACGACTTTTTATGGGTCTTTTATGCCAATCCCTTTACAAAGGAGGCTTTTTGCAGCTTCTCCTGGGCCCCTTCTGAACCCCTTTTCATCTCCAGATTTTACCATATACCCAGTGGAGTAACGAAAATTGAGGGGGGCCCCCGTTCAAAGTACATGAAGGGCCCCCCTTCAGACTCACTTACGAACTCTCTGGCCAGGATACATTGCTGAGGCCCCCGACCCCCTGCACTGCAGGGGCCTTTGTTACACCACTGCATATACCAAGAGAGAACAATATTGCAATATTGCTCTAATTCAGTGGTCTGCTCGCGAAGCAACACCTTTGCATGCCAGGCAGGGCCGGATGGGCCTTTTATTTCACTGGGCATTTCCGGGGTAGGCTAGAGCCCTTGGACGCTGGTTTTGAAAGCCCAGGGTAGCCCCAGGGGCCTTTGCCACTTTCCCCAGCTCCATTAGGTAGCATAAGGGAAATGAAGATGGAGAGCAATGGAGCCCTGATCAGCAGGCAAGAACGCTCAGATACGATTCATGATCGTTAACACATATCAGATTATGTATAGGTTCCTATTGCGAGGGTGGATAGTGCTCTTTGAAGAGGTGCGTCTTCAGTTTCTAACACCTGCTCAGCCTAAGGTGTAACTGACATAACTCACCAGTGGAACAGAGACAGGCATGAAAACAACTCAAAGAGTGTCCGATCCAAGCAAGAGCAGGGAACCCACACAATAATGACACAGTACACAGGAAGGCAATAAGTAATACTCAACACGACCATAACCACTGAACCTGGAAGTAGGCTTTAGGGGTAAGTTTGATGCCTTGTGTGAATGTCACTGAACACCACTAGCAGGAAAGCCAGATTGTAAATTTGGTCATTTACTTCAAAGACAGAGCAAGAGTGGGTAACAAAAGTAGCTTCCCACTGTTGTCACATCATAAAGGAATTCCAGGCTGTTCTGAAAGGTCTTTCTGAGAGCTTTAAATGTGTGATGGGTCTTTGTTCTGATGGAGAGTAGAGGACAAAGCTTCGCGGGACCGGAGGGAAGTTCTAGTTTGTGGTGTTCACACTCCACTTTCCTTGACTATGGTGTTGCAGAAAATGCTTGTGCAGCAAAGATGTAGAGTTTTATCTAGTGATAAGGGTGGTGATTTCATGACTAGTGCAGCGAGGAATCTTGGGTGCAAGTGGACATAACATTTTGAAATGCCAGAGCACACTCGGACTTCACTGAACATGCAGGTCCACCCCTACAACCACGGCAAAAATTCATCTCTCCCATGCACAGAGAAAGATGTGTGCCTAATGCTCACGATTACCTGATGGAGCAATCCTAAAGAGACTGATAATAAGGAGTAGTGGGTGCAACTGCATAATTTATTTTCACACGTTATATACATCTTTTCCACAATAAACAAACAATATGGAAATTACACTTGGGCAGTTGTTTGCATGAAAATTATATGTGAGATATGCTATGCCCAAGCTTGTGTGCAATGTCACGTCAGGTAACTCCTCAACGCACTGAGTGATTTTCTGCGTGAAAATGATACTCAAAGAATGCTTTTAGGTAAAATAAATCAAACTCCATGCAATACCTACTCAATATACGGGGTGGTTATAGGTGGGTTTCTATTCAAACCAGATTCCAGTGCCCAAAAAATTACTTGAAAAAGGCAAAAAATACGTGAAAGAGTCAAAATCCAATTATTTGATGTACAAAAGAGTACGATTGGTTAAAATAATTGCCCGGGCCCAATTCAAAGGCAGTTTATTCTGGTGCTTTTTTGTACTATTTTGCACCGCCACTAGATGGTGACTTAAAGCTGCCACCTTACCTTGTCCTATGCACAAGCTGGCCCTGCACACACATGCCAAGTACCTTCAGCAGGCAGAAGGCGTGCACAGGAAACCTAAGTATCCTCTTTCACAATCGTAGGCTGGAAAAGTTTATAACAAACCAAATTTCACAAATGGCCTTGATAGAGCTGGGATCTGGCGAGGGGCTTACATAGGTTATGCATAGTTTTAACGGAATACTTGTAATATATTATAATTATTTTCTCAATTCAAGTTAATGTGAAAATGGTCACTTATGCTCCAAATGACATTGTTCCTAAAAGCACACACTGCTCCCACTAGATTCATGTAGCATGAAAGTGAAATATTTGCAGCTCTGAACTTACCCGAACCTTTTCTGAATCTATGACTTGTAGAGAAGTATTCTGCTACAGTAATCTTCTTTACAAGGGGTATACTTTGATGATATTTAGTAAAACAGTATTTACTTTATATTTTGTTTGGAACTCATCACTATAAAATCTTTTCAAACTTCTTCCGAAAGAACTCCTAACTCTATTGTTCACTTTCAGCGTTTCCTTTGGTGCCCTAAGCTGCAAATACACATTGTGCTGTGCATCTCCTCTGTGTCCTGATACAGCCCAGTGTTCAAGGATTGCAAAAAGACCTAGGTAAGGAGCCCAGAGATTTTTCTGGGTAAATAGTATTATTTGTGCAAAAGTGTTTGTTTCAGCTACCTGTGTTTGTTTTACTGTGGACTCTCTGTGTTTCAGGCAGCCTGGCCTCTGTTAAAGTTGTATTTTTTTAAATTAGTTTTTGCCGTGACTGTGTGAATTGCGTTGCTAGTTTGTGGCCCCCCTTTTCTCTCTTCTAAGTAAAAAGGCTACATACATCTTGCAGAGTGTGTTTTTAGGAGACTGTTTTAATCTGTTTGTGTGATTTAAATTGTGCTTAAAAACTGTCTGCCCCCCCTGTATTTTTGCCTTTAAAAAAGCCCGATTTTAGAGTGCGTGCCCAGCACTATTGCAGTGTTTGTTTCTTAAACAATCTCTCCCTTACCTGGAAAGTAGACTCTGCTAGCTTGGAAGTGTGGATTCAGCCTGTCTGTATCCAAGGAGATTCTGAATAGAGCAGCAGTTGCCTTTCCCCCTGACCACATGGACTAGAGTTCAGTTAACTTGCTCCTTATATACGTTCCTATTGGTTGTTGCATATGCTGTTGTGATAGGTTGTTGGGAGATGGTCTTTCATTGGTTGCTGGCTCCAGGGCTGCAGTTATGATTGGTGGATAGTGCTGGGAATCTGATTGGCTGTTGGCTGTAGGTCTGAGATTCTGATTGGCTGTTGGTTCTAGGGCTGTGATTGGTGGATAGGGCTGAGATTCTGATTGGCTGTTGGTTCTAGGGCTGTGATTGGTGGATAGAGCTGAGATTGATTGGCTGTTGGTTCTAGGGCTGTGATTGGTGGATAGGGCTGAGATTCTGATTGGCTGTTGGTTCTAGGGCTGTGATTGGTGGATAGGGCTGAGAATCTGATTGGCTGTTGGTTCTAGGGCTGTGATTGGTGGATAGGGCCGGGATCCTGATTGGTTGATGGTTTTAGGGCTGGGTCTGTGATTGGTGGTCAGGAATAGGGCTATGATTGGTGATTAGGGCTGGGTCTCCCATTAGTTGTTAGAATCAGGGCTTGAAATTGGATTGGCTAGGGTTAGGACCAGCTTCTTATTGGCCAGTAGGGCTATAAAAGGCTAGGACTCAGGGCGTCTCAGCCCGGGCGTCGAGGCAAAGGGCGGAGAGGACAAGGGCAGTTGTCTGTTTGGGCCTGTTCGGTACAGGTAGGGACTAGGGACTAGGACCAGAAATGCTGCCCAATTCATATTTGACCATGAATGGTTTCAGTCCCTACACATCCCTCAACACTCAAACACATATTCTACAAAGACATCCAACTCATGCATCACAAACTGATCACAGACAGATTGCATTGCCCCATTACCCAACACAATACTCTATATACAACACATATACACATATCCCCCACTCCCCCACAACTACTACAGTCAAACACCTGCATTCTCACAGCCAACACTACTCTGTCCTCTCCCACTAACACAACCTGCCATCACCCACACAATACAAAACTACAGCATACATTTCTCTCAGTCTCCAAGATACACATTCTCTGCTCATACTAACCAACACTATCCGCTGTTTGCTCCACACAGACCACCTGTCATCATAACAATGCCCAAACCCTGCCTTCAAACACATCATGTACAAACACTCTTCCCCTCTCTTCACCAAGTACACACAACCATACAATCCCCACATTTCACTCCACCACACATATTACCTCTTCCAGTCATCGCAACTAACACTAACTCCCCTGACACACATCCATCACCTCTTACACACCTCATACATTCATCTCCAAAACACATCAACACCCCATCTAACACTCAAATTCCACTTACCAGCACTAACTCACATACAAATCCCTCACCAAAAACAACTACACCAATATCCCCTCTCACTATTCCACAAAAACAATACCGACCACAAACATCATCACATCAAAGCAACACAAACTTCCATTACACTTATCGTCATACCCACTCCCACCCCCAGGACTACACAAACAATACAAATTCCATCCAATCTCCACCCTTACCCCCCATTCTTCACAAACACCTACCACAAGCACCCCAACCCAGCAACTTTCATTCACTCGCCTCTCCTCCATTGCACAATTTAGAGCCTTACATCATGATCCACATGCTCCTCCACCACCCCTAACCCATATTCCAGCCACACTAAACCAACACAAGCAAAATAAAAAACAGGCCACTCATAGCAACCTCGCATCCCCTTGTCTGTTACATATTAAAACTACCCTACAAAAAAAGTACACTCCTCATGGCTCTCTCAGCCACCAAGTCCACCACCCACACACAGAGACCCAACAAAATGCCTCCTTAACCTGCTGGAAGAGGAACACTATGTTGAAAAGCAAGACTATTGTGAGCCTCAAACAGTTATCACAACTACCAACACTCCTGCTTCAAGCTCACATTACACTAGTTACCCTTCTCCTAAACAAAACAACACTACCACTAACACACCTTTTCTAAACTGCCAGCTCATAAATGCTCGATCACTCTAAAAAAACAAGCACCACATCTACGACCTGCTCACAGACACACAACCTGATTCACTATTCATAACTGAATCCTGGTTGGGAGATGACATGGCACCAGTGTTGCACGAAGCCGTTCCTCTGGGCTATCAAACCATCACTCAAAACCGTATAGGCAAGAGAGGAGGTGGACTAGCTATTATATTCAAACAGGCAATGAACCTCATGAAAACAGACAACATCTCCATACAAGGTTGTGAAGCCCTCCTTACCAGATGCCACCCTACTCCAACTTCCTCCTGTAACGTTCTCCTCCTTTACAGACCTCCACCTAACAACTCCACTTTCCCAGATGCTTTTCTAGACACAGTCTCAAACCTTATTACACTATACTCCAATCTATGCATTCTTGGGGATCTAAACATTTGGTTTGACAAACCCAATATGCCCCATCCAAAAGCTATCACCACTGGCCTAGTCGCATTGAACCTACATCAGATTGTACACAATCCCACACACATCGCTGGTCACATCCTAGATGTCATTTTTGCTAAGCCTGAACTAGTTACTATTCATAGCATCACGCCAATCACCTGGTCAGACCACCATATGATAACTTTCCAACATACAACTCCACAAATCAACACACCCCACAACTACTTACATACATACACCTATCGACCATGGAGCAAACTCAATTTGGATCACTTAGAAACAAAACTAACAGCAAACACAGATCTAGATACAATTAATTCTGTGCCAAAACTTTATGAGTGGCTACAGGAAGCTTTTGATGTCCTAATTCCACTCAGAAAAACTAAACACGACAAAAGAAAACCAACACCTTGGAGAAATACAGAACTTAAAAAGATAAAGCAACAAATCAGAAAGTTGCAGCGGACCTGGCTCAAAAAAAACAACAGTCAAGACAAACTGCAGATACACAAACTTAACAGGATATACAAATCATCAATCAAAAAAGCTAAAAAAAGATACTACTCAGACAGAATTCAAAATGCTCAATCTACAACCAAGGAATTTTATAAAATTCTCAATGAATTTCGAAAACCTACATGCATGGAAGGAAGTCATCCCACTACTCAAGATTTCACTAACAAATTGGCAACTCACTACACAACCAAGGCAAACACATTGGACTCCTATTTAAAACAGAAGAAAACCATCAGCACCAACCCCTTTCCTAAAATACCCTTTAAGAATAAACCAACCCAACCTCTACGGTCCTTCAAACAAATATCCCAGGATGATTTTATGGATTTGGTCAAAGCAAGCAGACCTTCTGGTTGCCCTTCTGACCCTTGCCCACCACAAATCTTTAAGAACATTCTTCTATCTACTTCTGCTGCAACACCTGTAAGAAGAATCATCAACAACTCTTTAACTTCAGGAACTTTTCCTATAGACCTGAAAAAGGCATACATACGACCTTTATTAAAGTAAACAAACTTAGACCAGCAAGACCCCAACAACTACAGACCAATCACAAATGGACCTTTCCTGGGCAAATTGTTAGAAAGAGCAGCATTCGCCCAGATGCCACAATTCATTGAAGACAATTCTATACTTTCAGACTTCCAAACTGAATCCCGCCCAGGAAGAAGCACTGAATCGGCACTCATGGCAATCTGGGACGATCTTAAAAACACAGTCGACTGAAATGGAGTTGCTGCACTACTTCTCTTGGACCTCTCAGCTGCCTTTGATACGGTTGACCATGACACCCTAACTCAAAGACTCCACGAAGCCGGCATACAAGGGATTGCTCTCGACTGGATTACTTCCTATCTTCAAAAAAGATCTAATATCATCCACTCGCCCCCCTTCTCGTCCGAACCCTACCTCACAAAAGCAGGGGTCCCCCAAGGGTCAATCATCTCACCTTTGCTTTTCAACATCTACGTGATATCTTTGCCAGAACTGATCAATGATTTCCATCTCACATGCTACAACTATGCAGATGACACACAAATACTACTTAAATTAGAATGCCCCAAAAACATTGAAAACTCACAAATCTTCAGTTGCCTCAGAGCCATTGATCAGTGGATGACCTGGAGCCATCTCAAACTAAATACCTCCAAAACAGAAATACTCATATGTGGTGACTGGAAAAATGATGACCCTCTGTGCGTCTGGCCTGACGATCTCGGACCACCTCCTCAATTATCCAAGGAAGTTAAAAACCTAGGAATCACCATGGATTCCAAGTTAACTATGAATGCCCAAGTGGACAAATTAGCACGCACAAGCTTCATCACCTTGAAGACTTTACGACGCATCTTCCCCCACCTCGGATTTCCACACAAGGTGCAAGCTACTATCTCGCTTGTACTATCCAAACTGGATTATGCCAATGGCCTCTACCATGGATCATCTCTATCTCTTATGAAAAAACTACAACGTATCCAGAATTCCGCAGCCAGGCTACTATTACATATAAAGCCGCAAGCCCACATCTCCCCTGCCTTGAGAGCACTACACTGGTTACCCGTTGTCAGAAGATGCACTTTCAAGCTGCTTTGTATCACCCACAAAGCTATACATGGAACAGGACCGCTTTTTATCAGAAAGAAAATTACCAAATACATCCAACAAAGAACCCTCCGCTCAAGATTGGCACCCCACCTTAGAACACCACCATACAAGAAAAAGACTATAGGTGGTACATCCTTCTCCGTCCAAGCAGCCAAACTATGGAATTCATTACCCCCAACTATAAGAGCCACAGATAACTTTCTTGTCTTCAGAAAACTACCCAAGAGTTGGCTCTTTCCTTCATAACCACCATTTTCAAACAACTATGAACTGCATAGGCCTATGTTGATAAATATTTTTTCAGATCATATGTACATTTCTATTTATTTATAGTTTCTTTAGAATATATGTGTTGCTACTATGTCATAACAATAAAATACACACACACTCTTCAAACCTGTTTGACTAAGTATTTTTTACCCATGGTTCTAATTATGTATTGTATGTGCATATGTGTATGTATTCATGTGTATGTGTGTGTGGGTATATATATATATATATATATATATATATATATATATATATATATATATATATATATATATATATATATATATATATATATGTATAAAGTATCTTATACTAGATATCTATGAATTCCTACTCTCATCTTATCACACTTATCTACTCATCATCATATGTCATGTCTCTATCAAACTATCCTCCATTCTCACTCTGACTCATCCCAAATCCGTTCTACTACTTTCATCTCCTAAATAACTCTGCCTAAGCTCTTCCCTCCGCTTCCACATCTAACTCACCAAACCTCACTCTACTACCGTGACCTCCCAACAACCCTACTAAATTCTCCTGCATTTATCTCACCCTGCTACTATGCTCTCCCTAACCCTTCCACATACTCTTCCCCCCTCAACCCCCCTTTACTCATCCCAAGCCTTTGGGTTGAGTAAATGAAGGGTATACTCCCAATTAACACTTCTGGATTTCTTTCCTCCTCCACCCCTCCATTACTCCAGTCAATCTAACTAACAAACTCTCATATCCGCGGCTCAAATGAACTCATAATAATACTAAAACTGTACTCATTATTTAACAATACTAATCCATCACTAATTCTTGTTGGGTTCCAGAGTAGCGTGCTACTCATCGAAAAGCGCTTCGACGCCTCGTCAGGGGTAGTAAGCGCTATATAAATACGATTACAATACAATACAATTGCAGCTTAAGAGAGGTGTTTGTCTTTCAGCTGCAACGTGTATTTGATGTATCTTTCGACAGATGTGCTCCTTCCAAATTTAAATGAATTTGTGTATGCTCCGATCTAAAAATGTTACAATATTTAGATTTTATTATATAATTTCTAAAATGCTGTATAGCCTCAAAAGTGCTTTCTCGATAGTAATATAAGTATCTCCCATTAGCGATGTATTGTTGGGATATTCTCCGACAGACAAATACTGTTGCTCTCTCTTCCCTTGCCCATTCTGTTTTCCGGTGACTATTCAACATGAATTAATTTTCCTGAAAGGTGCGTTTTTTTCCGAGCTTTAGTGAGTCCATGACCGATTCTTATTATATGAACTGAATTCGGCCTTGGAAGAAGAATCTGTGGTTCTAGATTAAAATTTTAAAATAGTGAATCGTTTGAGGATGATGAGAGTTTTTCAAAGTGGTTATAGCGGGAGAGATTGAGGGATTTGATGATATATGGGATGGGGCTAAGGTTGGTGCTGAGGCAACTGGGTGTTATCAGGGCCGGCGATAGGTCGGTGTGACCTGTGACCACACAGGGCGCCGGGCTCGGGAAAGAGGGGGGGGGTTGTTTTGAAATATCTTATAGGTTCAAACGCACCTGTTGCAGAGTTACTTGTGTGTCTAGGAATTTTCTGGCAACTGTAAAAAAATGTCAGGATAACTCTGGGAATGAATGTACCTGCTGAAAAGAATTTGGAGGATTTCCATAGTAGCACAGAGAGTTAATATGCCTGCTGCAAAACCGTGTACCATGCAGATCACAGAATTGCATTTTATGCAGATAGCTGGGTAAGTTACTGTTTTTGTCAAAGAGATCATTTTGTTACTTTCAGTTCCTAAGATACAATGCTAAAATACCACAAACTGACATTAAAGAGCTGCATGCAAACTGCAAGGCATAGGTTTAGTTCCTTATGTTTTTCCTGTGTCTTTTATTATCCTAAGGTTACTAAAAAGGATTTAGTTGGGTAGGAATCAATTCTTATTAGTAAAGTCAAGTCCCACCACTGTGTTACATTTTAGATCCCGAGATTGTTTATCTAGGCCAAGCACTTCTAAGCTATACTGCCTACCAGTATGGGCAACATTTGACTCCTTTACCTTGTAATCCTTATTGTCTTATGTAAAATTTCCTATACACTAATTTACACACTTATAAATTATTGTTTCTGTATAATGTATGGGTGATGAAAAGTGCTTTGACACCCTATACTGGTATGTGCAGTGCTATAAACCAAATGAAACACATATGAGAGACTGGCTATGGAGAAATAAGAGGTGTAAGAAATTGGGTTATTGGTTGAGGGGGGGACCCTTACTTAAGCAACAGCCACAATCCTTGTCAGGGTGAGTCACATGCAAACTCCGAATTCACCTGTGCTCAACCCTCTGGTAGCTTGGCACAGAGCATATAAGCTTAGCTTAGAACCAATGTTTAAAGTACTCATGCAGAATTTCAAACAGAAATAAAGTAAAAATGCAACACAAAATATTCCCACACAATTTAGAAAAATAGAGTAAATTCTAATGAATAAACAAGACCAAAAGGATAAAACTCCAATCAGTAGAACTGGAGATATGCAAGTTTAAAGATGCCATTGAAAATAACAGCAAAAAGCACAAAGCTCCAACTGTGAATATATGGTTGTTCTAGACCAGGAAAAAGTCACAAGTCGCGATAGAGCATGGACTGAGTACAGCAACCCATTTAGGCCCGCTGAACAAGAGTAACTGAACTCCTCGTTGTGAAGAGTTGCGGAGTCCCATGTCAAGGATGCATTGCACAGCCTGGGGTGTGCCAGGTCTGGGTCGGATAGGCGTCATGCAGCGTCAGTTCCAAGGAAGAGCAAAGTTGTGATGCAAGGTCCTGCGTCATTGTTGAAGATTCCATCAAATGAGGGGGACTTGTGATGTGAAGTCCTGCATCGTAGTCGAGGCTGCCGTCAGTGAGAGGCTTGTGATGTGAGGATTTGCATCAAGGATGCATCACACAGCAGCAATTGCGATAAAGCTACGGGCTGCAGTGTGAGGTCCTTGCACCAGGAAGGTCCATGCAGCAGAAGCAATGCATCAGTTCTGCTCAGGGTTGATTCACAAAGCAGAGAAGATGCGTTGGTTCTGGGGAGTCCACAGATGGGCTGGCAGGTCACCTTCAGGCCCACTTCTAAGGGTTTAGGAATGGGTTGGCAGGGTAGGTCTCACAGATGGCAGAGTCCAGGTGCTGAGTTAAAGGTTTTTGGAGCCTTCTGTCCCTGAGGATCTACTCAGGAGACCAGCTAACTAGCCCTTGGAGTCTCTCTGGGGCCCTGGGTTCAACAGATACAGGTCCAGTACTTCTCATTCAGACAAGAGAGCAGCAGGTGAGCACAGCAGGGACACGGTCTTTCAGAGCAGCAGTCCAGCAGAGTAGAAGTCCTTTCAGCAGCACAACAGTCCTTCTTCCTGGCAGAGTCCACAGATCCAGAAGGGTACTGAAGAGTTAAGGTCTAATATTTACAACTGGTGCCCAGTTTGAAGTGGAGGAAGCTCCTAGAGGATTTCCATCTCCCTGTGGTGTCAGGCATCCCCTTTCTCCCTGTCCTGGCCCAAGCTTGTCTGGGGTCAAAATGGACAAACAGTAGAAGGCTGGGAACTGCATTTTTACTGAGGGACGTTTTGAAGTTATCCCAAAGAGCGATTATGGAAAATCCAGTGTTCGGTCTGGTACTGAATCCTTTATGGCAGTTAGATTGTGTGTGGATTCCTTACAAGAAGGTGGAGAGCTTTGTGAAAGCTTCTCTTTTAATGGGCTTGCCTAAGAATGGTCTGTTACTGATCGATCTGATGCTTGAGAGCTCTGAGGATTCTTGAGGATGCATTGTATGTAGGGGGTCTTGATAGCACTGGGAAGGTAGCCTGTGATGAGGGAGTGATTGATGCTGTCCCTGGCTAGGATGGGGGGTTGAAGTGGGAAGGAAGATGACTGTGAGAAATTCAGTTGTTGGTTGAGGGGGCTGAAACCCTACTGAAGCAACAGCCACAATCCTGGTAAGGGCCACTAAATTAACCTATGCTTAATCATCTTGTAGCTTGGCAGAAAGGCAGTCAGGCTTAACTTAGAGGCAATGTGTAAAGTATTTATGCAGCATATAAATGGTAATAAAGTGAAAACACAACATAAGAAAACTCCCACGACAATTTAGAACAATAGAATAAAATGTAATAAATTATTTGACACCAAAACAACAAAAATCCAACCAGTAGAACTGGGAATATGCAATTTCAAAGATTTAAGGTAAGTATAGTACCTAAAAGCACAAAGCGCCACCAAGTTAGTTCTGCTGTAAAAGTTACCTTCTAAAGTCTAGTGCTACGAGTTCTGTCCGTGACAGATGAGGCCACGAGGAACAGTGAGAGCATTGTGGATGGCCATCTCTGTAGCTCGAAGAGCAGACTGTGTATCGAGGACTGTGGTAACTGTAAAATAAAGATCCTGTCAGGCATCATGAACAGTCGTTGGTGCAGATTTGCATTGGTGGTCACCATGGACTGTGAATGCTGTAGCACAAAGTTCAGATCTCGTGTTGCAGGTTATTGCTGGAGGTCGTTGTAGTGCAAAGAGTCAGGTTCACTGGAACTTCGTGTCAGCAAGGATGATAGATCTTAGCACGAACTGTCCCATTTACAGCCACAAAGAGCCCAAAACATCAGGATTTCTCATTTTGTTCTAGGACAAGCTCACCTGATGCTACACCAAGGGACCCGCACCTGACAGGCAGCCCTTGGGGATCAGGAACTTACTCCAGAAGACGTAAGCAGGACTCAGGCAGGTGCAGTTGCAGGTTCAGGCATGTCCAGTGCAGTAGATAAGCTGGGAAGTATCAGGGAGGCCTCTGGAGTTTGTTGTGCCCCTGTAGACCAGAAAAGGAGGCCAGATAACTAGCCATTTGAGATACTTTGGTAGCCTTGGATAAAGGGGGCAAGCTCAGATCTCCTTCTCAAACAGCAGTGGAGGTCTCAATCAGCAGGGCAGTCTTCTGGCAGTATGGCCGTTCTTCTTTTGTAATATCTACAGGTTCAAAAGTGTACTGAAGAGTGGGTCTGAGGGTTCCCTTTTTATGCCTGGTGCCCACATTGAAGTGGAATAAACTTCTTAAGCCTTCCCCCTACAGAAGTGTCTGGAATTTCCTGCCTCCCTGCCCTGGTCCCAGTTTGTCTACAGGCACAATAGGCTAGTGTTAAGCCCTTTGTGCGTGACCTGAGCCAGTGTCTTTAAAGTGAAAGTGTGACAGATGACAGCTCCACCCCTCTCATCAAGGCAGGATGGCTCATCCTGCCAACAACGAGAATCTCTATTATGTGGCTGTCTGGGAGGAATACACAAAGACCAACTGCACCTAGTCATGTAACCCAGCAGACAGTAAGTGGGTAGCACAATAAGTGCTGCAGGCCCATTAGTAGCTTTTAAATTACCAGCTCTAGGTATATGCTATACCTCTTTACTAGGGACGTACAGGTTAATCAAATATACCAATAGGGTGCAGGCCAATTTTACCATGTTTGCAAGAGAGAGCACTTTTGCACTGGTTAGCAGTGGTAAAGTGTGCTGAGTCCTAGAGCCAGCAAAAAATAATTTAGCAAAACAGGAAGAGTGAAGGCAAATGTTTGTGGGTGACCAAGCAGAGAGGACCATATTCAACAACGACTTTCAAGTTGTTTGGGGAGAAAGGATAAACAGGGGCCATAGGGGCCTTCACTGTCACTGGTTTTGATAAGGTCTGCTAGGTAGTAGTGGAGAGCAGGCTGAGGGAGAGGAATCTGGGAGTGATATAGTGCATAAATCTTGGGAAGAGGTAGAGGTGTTGGGAGATATTTGAGATCTTTGAACACCCTGGTTTTGTCGTAGTTTGGACTCTTGCTTTAGGCAAGACTACTGGTTAAAGGATGACAGTACTTTTGCTTGTAGGCGACTATGCCTATCCTACAACAAGTCGCAACTGTTGTCCCAACCTTACCGGCTCACTAGCAGCACCTCACCAGAAACACAATAGTAAAAGGTGATTTGTGGCAGCCTTTACGCATGGACTTGAGAATAAAACATCTCAGGGAGTGTTGTGGTTAAACGGAGAGTAACCCTTTCTCACCGATATATCACACCTCATACAAACACAGGCAATGATAAAGATGCAGTAAAGTTTCAATAGTTTTTATTTAATACAACTGCAATTTGCGATAAGATGCATGGGCTGCAATGATAAGGGTAATGAATAATGCAAGAAACAGAATTGTGAAGACGAGAGTCATTATTACAAAGACCCCCACCATCTTGCAAGGCATATAAAAGACATACGAGATGTAATATGCCCTAATACCCTAATGTGAGAGGCCTAACCTCCTACCTAAAGGAGAGCTGGGTTTGCTAAACCTAATCTGCCAATGCCATGTCCATGAGAGGAGCCCCCAACCCTTGTTACCTTGGAATGAGGTCTCTATTGCGGACTCCGCAGGGACACGAAGACTGGGTCAGCGTCAAGACGACTTGCAGCATCAATATCAGCGATGGTGGCGATACCCTCTGGTCGGAATCCCTCTGATTATCTGTCTAAAGTGCGATGTATTAATACAGATCTACCAGGACCCCTGACGTAGGTGTGTTCCCAAACAATAGATAACAGACATGCTTGGGACGGCAATTAATATAAACAATCCCTCGAAAGTATAGAGAGGGAAAATCCCAAAGTGTGAACACCTACTGTTTGTTTGTCTTTGTTGCTTGATCTTGACGCCTTAGTGCAGTGGCACTGATAATGCAAAGCATAACAAGTGGCCTAACTATAAACAAGGCAGCCATCTTAGAAGAATTAAATAATTAAATGGGCTAAGACAGAGCAAGCTAAGTAGGTTAAAAGTCAGTACGTGACGGGGGCACGAGTCTGCAAGCCAGAGGCTAAGCTAACTCCTGTTATCCCATTAAAACAAACTAGGATTCACTACAGTTTGAAGTGCATTTGAAGGGCTTTCACTTTGGAAATAAAGTGTTTTGTCAATGAGTCACAGAAAGCTTGGGAATGGGTGCTACCAGGAGTGGTGTATTTTTTGTTCTGGAAATCATTGATGATGTGCCGTTCTGTGTATGGACAGGCTATTTTGGTGCACAGTGTGTGGTAGTGTGTCTTTTCCATCACAATAGTGACTTGTATAGTCTACAGTGGCTTTGAGAGCACAACTTGCCAGTCTTGTTGTAGTGCTCATTCCAAAGTATTGTGAGGTGTCTAGTTTCAGCCGACACTGCCTTTAGTTATTTAGTTATTTTAAAGCACCCTCTCTTATGTCACTTCCCAGAAAGTGTGGAGATTGTAGGTGGGGTCAGAGTATTGTGGATAGACATTATCCAGTCATAAAACTATGGGTGGGAGCAGTCTATGCACCCATCATCATGTGGGCTACTAGTATCCCTCTCAAAGTTTAGATTGCTTCTGCAGAAAAATACAGAGCTGCAGTTTGAACCACCAATACATGTTTCTCAGCTGCTTTCACTCCAGCACAGGCCCCAAATTTGGGGGTGAGCAGTAGCACATGTCCTAGTGACAGTACATTTTTTGGTAATTGAGAGAGCAGCTCCGGGCTCGATTTGACACACTCAATGACTATGCAACTTGTCACAGCGAGGCCATGCGGTTCTGTTAACCAGCCCCAATGGGTTACTGAAGAAGGTTTCTCTCTACTGTCTAGTGTACAAATACATCTTTGTTAAGAATTACAATTGCATTTTGTAATAAATTTATTGAAGCTGAGTCAAAACTACTCATGTAGATGGGATGCAGACAAAGAATATGGATTCCACTCAGTAGATCGGCCATAATTCAAATTCTGAACCTAGAGACCGCATTAAATCCTGTTGAATTGTAATTGTATTTATACAGCGCTTATTACCTGTGAAGAGGCGTTAAAGCATTTTTCGGCGAGTAGCATGTTACTCCGTAACCCAAAAGGATTAGTGGTGGATTAGTATAAGGAAATATGAGTATAGTATTAGTATTAGTGTTGGGAAATATGGGTTAATTTGAGAAGTGAACATGTGAGTCATGTCCCAATAATTGCCTTTTGTTGTCTGTTAAATTCTACCAGGGTTGACATTCCGAAATTTAGCAAGGGTGGAAACCTTATCACTCCCAATAGTTACCAGGTGTAATAAACATTTTACCATTTATATTTGCACTCCCTTTACAAATAGGTGTTTGTACAGGAATCTCAATTTAATGGGCACTAGTAAACAGGCCAACAGTCTTCACCATTTGATCAGTTACTTGGATGTTTTTTCTCAAATGACGGACTATAAACAGTGATAAAGTTGTAGAAATATGTTTCTTATCTTTTCTCAATAAAGGTATTTTTTATATAATTGATAAATGTTTTGCAATATCAACATAAATGCTTTTTAAATCTACAATGTATCATAGGCACTGCCCTTAGAAGTATGTGATTGCCGTACAGTGTTCCGCATACTTATAGAGTTGCTATTTGACGCACAATTGATCATTTGATGCAGAGTTACTTAAAACGCAGGGACACATGTTGCCTCGACGTTCGAGGCCCTTTGCAAAGGCTCACCGGGCATCTTTCAGTTGCCTATTCCTGTATTGTAGTGTTAAATTGGCACCAATGAGGTGAACATTTTGTCAAGACGTGTAAAATAATGAAGTAACACTATCACAAAATGTACCACATTACATTGCATAATTTCCATGTCCCTAATGCATAATTTAGCCAAAACTGCTGCGCAATTTATTCCTCCCCTGCTGCATAGTTGCATTAACTCTGATCATAGTAAGTCCTCAAGACAAAGAAAGGAATATACCACTTTGTTATTACTAGTTATATATTGCGAGGGGCTTTTCTCTTTATCTTTGTCAAAGTTATGCCTGTCATTCTCTCTTTATCTTTGTCAAAGTTATGCCTGTCATTCTGTTTCAGCAATCTGTTAAACCTATAAGACCAGTTAAAAACAGATATCTTATAGGAGAGCGAGTGCTCCCTTGTAGGAAGGCACACATTAAATGTTTGTCATCTATGTGGCCCAAGAGGACAGACTCTGGCTCTAGGGCGGTGCGACCGGTGCAGCTGCACTTGGCTCTCACCGCGGGGCGCCTGTTTAGAAATAATGGTTTTAAAAGCACATGCTGCAGAGTTCTCTGTGGGGTTTTCAGGCATCAATAAAAATGTCAAGGTAACTCTGGTGATTAATGTTCCTGCTGGAGAGATATCTTTTGCCTTGTAGCAGTTTTCTTGTATGATAAAGGAGCGCAGAGGGTTAATATGCCTGCTGCAAGGAACGTGTACCATTCAAATCATCCAATTGTATTTTATATGGCTGTCAGTAGGTTACTGCTTTTGTCACAGGGATCCTTTTGTTACTTGCAATTCATAAGTTACAACCCTGATATAGAACAGAGAGCAATGCACTGTCATCAAAAAGCTGCATGTAAACTGCATGGTATAAATTAGAATGGTATGTGTTTCTCCCCAGTCTTTCATTATCCTAATGTTGCTTGAAATGCAGTGGTGGTTGCCACTGAACGGAGGTGGCAGGGCAGGTACGGGAAGGGACGGAGTGGGGAGTAAAAATGATAAATTAATTTAAAAAAACACTTACCTTCTTGGGGAGATGCGTTAGTCTCCCCTCCGTCCTCTTACTCTTCCCGGCAGCACATAGGCTCCCAGCCAATCACAATGTTGCTGACATCAGAATGAATGCAGTGTCGTGATTGGTCTTAGCGGCCTGCTTTGGCGCTCAGATTTGGAGCCTGTGCATGTTCTCCACTCGGCTGTGCAATGCAGCCAGATAGAGAACATGTAAAGTGCGCATGTCTGTTTGGCCAGCTCTACACAGCCGGCCAAACAGATATGCACACTTTATAGTGCACATACCCCTCCTCCAACCCTCCCCGGCCCCTCCAGCGCTGCCCGCTCCCTTACTGCGAGGAAAAATAAAATGATAGTAACAAAGCATTATTATCATTTTATTTTTCCTTTTTTTTTTAAATCCAGCGGGGCGACTCTCCTCCCCCTTACCGGAGGAGCTTCCCCATGTAAAAGGGTTAATTTGAGTGGAAATACATTCCTATTAGTAAAGCCAAAAAATGCAGTATGTTTTAAATCCTGGGTTTGTGCTTCTCCTGACCAAACACTCTTAAACTTAAAATGTACTTCCTACTAGTATCAGTGACATGTGACACCTACACCCTGTAATCCTCATTGTTTTATGTAACATTTCCTATATAGCGATTTCAACAGATATGATTCAGGGGCTATGCATAGTATGTGTGTGATGTAAAGTGCAATGACACTCTGCACCGCCATGACTAGTGCTATACAACAAATTAATTGCACGTGAGAGAGGGACATTGATGGAACTGGATTGTGAGGGTTATTGTGGAGAAGGAGATTTTTGTTCGGGGGCGCCAACAAAAATTGTCCACTGGGCACCACCAGCGTTAAAGTCAGCCCTTCAAGTAGACACTGGTAGTTGCACTAATGCACAGTAAAGTATGTCAAACTCTGTTGTGAAGAAACGTCTCAAGTGGGGATCTCTGCATTGGTTGGACATAAATAAAAATGAAATTGTGAAAACTGTGAAATTCACACATTGATAACTGTTCTTCGAAAGCAACTACGATGTGCATCAATTGTCACTAACACGGTTAAGTGAGAAATAAGAATTTATTTCCAATATTTTATATAGAAAGTATGGTATACCCATCACTGTTGTTCGGCTAACTGGTGTAAGCAAGTTTATACTTTTATTTTGTCTTAAACAGAGGGCACCGTCGAAGTCATTAGTTACCACAGTCGTATGACTGAGATGCTCACACACAACGAGTAACGCTCGTGTAATGGTCCACGTCTCTCCTTTAGGATAAAGACAATAAAGTATGTCCCCCTTTTATCGGATTTTCCCACCACACACCACCACTAATGATTCGTATCCTCGACATCACTACAACTGCTGGTGAAATTATTGTCTATTTCTTTACTTTAGGCCATCAGCTACCCTGATCACCCGAACCTCCTTAGTAGGCAAAAAGCTTCAATGCAAGTAACTTAAAATGTTGGTTTTTATTTTCATGGATAACAAAATATGAACTCAGTCATGCGAATAACCGCACACCCCTTAAAAGATATTACACTCGTATATTAGCCTAAGGCATTAGCTTGGAATCGATCGAAAATCACTCCTTGTCCCCCGTGCCCCACAGTTCTTGTTTGTTGTTAACTTCTGAAGAAAAACAAACTTCCAATTAAAGGTCTGTCGAGAACAGGTTGGGCTTTTCTGAGCACTTGTGGAAATGAGGCTGGTGGTGGACAGACACCTTGCAGGTTGTGAAGGGGAGTGAGCCACGTGGGTAAACACAGCTCGGCACCTGTGTTTACAGCGTGTGTTTTATGCCACACTCAGGAAGTGCCGCCCAAGTAAACAATGGCTTAAACTACAGACACTCATATGTGTAAAATATAGTCTTGCCTAGAGGTGAATGTTGCACAGGGCAACGGGGTTTAGTTGTTTGTAAAGATTTTTTTAATGAAACTATACTCACTTATGATTACAGTCATTACCTCTGGTAATGTGCATTTTTCACATAATGGAAATGTAACCATTAAGCAGCTGCAATTGCTTAAAAATCGAAAATGGAAATTAGTTCTTACCCACATTCGAGTAAGCTCTGCTCTCCTAGTGCTGTCCCAGATTGACATACAATAAAAAATAAAATACCTTCACCTTCCTGCACCACAGTGCTTATTGAAATTCTACTAGAAATATGTACCTCTCAACAAATATATGCATTTTACAAGCATCATGGGGTCAAGTCATAAGAGCGTTTATGAGTACAGGAAGTACATGCCTTTGTGAACCAGCTCTGAAACGTCCAACTTCAAAACTAAAAGTGAAAACAAGACCCAGTCCTATTATTTGTCCTAAATGTATATAAGTATTTCCTGAATATTCCAATGCAAGATGTTTTTTGCCAATTCTCAAAGGCGCGTGAGAGTACGTAAATGAGTACTACCAGAGTACTACTATGTGTACTCCAACATGCCTTTGTGAATGCACTCTGTTTTGTTTGAAAAGTTGCAAACTTAAAGTAATAACGACTTTACAGAGATCCCAGTCATAAAGTAAACAAGGATTGGCAAAGCCAATAGATCTCACATATGTAAGAGTTATTGGTTTTGCCAATGTGTTTTAGCCTTGTTCACACCAGCGTGGCTGCTGTTCAGCATGGGTAAAAGTTAGTGGCGTGGACTGTTGTACAGTGGAATGGCAAAGAGTGGAGCAGAGTGTTGTAGAGTGAAGTGGCAGAGAATATTATGTATTGGAGTGGTGTAGTGTGGAGTCCCATAGAGTGGCATACACTGAAGTGGCATAGAATACAGTGGATTGGTGTTGAGTGCATTGGCGTAGAGTGTTGCAGAGCATAGTGGTGTAGAATGCAGTGGCAGTGACTGCAGTGACATTGAATTTAGCGGCATACAATGCAGCATCGTAGAATGCAGTGGTGGAGATTAGAGTGGTGTGTAGTAGAGTGCAGTGATGTGAGTGTAATGGTGCAGAGTGCAGAGGCGCAGAGTGGTGTCGAGTGGAGTGGCCCAGAGTAGATTGGCACAAAGTAGAGTGGCATAGAGTGCAGTGGTGTAGAGTATAGTGGGGCGTAGAGTGGTGTAAAGTAGAGTGGTGTACAGTTGAGTCATGCAGAGTGCAGTGGCACAGAGTAGAGTAGTTTAGAGGGAAATTGTGTAGAGTGCAGAGCAAAGTTGAGTGGCATAGAGTGCAGTGGCGTAGATTGGTGCAGTGTAGAGTAGCATAGCATGGTGCAGGGTAGAGTATAATATCACAGAGTGCAGTGGCACTGAGTGCAGTGGGATAGAGTAGAGTAGCATAGAGTAGAGTAGTGCAGAGTAGAGTGGCGTAGAGCTCAGAGGCAGAGAGTCTGGTGTTGCAGAGTGGAGTGTCAGAGTGCAGTGGTGTAGAGTGGCATAGAGTACAGTGGCGTAGAGTACAGTGATGCAGAGTAGAGTGCAGTGGCACAGAGTACAGTTTTGGAGAGTTCATTGGCACCGAGTACAGTGGTTAAAAGTAGAGTGGCGTACTGTGCAGCAGCATAGAATGGCAGTTGCGTAGATGGGCATGAAGTGTAATGGCATAGAGTGAAGTGGTGTCAAGTGCAGTGGCATATAGTTCAGTGGTGCAGAGTAGATTAGAGTGGCGTACAGTGTATTGGCGTAGACTATAGGGGTATAGAGTTGATAGTAACAGAGTTAAGTGCATTGTTGCAGAATGTATTGGGATTGTCATGCCACGGGAGCCCACTGTGTCTTCCGATCGGGCCACGGTGGGGTCTGCGGTCCATTTTGCGGGTTGTTGGGCTTGCCGCTGCCTTTTTCCTCGTCCGCGGTATGAATTGTTGCCCGTGGTAAGATCGGAGGCCCAGGGTTGGGCGTTGGGCCTCTCTGCGTTCAAAGTGCGGCATGAGCAATCGCCGCGGGGTGTCTGCGCCCCCCCCCGGCCCGTCACTTACCTGGTGCCCTGATCTAGGGCTCTTCCATTTTTCCTCTTCTTCCCTTGCAGGGTCATATTCTCTCCTTCCCAGAGTTCAGTTCTTGTCTTCTTGCATGCATCAGTTTCCTTTTCTATGATGGTGCCTTTTCTGCTGTTTCCTATAGCGCCTTTCCCAATCTAAGATGACGTTCTTACTTCTCCCTGCATGTCACTTCCTGCGGAGTGCTATATAAGAGGGAAGATTCTTGTTCTCTTTGCGTTGCAACACATCCCTTGGTGGTGATCATGCTCCGACTGGTCATTTCTCTGATTCCAGTCCTGTTCCTGTTTTTTCCAGCTTCACCCTGTTTTTCTTTTCCTGGCCTGGAAGTCCTGATATTCTGACGTGTCCTTTTTTCTGTTCCAAGGAGTTCCTGTCAAAGAGGTTTTTTCCCTTTGGGGTTTTTCCTCTGGGACTCCTTTTGGAAGGCAGGCCTACAGTGGCGTACACTTGTCAGCAGCACTGTGGCTATCGGAAGGGGTCGCCCTTACCTCGGCCATAGCAGAACCTACAAGAACCGAGGTCGCACTCCAGCTTCACCTGACCAGGGCGGCAAGTGGAAGACAGATCATGACAGGGATAGAGTGCAGTGGCGTATAGTGCAGTGTTGCAGAGTGGCGTAGAGTACAGTGGAGTAGAGTGGAGTTGTACAGAGTAGATTGGTGTGGCCTAAACTAGAGTGGTGTACAGTGCAGTGGTGAAGAGTGCAGTGGTGTAGAGTGGCAAAGAGTGCATTGGCATAGAGTAGAGTGGTACAGGGTGGAGTAGAGAGGCGTAACTTGAAGTGGTGTTGTTGTAAAGCGATTTTAGCCATATTTTAGACATGTTATTTTAGCAAACTTGGCCTACTGTTGTGCACTTTAGCCCAGTGACATTTTATTCAGCATCACTTTATTTTTCTAGCATTAGCCATATTTGCGGTGTTTTTTCATTTTCTCTATCATTTTGTTCCTTCGCCTATGAAAGCATCACGTTCTTAGCATTGCACTCTGTGCTTTGTTCAAGGCTGCGGTCAAATAGGGTTGCCGGAAAAAGTGGTACGCTGTGTCTTCAACATTCACAGAAACATACATATTCTTATGTGGGGACCGTTTCTTAGAAAATCAACTGTTTTATCATAAAAACACTTCTTTGTCCCATACACGTTAGAGGGAGAATCCAGCCAGGTGACCATGACTGCATGCTGATTGCTAAATACCTTTGCTACAGCTATTTGCTCAGACTGCCAAATCCCTGGCTTACATGGGGACGGTGTCTCTATAGACAACAGGGTTCCTTGTAGAGGTATGAGGTTTGAAGCTTACCCAGGGGGGGAACCTGAAGGGCAGATTAGGGCTTATCACGCTGTGCTCTAACATAGCTTAGGTAGGAAAAATATATATCACTCCTACTGACGGTATGGTAGGACTGTTTTTGGGTTTCACACTCTGTCACCTTTTTACTTTTAGTGTGTTTTAGCATCCTAGTTATTGCTATATATGCTATTTTATTCAGGGTGCATTTACTTAAATAAATCCTTATGGAACTATACTCTGCCTCTGTCTGTCTTTGCCTGTGTGTTACTAATGTAACCGAAAGAAAGGGATGGGATCTGATTGACCACGATTCCCCTGAGAAGTCTCTCCTGTCAGGCGCATGGTTGCTACAATCATCCCTGCTCTTGGGCAGAGATGAGGCACTGCTAGATTAGGCCGACAGGCATCACGTGGTGTGGAATTGTACTCAATACCCCACAATTCAGGTGGCTCTGCCGTCCAAACCCAGCAGCCTCATTAGGATAATGAAAACCTATGCAAAATGGCACCTAATGTGGAGCGGAGTAGAGCAGCGTGCAGTGGAGTGGTGCAAAGTACAGTGGTGTGGAAAGGTGCAGAGTAGAGTGGAGTGGCATAGAGTGGAGTATTTGTGGTGTGGTAGCACATTGCCTTTTGTTCATATTAAGGTATTTCTTTTGAACACACTTCAGAAATAAAAAATGTGCTTCGTTTGTGTTCCTAAGTCTAATATATTCTGAAATGCTTCAGTTCATTTAAATGTTGTCATGTGCTAGAAAATAACTTTTTCCTACCCCAGTATCCAGCAAGATTGTCACATAAATCCTCTCACTTTGAAGTCAGAGAATGAGAAGGAAACAAGTGACCTCGGAAGATAGCACCTGACATTTGACCTTGGCCTTTGAATGCACAGCAAATGTGATGAGATAAGCACAAGATTTACAAGCCTGTTTACAGAAAGGGGGCACTTGGAAGGATACTGTAAATAAGGTTTTGACAAGGGAAAGTTCACACTCAAGCTCAATACCCTAAACCAGATAAAGACAGCAAGTGGAAAGCAAGAAAATGTGAGTTACAAACCACAAAGCCAATGGCAAGCAATGGGCAGAATGCATTAATAGGTCAGCGTTCTGAATGTTTCCAAGACGTCTTTAACAAAGCAGACAGCTGTGATGTCTGGTAGGCTACAAAATCAAAATGAAGAAAATCAGTCTGGAATTATTTTTCACTTAAAACAGTTTCATAGTATGTTTGTTGAGGTTCAGGAGGGTTTCTTGATAATCCTTAACAAAGCATTTACAAATAAATTCGAAAGTTGTCCATCTCCAACAAGAGAGTCCTTGCTTGATCCAATATTGTGCTTAGATTATGAGAAGCAAAAATTAGTTTCAGGAGCTTCTTTTGTAATTAGCACCTGTAGGAACTATCTACCCTGTCTAAAGTGCAAATGAATTATACCATTTAAACATGAAAAATAAAAGGAAATAAAAGGACAAGACAGAAACAATATGCTCAGAATTCATATTAATACAATATTTAACCAAAAAAGGTGCAGAGATGCAAGATAACTGCAACAAAAATGTTGTCTCCAGACCTGGACAAAAGAGCAAGAAAGTGCTGAATAAAAGTGCTAAATGTGGTAAAGGGAAACAAAAAAGGGAGGTGGTAGCAAGTAGGGCAGTAGCCATCAAACACAAAAACAGAACAAACATTGGCAAAGCCACTAGGACTCAACTTTGGGACATATTGGCTTTGCCAATGTTTTTTAACAATGCTGTACAGCATCCCTGATAGTACGCAGCATGGCTGAGGAAACCAAAAAAAAGCATTATGACATAGCCAATGTGGCCATGTCAGTTTGTAGGCATGTGCACCACACATACGTGTGTCTACAAAATGAAATGATGTAGGTGTTTTTTCTTTTATTTACTGATCAGAGTTGGATTAGTAAATTTTAAAAAAAGTAGTGTTAAAGCGTTTTATTTTCTAAAGAAGGCTTGGGAAGCTAAATTGAGGTGTGGGAGGAGGAAGCAACAAAGAGGGCGGGGTGGAAGCAACTCAGAGGGCGCAGGTGGGAGAACCATGCAGAGTATGGGGCAGAAGCAACATGGTGGACAGTGGGAAAAGTACATGACTCGGGCAAGAGAAGGCAACGTGGAGCATGGGGAAAGGAGCAATCGGTGAGAAAGAGCAACTGATAGCTGGGCACATGGCCCTGAATGCACTGCAGGGGAAAAGCACACAAGGACACATGTGTAGGAAGCTGGATAGATGTGTGGTAAGCACCTATGGTGTTATCACCTTATACCAGATCCAGGTACCCCCTATTAGTGAAGTGTAGGCAGTGTCTAGGAAGCCAGGGCTCTCTAAAGGTAGCTGTGGATGAGCAGCCATGATTTATCTGGGAGACATGCAAAGCTTATGCAATGCCACTATATTCAGCACTATCGCACATGGAATAACCACACAGTGTTACAAACATAAAGGTACTTTATTATGGTAACACAAACACTGGAATACTATTAGGCAGTCCCCCCCAACTGGAGGTAAGTAAACACACTATTATATACACATTAGTAATCAACAAAGAGTATAAAAAGCAATAGGCATTTGTAAAAGCAGTAGAAAATAACGTAGTCCTTAGGGGAGGACCAATCCATATACGAAATGAGAGGAATCTGAAAAATAGTCCCCCATCCAAGGATGTGGACTTATTAGGGGGAGCTGGAGGAACTAGGAACCCCAAAAGGTGAGTAGTAGAGTGACCACGAACGACCAAGAGCACAGAAGTAAGTACCTGGTTTTCCCCAAAACCAACAGGAGGACTTAGGAAAAGGATTGTGTAAGACCCAGACAAGTCTGAAAAAACGCAAAGGTGGATTCTGGCAGAAGAGGACCTGCACAGGAAGGGGACCAAGTCCAGTTTGTGATGGAATGTCTAGTGGTGGCAGAAGCCACTGCCCACCCTTCTGTGATGCAGGACCAGGTTGACGGTGGACAAAGAAGGCCAGCTGTGCAGCACAGGAGCTGAAGAGGAGTCCCTGAAGTGATGCAGATGGTGTCCTACATCAGCTGTCGGGTTGCAGTGGGTCAGTGGTGCTGAAGAACCACCAACAAGCCTTGGCAAATGCAAGAGAGGAAGAAGACGAGTTGCAAGGCTGGAGAGGACCAGCAAGGCCCTGGGTACTTGACGCAAGTAGGGGAGTCCCGGGTGACCCTCAGCAGTCAGGAGAGTCACAAAAAGAGGAGGCAGTCCCCCCCAAGCAACCAACTGGCAGTAGGCACAGCAGTCGCAGTGAGGTCCACGCAGCACACTTGAAGATGGGTCCCATGTTGCTGGAGCAGCAGAGAGGAGACTGTGCTTGGCAGGAGAGGTGCTGGGGGCCAGGGCTACGTGATGCCTGAAGATCCCTTGGAGCAGGAGCAGACATATCTTGATAGATGCAAGAGTTGCGGTGCATAAGGGTACTGTCCCCTGGGGTGGTGATGGACAGGGGAGTGGTCACTCCCCTTACTATTGTCCAGTTTTGCGCCTAGGCAGGGACCAGGGATCCCTGGACTGGTGCAAACTAGTTTATGCAAGGAGGGCACCAAATGTCCCTTTCAAAGCATACCGGTGGCTTGGGGAGACTACCCTTCCCAAGCCTTCTCACACCTATTTCCAAGGGAGAGGGTGTTACCTCCCTCTCCCACAGGAAATCCTTTGTTCTGCCTCCCTCTGTCTGAGCTGGTCAAGCAGCAGGAGGGCAAAAACCTGTCTGAGGGGTGGCAGCAGCTCGGGCTGCCTGGAAAACCCCAGAAGACTGGTAGGAGCAATATTGGCGGTCCTCTAAGGAGCCCCCAGAGTGCATGGAATCATACAACCAATAGTAACAACAGTATTGGGGTATGATTTGGACATGTTTGATATCAAACATGCTCAGGTTCGGAGTTAGTATTATGTAGCTGGACATAGGTAGTGTCCTGTGTCCAGTACACGGGTAAAATGGCTTCCCTGCACTTACGAAATCCATTGTAATGGAGCTGGAGTTCGTAGGGGCATCTCTGCTCATGCAGGGGTGCCCTCACACACAGGGAACTGCACCCTGCCCTCTGGGCTAGGAGGGCCTACCATGGGGGGACTTGCAATGACCTGGTGCAGTGACCTGTATTGAAAGGGTGCATGCACCTTTTCACGCAGGCTGCAATGGCAGGCCTGCAGACACCTTTTGCTTGGGCTTCCATGGGTGGCATAATACATGCTGCAGCCCATGGGGAACCTCTGGTGCTCCAATGCCCTAGGTACCCAAGTATCACATACTAGGGACTTATATGGGGGCAGCAGTATGCCAATTGTGGGGTATGCACATTCCTAACCAACCAAATTTAGTGGGAGAGAGAACAATCACTGGGGCCCTGGTTATCAGGATCCCAGTGAAAACAGTCAAACCATACTGATAGCACGCAAAAAGTGAGTGTAACCATGCCAAAAAGAGGGTACTTTCCTACAAAGTGAAACGTGGAGGGTGGGGAAGAAACACACAGCGTGAGAGAACAACACAGAGTGCAATGGAGAGGGAAGTACACAAGTGAGAGAGCTATAAAACATGTGTACTCTTGTGGAGTGTTTAACCAAAAAGCAAAAAAAAAGTAGCGCCAGAAAGTAAGCAGTAGAAGGGCTAACGTAAAGAGTCTCTGCTGAGGCAAGGGACAATCACCAGAAGAGGAAAGGAAGCCCACACAGCCTAACAAATAAAAAGCAAGCAAAAGAGAGTGACTACAAAGCCAACCAACGGTAGGGAATGGGCAGGTTGTAAGACCACTGTAGGCAAACTGGCAATTGGTCTTTTCACAAAAAGACAGCTTGTGCTGACTGGCAGGTGAGACCTAAAACAGTCTGAGAACGGTTGTAGAGGGACAACAATTGAAATTCATTTTCTTTTACTTCCCACATACAGAAAGACAAACACATTTCAACACTTTTTTAACTTACATGTATTAATTCAATACCATGCAGATATGATGTAATTTATGTACATGTTCCCTTAGATTTCAAATGAACTATGAACCTACCTTTCCAAGAATTCTGCAGATTACTTTAACTTGGTGAAATTAATTGTGAACCAGGGTCTGCCTGCGTGGCTGTGCACTAACTTTCCAAGAAAGGAGCTTAGAGCACAAATAACTTGATTCAGCTATATCACTAGTCCTTTTAATTGATAAAAGTCTTAAATTGTACTATCCACATACCTAAAACCATATAATTACGTATTCTATAAACTGAAACTTTCCATTGTAAAAAAAGACCTCAAACCGCAGGTCAGACCCTAGTGCTCGACACATCCTATGGTCTCCCCAAAAAAGGGTCTTCACTTTTAAGACCGGAGTTACATGTAACTGCAAGATTATTCATAAACAACCATAAATGTCACCACATATCACCCCTGTGTGCCTCACAAGTATCACTCCCTTCGGAAGCAAGTTGCTCATTTAAAACAACAGGTTTGACTTGCAAAGCTGTTCATGTCAACTTTCCAACATAATTAGCCAAAGACCTGACTGCACGTGGTCTCAGAAATCTGAGGAGTAAAAATATCACAGGTAGGCCCCCAATCCAAGAAAACATCTACAATTGACAGAGCGTTTACAGGCAATGCCAGCAAATTCTGTAACACACAGCCAAATCCAAATGAGATTGGCCGCATCTTTCAAATCTTTTCCCAACCACAATACAGTGGTCACTTCCAGTAATATAAACTTGACAAAGGCCACGATACAGCATATTTTAATAATCTTCATATTGAGATAGCATGGCATAGCAATGGAAAATATTAGCAAAGATTTGCTCAAGAAGATTTTATGAAAGCATTTATTTTTACCCTAAAAATACGGATTCGGACATTTTCAAAACAAAACTAACAATGTAGTGGGTCTTGCCTCCTACTTCGTCATTTTGTCTTAATATTTGTGTTAGAAACAAGATAGCATATACTCATGAGCTTCCAGTATTTACTGGCTCCTTAGAGTGCGACTCCAAAGGAAAATACTTTGGGTCAATTAGTCAATGTTTCTATGGAATCATTGATGCAGATGTTTCTATACGTGTAACGTTAAAGGAGTATACGGTAGGATTCATTAAACCGTAGGTAAACGGAGTGCTGATTTCTCAAATAAACTATGTGAAAAAATGGTAAATGTAAAGCTTGTAATTTTTTTACCTATGTCTGTGGTTAATTGTATTAGTAGTTTTATACACTTGGTGAAACATTAGTAGTCATAATGTTGTTTTCATTGGTCTGGTAAATATATAGATAGTTTATATTTTTGATGTACATTTAATAAATACAAATACATGGAATGAATTAACGGAGCCTTTCAACCATTTGAGGCTGAACATACTATCGAGGTGTGTTAATTTTAAAACACATCAACTAATGTGATTTACAGATATAAACATACTGTGTTATTATGGATGACTTCATACGAGTTATTGTGCCCTGCTGGTGATTGTAGCAAGAGATATTGTAATCACTTCTAGAAAGGTTTCTTCTGTTGGATGGGTTCAGCACATCTGTTGGGAGGACGAAGATTGGTTAATTCAGGCTGAAGTCTCATGAAACGCTTCCCCATATCTCAGAGGAACCAACCACGCTTCCATCACATGTGGAACCGCCAATCTCCTTTTCCATGCCAAAGACACGGGGATGAAGAGGAACAATGAAAAAGCAGAGCCACAAATAGGGGGGGATGGACTATAGATTCATGAGATATGTACCCAGATGGAGATCCCATTTTCATTGTGACAGAGGCTATTGGTGTGTAATTTAGGCAGTAGTTTCCCCTTAGTTTTTCAACTATATACATATAGTCCAGTGTCTTAAAGTCTACACGCTAACCTGGATTCTGTAGAAATTCTAACTGATCATAGGAAATTTCCACCAAGGAGTACACTTACATCATTAAACATGTATTTTATTTTATTTGTCACTATAGTTCAATTATAACCAAGGCGAACGAATATTGCTTCACAGAGCACTTTTCTTATAGTAGACGATTGATATCTGTCTTTCCCCATAAAATAGCATGAAAAACACACAAAATTCATTAGTTGAGTCCACAAACGTGTCTCTGAGCGGTGCTGCTTTGAGGAAGCTCTAGCAAGAAACTAAACCATATAACGCCTTTTGTTATTTTTTTATTTAGAGACTTGTAATACTATGTTTGTGGTCTTTGCTACTAATGCTTTCCATATGGTTACAAGCAGAGCCCATCTTTTACCATGTTTTCAGTGCTGGTTAGCGAGGTATTTTCTGTGCCAGCATGTAAATTTAGGACGCTAATACTAATTAATCCCGATGTAGGACAGCCAGGGGATTTTTTAACCCAGCTGGGTGTCGACGGGATGTTTTGGAATCCCGCAGTTAGGCTCCTTAACCATAGGTGTCAAGTTTCGAAATTAAAACGAATCTACGAACTACTGAGTTCACTTCCTGCTTCGAGGCTCGTATCAAGCAGCCAGTCTGAGACCAAGTCCGGGGGCAGCGCTAATCTGTGTAAAATGGCCGTCCGAAAAAAAGTTACTGCTCAATAATGCAGTACTGGACAATGTAATATGAATAGCTGCAAAAGAAACAGAAATACGAGGAGTTTTATGTATTTATTCATTATATGTAAACGTTCTTAGCCACTATTCACAAAGGTCCCGGTAGGGTCCTGGGCGGCTGGTAAAATTACACAGAGCGCTACCCCAGGGAAATAGAGTGGGTTTCTTTCTCACAACATTAGGAACAAGTGTAGCCCTGTGATGCATTTGGCAACATTTTCAGAGACTTTGATTTAAAAAATTCACATGGGTCCCTATTCACAAAGTCATTGTGACAGTACATAATGAAGTCTGCCTGTGGCACTCTTTAATATACTCTTACATGTCTTTGTGAATTGATCCCAAAATATCTAAAATAGGAATAGAATGGAAATGTTTAGGTACTGTTAATATATGAATTAGGCCTGGCTGAAATCTAAATTATGCTGCCGTAATGTGCATCATTTTAGGAAATTCTCATTAAAATTGTTATGCAAAAACCCCAAAATGATGCAAAAATCCCAGACCGTCACTTAATTACAAATTTTTATGGTAACATTTTACAATGAGTGCCCAGGATTAACGCAGACGGCCAGGACGCGAGCAGGTGTTACTCACACCAATTGTGTTTTTCGTGCCATTTTTTTGCAGCAAAATTTGCCCTCCTGTACAACATTGATGTGAGGCCTCATATCGCAGTAAAATTTAGCATAAAAAATGATCGATTTGCATTTAACATAATTTCGTCTAATTTGCTGGAGATTTTACATAATTTTGTGAAAGTGAATTGCATGAATTTCACATACCCTAATATTAATAGTATACTTTTACTAATACAGGAGTTGGACGTTTCAAGGCCAATTAACAAGGCATGTAAGTATCTGAAGAAGTGGTTTAATATATGGAGTGGTTGTGAGACCTCACTGCGTAATATACTCACTACCTGCACTGGGTCCAGTCAAATTCATTTGAAAAACCTTAGCTCATCCCTGAGTAGCTGTGGCTATGAGCAGTTAGGCTTTATCAAAAGAACACCTGTAAAAAACCGAATATGTACGAAAACAGCTGAATAAGAAAGAAACCAGCCTCAGTAAATTCATAAAAATAGGTTGTATTTTTATTTTTAAGATTACACCTCAGTAACAAATATCCACCAGAGGTTTCTGGAGATATGATTTGTTAAAAGAACAATAAATCACTGCTTTGTCAGTAAATCATTATAATGGACCACGCTTGTGGTCAAACTTTACAAACTTTAGAAAACTTTTATAAAGTTTTAAACTCCTACTCTGGCCTGCTTTGGGTGACCAACTGTGGCAAGGACTGAGTCATGGGTGCCAAAGAGACTTACCTAACAGCCAAAGTAGTCTCCAGTCCAGCTCCAGGCTAAATGGGTGAACCGCTATAGACTATAATGGAGTGGTCATGATACAAAGGATACAGGATGCTGAAGATACTGAAGGTGCTGATCTTGGGAAGGGGATTTTCCTGGGGCTACGCCTCGGTGCACAGTGACAGTTAGGTGACTTTGGCCAAAGGAGTCGATGTCCCTCAAAGTCTGGTTGAAGTCCAGCCAAAAAACAGTTACCACAGGTCTACTAGGCTCCGGTTACAGCAAAACCGACGGTTCCCTTTAACTGGTGGTAACTTCTGTCTTAGGTGACCAACCTGCACTCCAATGACTCTCCCAGGTTCAACAGACTCTGTGCAACTTTTGAGGGTTGGGACTCAGTCTCCCAGGCTGCATGTTGGCGGTCAGAGGTGGTCAGGCGTTATTGGCTTCCAACTTGCTGAAGCAGGCTTCTTCAGCTTTTGTGGCCTTATAGCTCTAACAGAAAGACAGCCAACCGACTGGGTCACCTCTTCTATCTGAGGCATGGGGTCAAGTTTTCCTTGAGCAGGGCATCACAGGCAGAGACCTCTCTTCTCTAGCCTAAGGAGCAGCAGGTACAGTTCAATGTTAGTACAGCCTCTTTTTGCTGGGTCCAGGGTATAGCAGAGCAGTCCATATTGGTGCACTCTTCAGGACAGACATAATTGGAGGTCTGGGTGCCAGGGGTGCACTTCTATGCTAAGTTAGTGCCCGCGGGGATGTGGTGGCTGCTAGCCAATGGGCTACCAGGTTCCTTCCTACCTCGTGACGACTTCCTGTAAAGTGGAGCCTCTAGCTATCCCAGAATGCACTGTTCTGTGCTTTCTCAGGATGGCAGATCTCTTCTCTTGGTGCGTGGAGCTCCCAAGCCCACCTCAGAGGTGTGGCTAACTGGGAAGAAACGGTTTGGCAGTGGCTTCTCCATGTCTGTCCTTGATGCCAATCTGTCTGCAAGAAAAGAGCAGCCCATCTTATAAATGTGCATAATTTTCCCTTCAAAGGTGGCTTCCCTTTTGAAGCTTTATTTTTGGGCTCACACTCTGTTTGACCTTTCTGCCAGGGAGAAGTCACAGTTCTCTCAATGGCAGGCCCTTTGTGTTTCTCTCTGAGGGTTGTACAAATCTCCCCCCAGGACGGCAGAAGGCTGTCTCGTGGCCAGCAACCATAAATGGTCACTAGAAAACTTTGGGCAACAAAGTGGCTACTTACTAATGTTGCCACTTGTGTAATAGTTACATTAAATTTGACTTGACCATCAAGTGGGATTTAATCAACCATTGTTTTATACTTTGAAATATTATATTTAGAAGTTCCTTTCAGAAGTTAGCACCGCTGAGTTATTCGGCATGCAATCCTGTACTCGCCAATGGAGCTACTAGCCTTTTTATAATAAAAATAACAATTTGGGGTTCTTACTGTTAGGAAATGTAAAATTGCATGTCCTAATTTCCAATATATAGCACCCTTCCTTAGGGCTTGTTAGTCCTGTCATAGGGGTGACTTTTTGTAAATTAAAAAGCAAGGTGCGTCCTTGCCAATACTTTAACTGCCAAAGTAAAGTTAGCAGTTTTAACCTACTCTACCGGTCTGCAGTAGCATGCTGGGATACATTTGTCACATGTGTCATAGCACAATAAGTGCTGCAGTCCATGAGGGGCAATTTAACTTACAGGCTCAGTGTACCCCTGGAACCAATAACTAGGCACTTATAAGAAAGTCAACTTATTTAAATTGGGTGTAAGCCAATTAAAAATGCACTTTTAAAGGTCAGAACACATGTACTGAGGCCTGGTCAGCAGGGCTCAGTGCATCACAGAGTCATTACAGCAATACCTAATAGGCCAAATGTGGGGCATACTTGCAAAAAGCCATTTCCTCATAGAGTACATCAGAGTAATCCTGGAGGACTACTTCCTGCGCTCATAAATGTTTTTGTGAATTGACCTGCTTGTTTTTAGGCTGTTTCGAAGAGGCACTTATGAAATAATACAAAGATTTATGGTGTGGAGGCATGCCTTATCATCCCCAGAGCTGTTTGGGGAAGGATCTGAGTTCTCACCCCAGTACAGTTCCAGTACAGTTTTGAAATATGGGCCAAATGGTATATTTTACATAACAATTTCCACGGTTTCGCTAAGAAATTGGTTAAAAAGCCATTAGGTCTGACCGGGGTTTCTAAATCCCTAGCTGTGCAATTGCAAATGATCTCCTTCCACATTTCAAATAGTTTAATGCATATACCTTAATTTCTATCTGTCATGATCCACAGATCGCGCCTACCAGAGTATTCTCTGTCAGGAGAATGTATGTACTGTCAGTATTGGCAGCAGAACAGTTATACAACTGTCAAGCTGCTGGAGTAATTGAGTCCTCCTCCTCGATTTCTTCCTCAGGCCTAAACAACAGTCTCTCAACCAAACAAAGCTATAAGTCCAAGCAGATTTCAGGATGAATCAGGTGACAGCTGTTGTTCTCTTCTGTGAATGGAAATCGCCCCCCCCCCCCCTTTCATGTCACAGCTGAGTCTGGTTCAACTCCTGAATGCAGTTATAAGTTGATCAGCATCTCTCTTTTCAAGGAGCTAGCTTCTAGTAGTGAGATTGCCCACTGGCACTTCGTGGATCTTCAGGAAGGTTCCATAATTTGGGGCACTTCCACAGGACAACACATGATTTAGGCATACTGAGGTCATCTGGGTCACCCCCATTGTGATGCTTCCCTGGCAATAGCAGCCATCACAGTTCCCTAAATTCTCAGTTCCTTCATCTTCGTCCTTTTAACAGTGGGCCCCAAAACAATCTATAACAGTTGTCAATCATCACCGGGATAAAAACAAAATATATAAATAATTATTTCTTAAAATACAGTTTGTAAGTCATAAATATAACAAAAAGATTATCTTTGAAGACCCAGCAGTAATGTTTGTTGGCCTCTGCATTCCTCACTTCCATAAGAGCCAGGTTGCAAAAACGTATCACTCTAGATTACATTTGGGTCATCCCTCAAACATAATTGTGCAGACTGCTAAGTCCTGATACCGTTCATTCTAAAAATGAGTTTTAAAAAACGTTTTCCTGACAGTTGTAAACCAGGGCAGATTGTCAGTAGTCTAGGTAGATGCTCATTATCTGGTTTGCACAGAAGGACATTTCATGTCAGCCATTTGCAGAAGGTTCTCTTATCACATTTCCTATGAAGTTTCCAGTTGTTGGAAAGGCTTGCCTAGTGCACAGTCCTGGACCAGATACTAGGTAATGCTGCGGCGTCAGAGAATCATATTGATAAAAAATAGGTGTCTCTCCTTAAAGCTTCATCATTTATATCACATCCAGCTTATAGCCATCTGCAGCAACATTGCCACAAAGCAGTGTTTAAAGGCTAAGCACGAGGGAGCCGTGTATCTTGCCATAACTTGCCTCGTTCGTATTGCGTCCACAATGTATCCGTAAGCCCTTTTTCCAAATGTCTGGTTTGTCGGTTCCTATTTTGACCCTGACGATTCTTCTCGAGCCCAGATTTATGATAATAGCATCTTTCTTCAATGCAGCCAGCATCGAAATAGGGAATCTCCCAAATTCTAATCAGATGAGACACTGTGGTACACATCCACAGTCCGAACAGCATTTACTCAACTCAATATCCAACGTCTCGAGTTTGGCATCAGCGCTGGCCACAAAGCCTAGAGCACAGTACATCGAGACAGATAATCCTACTGCTAAAGAGTCTCAGCAGAGGCTCCACCGAGTCACCCCCATAGGTGGAATTCAGTCTTGATACCCATAGAGGTTTGTGTTGCTGCGGTCGAAGGATCATCCAAATGATCCCACCCTCCCAGTTTGGGTTACCAATACACCTCATCATCTTCAGTGTACGTGCTCCAATTTTAGACCATCCACACACCAGGAATGATTGAATTTACCCATCGTAAAAACCATACTGGTAGCAGCATAAAGTACTAAGAAACGATGGAGGCCTAATGCTGTCTGGTCCAGGAGGATCAAATCATTTGCATACACTAATATAAGTATTGTCGTTTTTTGGCATTCCTTGTTTGTGGTGCAAGACCAACCATCTGCACTAGGAAACCCAATCACGCCACTGCATCCCAGTTGATGCTCACACATATTTAAGTGTTCCACTCTACTTCTTATTCTGTATAACAAATGCTAGGATTTGTTTTCTCCGTTTCAGTTAAAAAAAAGTAATTAAAAAAAAGCACAAACTGCAAAAATGGTAAACAAAAAATGTTTTATTTCGTCACTTTCTATAAACATCTTGGTACCTATTATTAAAGAAGGCTTGAACTGTGTAAAGTAGCTAACATCTACATGCTAAAGGCTGTCTACAGTGTGCTTTGACCACATTGTGGAATAAATGCAAGGTCTGGCCTATGGACAAGCCTGGTGCTCAACCCCACTGTAAACGAACAAGGGGGTTTGTGGGAGTGGGACTCACAGGTGGCAGGGAGTAGGGTTGGGCCTAGACCATGCGCCAAACCCCTACTACTGTTGACTGAAGGCTGTGCACAGCTGATGTTGGGTGCATGAGAGGTGAATGTAGTATACCATAAAAAACAATTATGGAGAAAAAAACTTTGTTTAGGCAACGTTGTGTTTTTTTGCTCATAAGACGGTAACATTTGTTTCTAAAACCTATGATATGTTCTGAAAAAACCTACAGGTAAGGTGACATTATGGGCACGAAACAAACCTAAATATCATTGAAATTGTGCAGCTGTGGCTTGAAGAGGCAACCATAACTTATGACCCCTGCTCAGGACTTTATATTTGACTTACTGATGACATCTCGGATGACAACAGCAAAGACAACACTCATTAACTCTTTAATTACGATTGATGATATCATATATGAGATCACAAAATACATCACCAATGACATCATCAGTAACATCACTGTATGAAAAATTATAACGTGTGATGCAGAGTGTATTCATGTTAAATTATAACAAGACATGATTTAAAGTTACACAGTATATCTCTAACAAGGAAAGATGACTCAATACTGTGAATTTAATACCTGGGAAAAATGAGCTGAACTTTTCCAGTGTGCATGAAGAATACAGTGTTTGTCTAACACATACTAGACACAGATGGATTCTGTGAGGCCAGGGTAAAGGGAGATGATCTTCTTTATCCTATGTACTGGACATATGATACTGAAGTGGGGAGTGGGGTAGATCTCAGAGTATGACAGAAGATGTTGAAGGACCAGAGAGATGAAAAAAATATGATGTGTTTGAAATTCTTGTTTAGTACACCATAGATAATGGAAGCTTTCTTTAATTCCATTATCTATGATGAAAGCACTTATTGGGATATTGGGACCACTGTTGTTTATGCCCAGGTTTACCTAAGGTCCCAGGCGACACTCAGGTTCGCTTTTTACCTACAACCAATTCCACACCTCAGGCAGGACTAATTGTGTGCGAGAGTCAAAGGGCATGAACGTGTCATCAGAATGAGCTGGTCTAAGTGAGTGACTCCTTTCAGTTCTCAACATTTCCAGTGGATCTTCGCGTCTCAAATACAGAAGCCAGCATTGTTCCAAAGGAGTCATAGACTACGTGCCAGTGGGACTACTCCAAATGTGATGTGTGCAGTTTTCCAAATATTAATACAAGCCTTTATTATATAATTGTGAAGCATTGGGGTAAGCTTCTTATGCACTTAAAAAGGTAGTTGGCCTTGCGCTCTGTTTAGTGTGGCATGTTCTAATTGCATCTATATTGTCCATGGGCCAGTGTGAAGAATATACCAACTGTAGTAGGTGTGCACATGCATCCTGTGTTGTGATCTATCTAATTTGTATCATTTGTATAGATTCAGCCTGAGGTGCACACAATTCCATACGAATTACTTGAGGTACTTGAGTTTTAGGAAATATGGAGTTCAGATTGTCATCATCTATCACTTCTAACCCTTTGTTTATTCTGCTCTCTAAGTATTTGAGTCCCTTCGGACCCAGCATGCTAGCCCTGGTAGTGGTTCTCTACAGAGGAAGGTCCTCACATCAATTCATTTTATAACAAGATATTTTTGAAAGGACTCAATGGCCATGGACATCAGGGTTCAGAGCGAGGTCTCAGTGTGTGTCATCATCAGTTGGAAGTCATCAGCGTAAAGGAAAGATTTAACTTGGCTGCATTATGTATCAACTTCCTTGACCTCATCAGTCATATGCAACACAGTCTACAGGGTTCCGAGGGCCAGTGAGAAAAGGAGTGGGGACAATGGGCAGCCCTGTTGATCTGATCTATTCTCCTACAGCCACCTGACTTTGGAAATACATTCTTGCCTCAATCCTGCATTTTGCACTGTCCGGAATCTGTAGCCCCATTTGATTCAATTACATATTTCTCAACATCAAGCCATATTGCAAGTGTTTCCAGCGGATTGTCTCCAGTTGCCAACATTTGATGAGCCAAGTTTCTTTTATGGTTACTGGAGGAACTGTGCTGTACGAATGTTACCTGAGAATCATACACAAAAAAGGGTATTTCTTTGCACTGACTTGTGGCTAGAGCTGTGCCAAGATTTTGACACACCTGTGTCAATGCTTTTAATAATAAATTAAAAGTATTGAGACGCAGGAGCAGGGCTATCTATGTCTCAAAAGATGGCAGTACTAGCACAATAAAGAAAACTTTCAAAGAACCAAATTCAAAGTCAAAACCATAAAGGGTTATTGAAATTTATGAATCATCACGAAAGGCAAAAAGTAGTTAGCTAGTCAATTTCAAATCAGCATCGATAAAGCATCAAATAATACCAATGCAATAGGTGACAACAGAATTTTTAAAAGCCACATTTTCTCTGTCTCCTTAAAATGATTATCAATGCAAGCTAGCTTTGTCCTAGCCTCTGTCTGAGGCCTAGATTGCTAACTTAAACACAAATACAAATAAGCAGTATTTCCTAGTTATTTAAAATGCCCTAACATCCCCCAGACGATTTCTAAATCATGACCAGACTACTCTGTACAACACTACAACACTTCAGCATTCGTTCTCAGCTTCTTCAATTTGGTCCTCTCCAAGACCTTCATCTCACCATAGACTATGGCTTTGGTGTCATCAATTTCATCATCTTCTCTCTTCCTTTTTCTGGTTGTTTTGTTCTTCTTCCTATCAAAATCCCATTTCAGAACCTCTTTTAAGACAAGTAATTTCTAAAGAATGTAATATTGGATTTATACCTATTAAACCCAGTGTTAATATTATCAATGATGTTAGTATTTAGTAAGCTACTACCCACATCACCAAACTATTCACCAGTCTATACAATTCCCTTTGCAGTCTTACTAAACCATGAACCATTTTCTACACACCAGCCTCTCACAAGTTTGTAGCTTCATTTGCAGTATTAGTTGTATTGTTAATATAGTTATTAATTTTCATGGAGTTATCAGGTACAAAGGTTCAACACTGCTGGACCTTAATTACACTGCACAGTTCACTTTCTTCTACCAATAAAATAGGCTAATATATTTTGTATTTTCAATGTACTAATTGCAACCGTTGCCTTATTAAATTTAGTTAATGCACCTGCAATATCAGTGGCTAGGTGATCTACCAGTTCTCTTATCTTCACTTCATTCAAAACCACTCCAATAGGAGGAAACAACACACTAAACACATCCATAGGTACTTGACCAAATCCACATTTCACTCTCTTAAAACTCACTTCACTCATTCCACTCAATTCATTAGTATGATATATTTAAGGGAGCACTAATGCTAGATCACAAGAAGCTCACCAGATACCTGTAAGGCTAATAGAAGCCATTTTATCACAGATGTGATAAATACCTCTAAATATGGGATCATTACCCAACATAAACACTCTATCAACTATAGAATTATAACTACACTCACTTATTCTAACCAAAACTGAAGCATACACACAACTCATTTCTTCTTCTGTGAAGTCCTAAGTCTAGGATGCACCTGTGAATTTCAAAAAATCGGTTTCAGCTTCCTCTTTAACTGTATCGCCATCAATTAAACATCATTCATACCATTTTTGCTAATAACATTCCTCTCTTCATCAGTTACGTTTTCAAACTATAGAACTTAATGGGTCTATTATGTTTATTAGTGACATCTGCATTTTCAGCTTCAGGTAATTTATCTATTATACAATTATAATCTACTCCAAACTCTTCAAGAATCATCTCCTAACACAATAGACACATATACACTACAGGAGTTTCCATTGGTAAGGGAAAGATATATACAAATAATTCCAGGAGCCGCTGGGTGGGGCAAGGGGCATGGGGGGCACAGGAAAAAAAAAAAATAATAATGAAAAAATACAACTTACCTCTGCTCCCACGCCGCTCCTCTCCCATAGCTACTGCAGACACAGGCTCCCAGACTACCCTGCGCTAATCCTGACGCTGCTCAAAGCAGTGTCAGGATTGGCTGGGAGCGCCCAACCAGGGTGCTCCCAGGCAGACTGGGAGCCTGTGCAGGCTCTCTCCAGCCCAGCAACCGTGTTGCTGGGCTGGAGAGAGCCTACAGCGCCGGCCAAACACACATGCGTTCTGAGAGGAGTGCACAGAGCACATCCTTCGGCTCGTCATCCCCAATGCCCTACCCCTTTTACACGGAAAGGATAATAAACAGAGATTATTATCTTTTCCGTGAAAAAGGATTTGCAGCGGTTGCTGCTGGCAGGGGGCGACGCTCCTCCGATCATACAGAGGAGCCGCGCCTGCATAATTCCTTCTGAAACAGGAGAGGGCAGGTAGGTACAAACAGAAAAGTAAGAAATGGGTATAAATATTTGTAAACATGTAGCAGATTTCTTTGAGTATTTTCTCCAAAGTTTCCATTCGAAATATCTTTATGATCTAGCCTCCTATCTTAAGTATTATTATGTTGCACAAAATTTTGATCAGTCAAAGCATTTCCAACAGGTTAATACATGCTCACCAAAATATCAACGAATACTAATAAACTAAAAACCATGAAAGCTATTTTTAATGCCAAACCCAATATTTCTTTTCATTACATGTAGCCATCTTCTTTTATAAAAATGTGTCTCAGTAAAATGACAAGGAAAGAATATGCTCAACATCTCAAATGTTCTTCTTATTAAGTGGGTTTGAGAAAAATAGTAACTCATATAGCACTAAACTCTTTTCAAAGGTTCAACTGCATCCCTAATTAGGTACAAAATCGGTCTTCTTTAGATGTGGGCATTACGTTACAGGCAGAACTATTGAATGTGGACATAGACAAAAACAAAACAAGCTAATTCTGCCTTAAGAGGGTTATATAGGCACAATTTTGAGAAAAAAAATCAAAAACTTTCTCTTCTTAAAAACTAAAAAAATTAGTTCCATCATTCTATCATAACATTATTCAGTGTCAATCACCTTCAGTCTCAAATTGTGTAAATTCATGTAGGTTCTTTCAACAGAAAATCTCTCAGATTAACCCCTTCTGTGCCCAGGACGTAATGGTTAGTCCCGAGGCACAGTGCTCGTGTGCCCAGGACGTAACCATTACGTCCTGGGCACAGAGCCCAGCGGGAGCGCTAGTGCTCCCTCTGTGGGGTTACCCTCCCACCCCCCCAAGGCAGGGATGGAAGGGGAAGCCCTTCCCCTTCCACCCCCGACCCCCCCCCACCCCCTCTGTGACGTCAGCGCGCGATCGCGCGCTGATTGTCACAAGGCCTCCTCCCATCACGCTGGAAGCTCAGCTTCTAGCGCGATCGGAAGAGAAATGCAAAAGCAGATTGGCCTATTTTTATGAGGCCAATCTGCCCCCAAGGTGGACAGAAACCACTAGACACCAGGGAGTTTTTTTTTCCGCGAATGTCACGCAAGGGGAGCGACCCTTTAGGCAAGGGTCGTTCCCCTGGGGGGCAAATTTATTTTAGGCCATTTCTGCCCCCCTGGGGGGCAGATCAGCCTATTTTAATTAGGCCGATAAACCACTAGGCACCGGGGATTTTTGTTGTTTCACAGATGGGGCGCGACCCCTTAGGCAAGGGTCGCTCCCCTGGAGGGGCAAATTGTATTTAGGCCATTTCTGCCCCCCTTTGGGGCCAGATCAGCCTATTTTAGTCAATCTGCCCCCAAGGGGGGCAGAAATCACTAGGCACCGGGGATCTTTTTTTTTTTGCGTCAACGTCATGCAAAGGGGAGCGACCCCATAGGCAAGGGTCGTTCCCCGGGGGTGGGGGCAAATTTATTTTAGTTAAGTTATTAGGCCGATCTGCCCCCAGGGGGGGCAGAAACCTTTAGGCGCCAGAGCAAAATTTTTTTGGGTGTTTTTTTTTTGTTTGTTTGTTTTTTTAGAGATGGGGAGCGACCCATTAGGCAAGGGTCGCTCCCCTGGGGGGCAAATTGTATTTAGACCATTTCTGCCCGCATCGGCGCATTTTGGGTCAATCTGCCCCTAGGGGAGGAAGAAACCACTAGGCACCAGGGATCTTTTCTTTTGCGCCAACGTCACGCAAGGGGAGTGACCCCGTAGGCAAGGGTCTCTCCCTGGGGTGTTGGGGGGGACATTTATTTTAGGCCATTTCTGTTTATTTTTTTTTTATTTTTATTTTTTTAGAGATGGGGAGTGACCCATTAGGCAAGGGTCGCTCCCCTGGGGGGCAAATTGTATTTAGACCATTTCTGCCCCCCTTGGGGGCAAATCGGTCGATTTTAGGTCAATCTGCCCCCAATGGGGGCAGAAACAACTAGGCACCGGGGATCTTTTTTTTTTTTGCGCCAATGTCACGCAGGGGGAGCAACCCCATAGGCAAGGGTCGCTCCCCAGGAGGGAGCTGGGGGGGGAATTTATTTTAGGCCATTTATGCCCCCCTGGGGCCGGCTGAGCTAGAGGCCAAAATCCACAGGTTGCAAAAAACACCTCTGTTTTCTGTGAAAAAATGTGATGTGTCCACGTTGTGTTTTGGGCCATTTCCGTTCGTGGGCGCTAGGCCTACCCATACAAGTGAGGTACCATTTTTATCGGGAGACTTGGGGGAACGCTGGGTGGAAGGAAATTTGTGGCTCTTCTTAGATTCCAGAACTTCCTGTCACCGAAATGAGAGGAAAAAGTGTTTTTTTGGTCACATTTTGAGGTTTGCAAAGGATTCTGGGTAACAGAACCTGGTCAGAGCCCCACAAGTCACCCCATCTTGGGTTTCCCTAGGTGTCTAGTTTTCAAAAATGCACTGGTTTGCTAGGTTTCCCCAGGTGCCGGCTGAGCTAGAGGCCAAAATCCACAGGTAGGCACTTTGCAAAAAACACCTCTGTTTTCTGTGAAAAAATGTGATGTGTCCACGTTGTGTGTTGAGCCATTTCCTTTCGTGGGCGCTAGGTCTACCCACACAAGTGAGGTACCATTTTTATTGGGAGACTTGGGGGAACACAGAATAGCAAAACAAGTGTTATTGCTCCTTGTCTTTCCCTGCATTTGTTCCTTCCAAATGTAAGGATGTGTGTGAAAAAGACGTCTATTTGAGAAATGCCCTGTAATTCACATGCTAGTATGGGCTCCCCGGAATTCAGAGATGTGCAAATAACCACTGCTTCTCAACACCTTATCTTGTGGCCATTTTGGAAATACAAAGGTTTTCTTGATACCTATTTTTCACTTTTTATATTTCAGCAAATGAATTGCTGTATACCTGGTATAGAATAAAAACCCATTGCAAGGTGCAGCTCATTTATTGGCTCTGGGTACCTAGAGTTCTTGATGAACCTACAAGCCCTATATATCCCCGCAACCAGAAGAGTCCAGCTGACGTAACGGTATATCGCTTTAAAAAATCTGACATCGCAGGAAAAAGTTACAGAGTAAAACGTGGAGAAAAATGGCTGTTTTTTTCACCTCATTTTCAATTTTTTTTTTTATTTCAGCTGTTATTTCCTGTAGGAAACACTTGTAGGATGTACACAAATGACCCCTTGCTGAATTCAGTCTACATTTCAGAAATGTTTAGCTTTCTGGGATCCAGCATTGGTTTTCACTAACTGGAAGGATGCTGAAAGCACAAAAAATAGTAAAAATGGGGTATGTCCCAGTAAAATGTCAAAATTGTACTGAAAAATTGGGTTTCCAATTCAAGTCTGCCTGTTCCTGAAAGCTGGGAAGATGGTGATCTTGCCACCGCAAACCCTTTGTTGATGCCATTTTCAGGGAAAACACCACAAGCTGCCTTCTGCCGCCCTTTTTGCCCATTTTTTAAAAAAAAAACTAAATTTTCACTGTATTTTGGCTAATTTCTTGGTCTCCTTCAGGGGAACACACAAAGTCTGGGTACCTCTAGAATCCCTAGGATGCTGGAAAAAAGGACGCAAATTTGGCGTGGGTAGCTTATGTGAACAAAAAGTTATGAGGGCCTAAGCGCGAACTGCCCCAAATAGCCAAAAAAAGGCTCGGCACAGGAGGGGGAAAAGGCCTGGCAGCGAAGGGGTTAATATCCATTTCTTCTGTTTCAATCTTTGCCAGATATGTCCATTCCAGAGCTGCATATTTCGTCTTTGGCACTCCTTTCCTTTTTTATGTTCTAACTTCAGGCTTTTAAGGTCTTTGTCATTCAGATGTGACACTGCGTCAGCAGATTTTGCTTTAATTCTTTTCAGGCTGTCAGCTCTTTGCAGTGCCCTTCTTTCTCTCACACCTTCAGAACTATCTGATTGTATCAAACATTCACCTGCAGACACATTTGCTACACTTGCCTCATTTTCATCTCACATGTTTCTTGATTTCTACAAATTGCAACTGGAACACCTTCAGTTACTCTTGAGGTTTTCAAAGTTTGAGTTTTTATGGTTTGACTTTCTTGTTTTTGATTTACTGTGCTTCTTCACCTTCTTCTTGTTTTTCTTGAACTGTTTGTTCTCACCCCTGTGGATCCACGTAACAAACTCAAGTTTGGGTCTGTGAATTATTATCACCTCTTGCAGTCTTCACTCTCTTTATGCGAGATGCAAGGATGAAATGCAGCAAGCCTTTACACTATACAACAATGTCTGTCACCAAGATCACTTGGCCCAGGCCTTTCCACTGAGGTTCAAAACACATACTCTTAATGTGCTTTGTTGCTACAACCCAGTCTATAGATTTTAGGTCCTGGCTGGGCTCTTCACCTCCTAAAGGTGTCCCAAATTTCACCTAGTGAGAAATAGGGCGTACCAAAGACCGTACCAAATCTTCCAAATCCTTGCAGTAATCCAGAACGAGATCATCAATAGTCAGAAGAGCCGCTGAAGAAAAGCAAGGAATCTTCATGGCCCTCTCCATTAGTACTTCATGAGGAGTGTGCTTGTCATACTCAGTAGAATCTCAGGAGAGGCATCTGGCCATTTCTGTGAAGTCAAGGCATAAACTTTGGTCAATTTTGTTTTCATTGTACTGTTGTCCCTTTTTCACTACACCTGATGCTTTTGGATGGCAACTACCATGTAATTTCTGCTTGATGTTTGGTGCCATGCATAGGCCCCTTTCTTTTTAAAATGAGTTCCCCTATCTGATTCCAAAGAACTTGGCCGGACAAATGTAGGGATCAACTCCCATAATAGTAGATTGACTACAGTGAGTGTATCACTATACCTAGTTGGGAATGCTTCGATCCATTTGCTAAACAAACAACTTTATAATTCAGCTCTAATGTGCCAGATGAAAGAGCACAACACTTTGCATCTTCACCTGAAAAGTTATTGTCTCTTGCAGTCATGTAATCTCCACTCTTATGTGCCATACATTTCACAACAGCAGTTTTTTGGGCATTTGCAAGGAAGCAAGCAAATCTAAAATGTGCAGTCCATTTTTAATGGGAGTTCCATGTGATGCCATAAAACCCTTTTATGACTACAACTGTCCACAGTTGTGGACTGCTTCAAAACCATATTAGTTATCTCTGTGTAGCTTGCAACATTCAATTCATTTCCATAAAGCATGCTCTTGTAATAGCAATCAATACTGCTACTTGGGCTGACCTTACATGATACAAGTATGATGCCTCCTGCTCCCCTGGCTTCTCTATAACTTTGCCAATCTTCCAATTCCCACCCCTCTCCATATATTCCATGAGCTTGATCTCTCCTGAACAATCTTATTTGGGGGAAGATGGGCGCAAAGTGGTGTATCCAAATTAAGGATGCTGGCCCCCGAGGGAGGCATGGGTCGCCAGCCTTCTCTAAATATCATCAGGCTGCACAGCTCCAGTTTGTTTGTGGCATATTGGTTAGCCAGGCACCATCAATGGGAGTCAGGTCTTATGCAAATGCAAGTACAAGATGGACCCATGCATGGGCAGTATTCGCAGGTGCTGTTAATCAGAGACCACAGTCACTTCTTTTAAACACCGTCCACAATTGCCTGAGACTACACTTTCCTAATGTGACACATTTGAGACCTTATTCCCTGACCATACCACTAAAAGGGATCTCGACAGGATGGAGTATACTCAAAAGGGTTCAGCTGTCAGCATGTGGGGAGGCTGATATCAGCGTTATGGGCAACTTATTCTCTGATGGGGTCCTTCTCAGTTTTGAGGAACTATTTAAACAATATGGTCTGAAAAAAGGCAGCTTTCCCTTATAAAAGGCCATCAAAAGAGCATTAGCCTCACATTGGAACTCTAGAGATCAGGAGCCGGATACTAATACACTGCTCCATACATTACATACAATTGGTCAAGGTTATCTTTTTGTCACATGGATGTAAATATCACACCAGGCAGACATCCCAGGAGGGATAGGTTAAGAACCTCCACTGACCGAACCATGGAGTGGGTAGCAACTGTATCAATTAAAAATGATAGTGGATGGCCATTCACTTCTCCTTCAACAAAAGAACCATCCTGGTCTACCTCTGCAACTGCATCGAGCATGCAATGCCCCTACCCCTCAGGCACTGTCATTGTGTCTGACTCGGTCCTGTAGGAACTCAGAGTATAGATGCAAATTGTGGAGCATTGTCATTACTGAATGTTTTTGTGAAATCTAAAATTTGGCTAAAATCCCTGCATAATAATTTTCAGTTGCATGACGGGGCCTGAATGTATATTCCTAATGAATTGCCTTGGATTCTGAATATTCAAAGAGGCCAGTAAGGCTGGACCATTGACTCTGTCATCCCATTCCGCACCATCTGAATCAGTTTCTCCTGCATTTGGGGAACCACTTGCAACCTATTTTCTAATCTATTTTGATTAAGGGCCTGATTTAGAACTCGGGGATGGGTTACTCCGTCTCAACAGTGACAGATATCTTGTACGCCAAAATCGAAATCCCATTTGATGTAATGGGATTTCGTTTTCGGTGGATGGGATATCCTTCACTGTTGTGTTAGAATAACCTGTCACCTGAGTTCTAAATCAGGCCCTAAATCTACATTCCTGCTTCCAATCCAATATGCATGTATAACTCACGTTTAACTCTAGATTATCTGTCACTCATAATATTTAACCAATTGACTAGTTTTTGGGGAACTTTTGTTTTCAAATGCTTGAAAACCTGCACATATCTTTCTCGATAACTACTAGAGAAGGCTTATTAAGAGGAGCGAGCCTCTGTGGTTCTTCCATTGACCTCAGCCCACAAGTCCTGAGGCTTATCAATTGAAAATTGAAAATAATGCATCCAAATCTGCCCATATATACCTTTGAAATAGTCACAATTCTTTCCACCTCTGCATACCACTTCTCGTGCTCCTCTATGGGCTTCGGATAATTCTTTGTAAATGTGTAAAGATCATTCCTTGGACAAAGAACATCCACACATGCTCCACCCTCAACTTTTCTCAACAGAAACCCCTTTTCGACAACCACTGCACATTCAGAATCTCTCAAACTCACATTTGTCTTCGCTTTACTTTTTTTTCAGGCCTATCAGGAGCTTCTTTCCATTCTTCTCTATACCTTGTCACATCTTCTGATTCTTTAATCTTGTCCAATAACTCCCTCTGATTTTCTTGAGAGGTTTTAGGATCTTGTTTTTGTAATTCAGTTTCTGTTGATTTCATTCTGAATGTCTCACAAATTCTCTTTTTGTTCAGATCCATATTTAATTTTTTACCCAATTTCTCAAGCTTTCCAAATGCATTTTGTGCATGCTATGCTGCTTCTGCATCCAATAATGCCAAATAATTTCTATCATATGTCAATATGTTGTCACTGCCAACTCCCATTTCTACCATTCTTTTTAACTCATTTTGAATTTGAAAGTATGAATCTCTATCACATTCTTCTCACTTTGTGAAGACTCACTAGAGGCTAGTACATGCCTACTTCTTCTACACTCTCTTACTCTTAGCAAATCCACCTGCTCTTGCACATGAGCTTTGTTATACTGAAATGGTCTGACTTCAATCAGCAAATCATCCATTAACTCATCATCTTCTTCCAAATTACTCTCATTCTTTTATGACTGATTCTTTTTCTAATGTTTGCTTATCTTGGTCTTCTGTTTTTGTTTTGTCTGATTTGTCAATAATCCCAGTGAAAGCATCCACAGTTTGTAGCACTTCCTGATGTCATACCTTCTTCCATAAACAAAATCTTATATCGTCAAGCGTTGACAGTCTTACCAATTTGTCCTTTCAACATTCTCTTATGTGCTTTGTCTTTGCCACGCTGTCCCACTCCTTCAAGGTCTGGGATGCAGCTTCATCTCAATCATGACATTCCTCCAGTTATTGACCTTTTTCACTTCAAACCTATTCACAGAAAATTGCATATGTTTAATCATCAGGAGTAATTCTATCCCATTTTTTAAGCCATGATCAAGTATGTAATCATGTATTCCTCAATGTCTCATGTGCAGGGGTACCAAATAGGGATGGAGCCTCTCCCCCTATAGTATGAATCACAGACCTATCCAAAAGTGCACTCATTGTAATTTTAACCTAACTTCACAATAATCATAATTCTAATACAGCCAATCACAATATGATTTTAAAACAAGACCTGAAATACAAAACATAAAGTTAATAGCCAAAACAAAAAACCTTTGTCTATCTACTGGGGATACGGGATGGAAAACCAAACTCCCCACAAAATGGGGTTAACACGAAGAGCTCTTCCAATCACACCAAGATAGACCTCGACCAGCAGTAACCTACCCAAAGTGTCAGTGTTGCTATCCTCATGCACAGAATAAACACCACTACCGAGGATTAGTTCTCATACACAACTAGACTATTAAGAGTTTCAAAGGACTTTCACTTGTAACCTGACACTACATGCCTTTTTAACAGGCAACCTTATGTTTTCATAAGATCTTAGATTTACATAATTCTGCGACCCTTACACGTGTATCCAAAATATTATCACATAGATTACATAAAATTACATCTCTTCATGAAAAGTACAATTTAAGCAGCTATAGCAATTCGTGTACCACGTTGCAATGCAGTTTTTGACGTCTGCACAAAATAAAACGTAAACACCACTGACATACCAATGTGCAATGTGAGTGAAACAAATGACTTAACTCCAAGTCACATGTCGCAAGACAACACACTGACACTTTGCTTGAAGTGAGCAAGACAACTCACCACTCAAAGTCCTATTAATACCCACATAATGCAACTCCAGGCAAGACCAACAGGTACACCAGCAGTAGTCCATCTTATTCCTGGATTCCCTAACTTCTAACAATTTTTGAAGTCAACATTTTCACTAATTATGCAAATTCATTAAATATTCAAATTTGTGCCAATCAAATGGCAAAGTGCCCAGGTGTTCATCAATGAAATTCTATTCAAACTTGTCTAATTTGCACAAGTACTCTCCACCAAAAGTCTGTCAAATGCTATCAGTAAGAAAGGTATCTCCGTACGCCGACTTGTGGTCAGTACTGTGGCCGAGGTTTTGACATACCTGTATCAATGCTTTTAATGAGTAAATTAAAAGGGTTGAGTTGCAAGAACAAGGCTATGTGAGTCTTAAAAGATGGCAGCACGGGACCAAATTTAAAGTAAAAAATCATGAAGGTTTATTCACATTTAAAATCATTACTGAAGGCGAAAGTAGTTAGTAAGCTAATTTCAAATCAGCATCAACAATGCATCAAAGAATACCAGTTGCCTACCACAGCAAGTAAATAGCCAGAACCACAAAAATAGTTCTGCAGTGGACTAGCATAAATCTGCTCAGTTTAAAAGTCAAACTAAGTCACAGTATAAATCATTAGGAAGACTAATATGAAGTCTGCAGTGTTCAGAAATGAAGAGAAGTCGGAGTATAAATCAAAAAGAGGGACAAGTGAGGAATGTGCCTTTGAGAAAGTAAGTAAAAAGTCAGGTATGTCTTCCAAAAAGGGCACATTTTAAAGCTTTCAGACAGTAAAAGGCACGCTCTTAACATGGTGTGGTTTTTACATCATAAGGTTGTAATAATAATGTTTCATTCATGCAGACCAATAGTAAAACAAACAAATGTGCTACCTAAAAAAAAGAAACATCTAGGAACACCTACTTTCGTGCATACGTATGTGACACTCATGCAACAAGTGAAACCAATGCCAATACTCAGTGCAGCTGCTTGGAGTAGACCAGAGCAAAGGTCGTGAATATATGCAATTACAGGTACATTCAGTACACTACTTTCTTCTTGAGGAACACAACTTAATGCATTTCATTTCAGCTAATAAACAATACCATAAAAATGCATTCTATTTTGCTTATTTTCTGCAAAGGAAAAACACAAAAGAGAAACATGCATGTAGGAAACTCATTCGTGTAATTTTTGAATACCACCCTTTCTATGTCACTGTAAAAGCAATGCCCACACTAGTGACATTCAGGTAGACTGAGCTATTGCTGTGAGATCACCTCTTTTGTCGTCTCACCTTCCAAGAGGACCCCGACTTCTGGCGAGAGGGTGGGAATCTATACATGGCTCAGAAAGGCTTCCTCTGCTAGAATAGTAATAGTCTAGTGCAAATGATACATCTCTTTGTAATACAATGCAAAGTTCTCTGAGATTTCCTTGGCGTGGGAATGCAGAGCCCCCACATAGTCGCAGATAGTGCCCCCGCATGGGATGCCCTTTGGAGTAGCTGTAGCGTTAACCGCCTTCTTGCTTTCTCACTGCTCCTGTAGTAGCACCATGTAAGTTTCACTACGGTATGCTTTGCTTGGGAGCAGAGTAGGATCTAAGAGTACTTCTCCTTCTGAAAGTTGTGGCAAAGTGCAGGAGATGGGTTAGTGTGGCACTGGGCAGTGAGATCGCAGATGGACAATACCAGTCTCATCTGCTCATGTTTGATGCATTTAATAGCTACTTTTGAGTCTCTCATTATCAGTATCACTTCCGACCCACCACAATAGTTGGGATGAATAACCTGAGTCTGTGTTGTATATTCTGTGTGCATGAATGTGGGTTCTCAAGGACTTCTATCCTCATGTTATTTGTACCTGTTGGCTGACATGCAGCATAGCAATGAGGGTGGAGGTACATTACCCAAGTGGAGATCCACAGGCACCAAGGAGTGGTCGGATATGACCTCTTGAAGAATCACAGATGAAGTTATGGCTGGTAGGAGAGAACTTTGGGCCAAAAAGAAGATGCATTGTGCTCCCGTCTCAGTAAATATTGCCAACCATCATGCCTACACAGTCTTGTTTCAGGGTGGCTGATTCAGCTGTGGTCCCCCACATTAAGGCAATATAGTATGAAGGAACATAGGTAGCTGACACAGTGTGTTGGGATAATGAAGGACAACATATATCATAATGGAGAAAGATGCAGCAACAACACAAGTGCATTGTTATTCGAGTATGGAGTACTCAAGAGGAATCTTAAGTGTCTGATATGGAAGTCTACATACAAAGTGTCCATCTTCCTCTCTCAAGCAGTCGAATTCCCATACTGCAGGTGCAGCTGTGAGTGCAGAGAACCAAAGAGGACAGGAGAGGTGTCCACAGATCAGCCTTGGTCTCACAAGCAGTGAGAGTCTAGCAGCATCAGCAGGGATGGGGACAGGTGCAGTAAGGAGCGTTTGCGGTGGGTTCGTCAGTCTTTTGAATGTCTTGCAGTGGTGACCATGACTTATTCCAGAATTGTTTCTTGATCCTTAGTATGACCATCTTATATTGATTTCCCATTAACAGTGATTAACATTGTTGCGGGTTCCAGAAGACCAAATTTATTGTCCGATTGTCTGAGACAAGTGCAAAAATGAAGAAACACCCTCGAAAAGGCACTTGTCTCAAAGGAACTGTATTTAGATGCATGAATGTGGTGATCGTCCAGCATGAATGTGCTCACATTCCTCTTCACCAGTTGCAGCACCATGCATGTATGCTGAGGGTGAAGGAAGAAGACAGTATCCTGGGAAGACAAATTTAAATTATAGGCACCTCCTGTATGCAATTAGTGCACTCTTTGACACTCAAGCGGTCCTGTGAAGTTTTTCTTTAGCAGTTTGGTATGGGATTTCTCAGGAACTTGAATACATTGCCTCCCTTGGATATTTCATATATGTGCCATAAAACTTCATCTTGTCTTAGTGGCAGCAGTCCTTTAAAACTGTGATCTTGAGGCACAAGCCTAAAAGTCAGGAGCCCAATCCAGAAAGAAGTCAATCCAGGACTATGCTTCTATGATTCTTTTTTCAAAGGTGTCCAGGTGGGAGTGAAATGATGACAGATCTGTCCACATTGATTTCACCTCTTATTATATGTCTGCCAGTCTGGAGTCCGTATTTCTGAAGAAGGAATCTATGTTTGAGAATTCAGGCATAAAAATATCAAGTGTGATCACATGGGTTGGTTCCACATTTGGCCTGGCAGCCTGCTTATTCTCTGGATTGCTGCATTTACAGGTGTCTCATTTTGTCTCAGAAGAAAGTAGCTGGTATACAGATTTGGAAGAAGACCTAGGCACATTGAGCATACAGTTGACTTTAAATCTCCCTGCAGCCGATTTGCCCTGCCATCCAGTGCCTTGAGACCCTATGGGTGATTAGCCGTGCTATACAAATCCATGGTTGATTGATTGATTGATTCACCGTGATAATGCAGGTAACAGCTGAGAAATATGGGGCGGAGCAAATAGCAGCAGGATGTGTTATGATGGATGCAGTTATGCCCAGCAGTACATTGATATATCTGTGCTTCATAGATCCTCACATTTTTGGCTGCAGCAGGCCCCAGTCTGGTGCCCTGTGACATTTTGGTAGGGTACACGCAGGTTCCACGCACCTTCTTCATGTTAGAAACATTGCATGACACTTGCCTATAGGAAACAAGCGATTGAGGTGCACTCTGTCTCTTTATAGGTCTGCCGACCGGCTGGTGAATACAGTGTTCTTGATGAGGCTTAGTACGGTCTCTGGCAATATCCTTATTGCAGTTCCAAAATTGGGTCACATCAGTGGTGCATTCATCCAGCACCACTAACCCTGAAGGAAGCGAAGCCAGATCAGTGACAACTGTTATCCAGCAGGGTAGTGAATGGGCGATGTAGTAGGCCCAGTCTCCACGAAGTGAGGTGCCCCAGTGAGTCAATCCTTCACCGGTCATTAGCTCACTCGTCCCCAAATGTGAGCAGTGGTGGGCTTATTGGTTAGGGTGCAAGGTAATTTGGATCTGCTCCCCAGGGTCTATGTTAGGGCAATCCAACATGAGGCCTCAGACTGTGCATTGGGCCCAGTGGGTGTGGTCAAGGGAACTCATTACCCCCTCAGCAGCCATTCAGAGAGGAGTGAGGGAGTGGTGCAGCAATACAGCCCAGAGAGCCGGCAAAAAAGTATTGCATAGGACAGTATAATCGCCATCAAGCCCTGTACTAAAACCAGAATTTACCACTAATTCCTGCCAGAATTGACTATTGATGATAGCTCCACCTGACTGGAATAGCATAGTTTTTCATTTGTTTTCTAACATTTTACATGATACCACAGTCTCCAATTTGGCTTGGACTTCTTTGCAAGCATATTTTGGGAAAGGTGGCCTTGGAATTCCAAACCACAGACTGAAGCTGCCATGTCATGCCATGCTATGTTACGTTACATCTTATGCTACCTTACTTGGTATTTGTATTCAGTTGACACTGCAACCCACATATCTTCCTCGATGGTACATGGCCATTCTCTAATAATTAATCAACATTTTAGGATGCCCTAGGGAAAGCTCTGCCAATAACAATTCAATTTTGGAATGAATATTTGGAACCCTTATGTGGCTAAGTAAAGTAGTGCTTGGGCTGACAGTACACAAGCTTGTGAGCAACATAGTACATAGATCTTTGCATGTGTTATGTTACATTTTATTGATTGCATAAAGTGCAACTAATATCTGCAGTGTGTCCTGACACTAAACCTAATTGAACCAGATACAAGTGAGGATGAGGGCGAAGGGTGTACTAATTAAAAAGGGAATTCTGCAGAGATTTTCAATATTACAAATGATTAGTAGAAGCTTTTGGAGAGCGTGGCTACAAGAAATAGAAAGTCACTGCTACACCTTCTCAAGATCCTAAAGTAGGGAATCACAAGAATGTGATCAAAAGAAGAACATAAAAACTCAATTGGGGACGTATCTCAGAAATGTATCTAACACACATGGAGGACCAGATGAATTTACTGCACAATGAGTATGACACAATTTTTTTAAAGAATTATTTTTTCCACAGGATGCCTATGCATTTGAGGTCTGTAAGAAGACATGTGAGCCTGGCGGTGGAGACCGAAAACCATGCGCCCTGCTTCATTTTGGATCAATTGGAGTTTAGCAAGCAGTTTCGTTGGGGTTAGTACAGTAATCAAGTCTGGAAATCCAGAGAGCCTGAAACATCTGTCTACGGTAATCAGTGCTTAATTTGTGCTTGTTATTTCCGGTGCTGAGCACCGGCACTTATTTTTGAGGGCCGGGTCTTATTATTCTGCCTCAAGCATTTGCTGAGAGCAAAAGACACATATGGGAAAGACGGATGAAGTAAAAACGAAAAAAGTCACAAAGGGAGATAGTAGAAAGGTGCACGAGTGAGCTGAAGGGGCAGGGAGTGGCTTTATATGGATTGAAGAGGCCCGAGATGGCTTCAGGATTAGGCCGCCTAAGTATTGCGTGTTCGCACATTTAATTGCAGCAGCCGCGTGTTGAAGAGGAGGTCTGTGGGCACCGGCACCTTTTTATTTACTATGTAAGCACTGACGGTAATCAATCAGAAAAAAATGGAGCAATAATTTTCAACTCAAGAAAACAGGACAATAGGAGGTGTTTTTAAAATTGGCCCGACTTAAGTAAGCTGTCCCATCAAGTCGTCGGTGTACATCATGAAGAAGTAGCCAAAAGGTTTACCCAGCTGAATCAAAGGAGGCACTTATATGTTGAACAGCATAGGGCTCAATGAGGAGCCCTGCAGGACCCCATGCTTGACGTCTTCGCTTTCTTACAAGTAGGAATCAACTCATACTGCTTGTGACCTGCCACTTTGATTGGAACTTTTCCATTCCAAAGCTGAGCCCCTCACGCGGACTCCATGAAACTGATTGAGAAGCCCATCATAGGCCATGGTGTTGAAAGCTGTAGACCGAACCAATATGAATAAAGCTGCGGTGCTGCCTCGAGCTATTATCCAATGCAGTCTGTCACCCACTGCTACTAGTGCTGCCTCAGTACAGCAGGAGGGTTTAAAGCCAGATTCTACGAGGTCAAAGATTAAATTAGAATCAAGGGATGAAGACGGAACCTCAATAGTATGTTTTTCAACCATTTTAAAGCGATCTGGTACTAGTGAAATTGGACAATTATTGCCTGAAGAGTTTGGGTCAGTCCATGATGTTTTTTATAATAGAGGGGATCGCAGCGTTCTTCTAGCTAGGGAGAATAACAGTGGTGGAAAGTGATGTATTACAGAGAAGAATAACAGCAGGAAAGTACTTTTCAATGCCTAAACGAATAATAGATATAAAAAGTGAAGTATGGAATACCTGAATCAATCTTGGCCATTGGTAATTGCACAGGGTTAAATTCCAGTCCACTGATAGTTTGAATACCATGCCATCTCAGTTTGGACTCAGCCATGTGCAAATTAATCTTAATCCAGCTCCAATGGGAACAGTCCAGTCCAAACTGCCAGGCCAGTTCCTCTCTGAACCAGAACGCAACAACCCAGGACTGGGTTTGACCTTATTGGGGTGCTAGTCATACACTGCACACATCTGCAGTTTCTTCGGCTTTGTAATATATGGTCATTCTGGAGGGTGAGCTTCTGCTTGTGGTGCCAGTGTACCCACAAAATGGCTTATCAGAATAAGGAAAAGTGTTAGCAATTACATTTCTGGGACCAATATTAGTTTGCCACCTTTATTTGGCAATGGTAGGGTTGGGCTACAGCAATCATCAGAACACCCTTACTTCGTATTAGTCTCATAAAACCTTATACTGGAAATCAAAAAATGTGTGTCTGTATCCTTCTTTGGAACTCAAATGTTTTAGTTAGGGGGATATCAGACTACAACCTTTCATTTACAAGAAACAAAGCCAATTTAGAGTGGATTTACAGATGATACTCAGAAGAAGATTTAAAATAATAGCATGAGAAACCATGTTAAATGCTGCAGATGAGTCTAATAAAATGAAGGCAGCAGCCCTTCCTTGGTCGAGTATGGCTCTGAGATCTTCTGTGACAGCCGACAAACTGTTTCAATATGATATTGAGGAGGAACTTCTGATTGGATGTTGTTGAGTAGAACATTCGATTTGAAGTAGTGAGAGTTGTTTAACACATATTTCTAGAATTTATGCAGAAACAAGAGAGATAAGTGAGATGGTATGATAGTTGCTAAATGTGTTGGGCTCAGCATTATGTATTTTGGGTACAAGAAGAACAGTGGCATGTTTCCAAGGCACGAGGATTATGGAAGGTGTAAGAGAGGAGTTAATCAGCTCAGTAAGGGCATGGCTAATCACGTCAGCACCCATTGCAAAGATACTCAGAAGACAGTAATTCACAGGCTATACAGATTTGCTAGAAAAAGCTGCTGATTTAGTCTATGCTGCAGTAGCAGGAGTGAAGCTGGAAGGGAAACTGATGAATCTGCAGATTCCATATCATACAAGGAAAGCAAATCCAGAGGAGACTGGGCTGGAATGTTTGCAGAGCTTTGAGAGATTTTGTCATTGAAGAATGAGGCTAAAGGCCTGATTTAGAGTTTGGCAGATGGGTAACTGTGTCACAAATGTGACCGATATCCTGTCCACTGTATTATGATGTCCATAGGATACAGTGCCATTGTAATACAGCGGAAAATATATCTGTCAAGTTTGTGATGGAGTAACCCCATCCTACAAACTCTAAATCAGGCATTAAGCCTTCCCAAAGATTGTTAGAATGAGCCACCTCTTGGCTAAGTATGGGAGAATTTGAATAAGTATTAATAATAGAAAACATTTCGAGAGCAGACTTATTCCCAGCGTCATGTTTTTCTGCAAAGTAAGAGTTGCGTGTTATATAGATATGTCATTGATAGTCTTTTAAAGCTGCTTTGTTAACCATTTGGCATAATCTGTCCTCCCTTCATGTTCTAATGATTTGCAATCCCATTTAACCTGAGGGATTCTGTAAACCCGAACACGGAGGGAGTTTCTCAATGAAAGTGGTTATGTTTGAGCAGGACCAGCAAGTCTAGGGCTGAGGAAATCCAGCTGTTCAGATTAGACAAAGCGGCGTCAGCATCAGACATCAGGGTCAAGGAAACATTGCCTAGTTCTCTAGAAAATGTAACATTGTTGACCTTAGACCAAGTTTGCAAGGGCTTGGAGTCAAAATGCAGGAGGTTTGAGGTTAGGAAAGACCCAAAAAGGTACCGGAAGTAGAAGGAAGGGGGACTGAGACCAGTAACTATTTGAGTAGTTACAATGGAATGCAGAATTTGGCCTACAAAGTGGATGGGTCACAGGACCTTTTGGGAGAGTTCCAGAGCATGTAAAGTCTGGTAGAGCATTTTGGAACTGGGTTCGGTGATATTATCTACATGAATATTTAAATCTCCCCTAGATAGAGAACTGATGAGACACCTTTCTCTGCCTTCTACTTCAGCCTCCAAAATAAAACACAATGGGCCCAAAATGCAAACAATTTTTGCAAATAGATGAAATATAGGTGTGCAAATAACGTCATGTTCAAGAATAAATCCCATTCCTGAGGCCCAGAATCAGGAACGGTGGGATTTTGCCCCAGTGAATGGGATTTTTGCACAAAAAAAATCCTTTTGTCTAGAGAAATTTCTCTGGTGGAAAAATCTGGTCACAGGGGAGAGTTTAAAGACACTGCTTGGTAGGTCCAGCTGCAAAAGGTATGGGCACCTACAAGCCCACCGATGGGTAATTAAAAACCCTTTGGAGGTTGCAGATGTAATCTTGTCAAGGGCAGGAGTAAATCCATTTTCAGGGTGGAACTGGCGAGGCAACATCCGCCGAATTCATGGGGCATTAGACCAAAGTGTTTCTCCAAACTTGATGATGTCATTTTCCAAATGGAGCAGCCCACAACATAAAATCTATTCAACTGAAAATTAACTTCTGTGCTCCGCTCCTCTATGGAAAAAGTATACCAGTACATTTCCACATTCGTAAATGCTCACAAGTGAACATTCATAGCAACCTGTGATTTCAAGAAGTATGCTGGAGTTATTTGTGAATTCCATGACACTGCAGAATTTTATACAACATGGAGGCATAATAGAGCAAATCTGTGACATCCCAGTCCTTTTATTCATCAATTCCCATTCTGATTTAATGGCTTTGGACAGATTTGCCAAGTTTCCAGAATATTCATAAAAACGTCTATATTAAAAGTTGTTTGTGTCTCCGGGAGCAAATCACAGTAAAATGTGTAAAAAACATAAAGTGTAGAATATTTCTACAGTCCTGTATGCACTACTTGCTTATCATAAGCTGTTTTGTTTTGCCTGATAAGAACTACAAAACATCTGTTTGTGGTATCAGCAAGTACGCCGTTTGCTTAAATGGCTATTAATCCATTTTCCCCACCGGTGGCTCAAGGGTTTACTGATACCTCTGGTTTACAGCAGGAAATGCAAGTTTATCAGAGAGTAAAATGCGACCATTACCAGCTAGTGATTATTTCACCACACGGGCAAGCAAGATAATTGGCCTGAACGTCTCTTTGACTTGACAGGAGATAAAAGAACATTTTTCTTCTCAATCTAAGACTTTCATGAGTGTTTTTTGCAGACCAAATTAAATAAATGGAGGGCAGTACACCGTGGCATGTGAATGGAAAGCTTCAGACGGCTTTATTAATAGAACATTTCCACATAGAAGGAAAAAGAAAGGTGGGTGTATTCAGCAGTTTCCGGACTTCGGCCTCCTCAGGCTACACGACCTAAAGCTGGAATTACAGATAACGAAACAGAAACAAACCTACCTTACTGCTGACGCACTCTGCTTTTGCTTAAAATGTAGGTTTTGTCTGGTGAAATATTTTAGGTGGCAGATACACAGCAAGCGTATTTAAAAGCATGGCAAGGAAGGTCTATCTGAGAGCGTTAGCAAGCAGAAAGTGGCGGGAAATAGACCGGTGTCACTAAAGTCTGCACTCTTGGGCCAAGATTCGCAAAGCATTTTCCGTGAGTTTATGTTACCTTCTGATTTTCTTGTGACTCACTCTTGAATTTTAATGAGTAAATCAGGGACGTGAAGCTGGCCCATGCAGCCCCATGATGTGAGAGGCGCCATTGTCTGGCTCTAGACTTTGTACATGTGTATAGGTGACAATATAGCGTGCCATTAATTTTTGTAGGGAACGGGTATTTCGTGACACCAACCATATGGCTTGCCTGCACACATTCAGCAGAAGAGCAGCTATATAATATATGGCTATTGTCACTGTGTAAGGTTACATACCATTGGTGAGTGTGGTGTCTTTAATTAAGATGTCACTCCCAACGAGCACGTCATGAGATCTGCCACTACGCGTGTCTCGCGGATGCACGAACAGAAAGTGGAAGGTGGGACCAGACTGAAGGGAATTAGCCACAGAGTTTACGATCCCGGCCTAGATTTGCCATCTGGCCGTTTTTTACTAGCCTAGCCTGCAATGTTAAATCCAAGCCAGAAAAATATCGAGAAAAGCAGTGAAATACAGTATTTTCCTCCTTCTTAAAAATTAACCTCAAACGGGAAACACATGAAGAAATCTCTTTGTGAACTGTCGAAGTCATTTTTAATGATTACTGGAGCAAATATAGGGGTAATTTTAACATAACGAAAGAACACTGAGAACTCTGAAATTTTTAGGTCGAGCGCGCAAGCGCTCTGAGTGTTGCAATCTATCTGGTGGCTTTTAAACACAACCAACCAACGCACGTCCATCACTATCTCTTGTGCATAGACTTGCTTTTCAGAAATCCTTTGTTATCATTGGTAAATGCTTTACGTTTGTCCCTCCTTGGGGCAGTATTGTTACCGCCTTGGGCATGGACCATGTTTCATGGGTAATTGCATGATTGCCAATATGTTTGAATGCAAGCAAACTTATTTTTCCTTTTGTGTCTCTCCTTTGCGCTCACGCTCAAGGCGTCCCTTATGTCAACTGTTTTACTTTTCATTTTCAATTTATGTGGCAAGGAAAGTTCAGTTAGTAATTTACAATGCCAGTATCTCTAACTCGAGAAAACTCGAGACCCATTGCATTGTAAATATTTGTTTTATCTACCAGCTTTTGGCCTTTCCAGAATAGCAAATCATAAACGATTGGTAGGTAAGCAGGTTTTTCTGCGAAACATGGCAACCTTATCTCTGTGCTCTAAATTCCCATTTACAGCATTAGTTATCTGCTTCTCATTTCTAGGCCACACAGGGTTCTCCAATGTATTCAATCAATCAATCAAGCATTTGTAGAGTGCGCTATTCACCCGCGAGGGTCTCAAGGTGCTGAAGGGGGGAGGGGTAGGGGAGTTGCTACTGCTCAAACAACCAGGTCTTGAGGCGTCTCCTGAAGGTCAGCAGGTCCTGGGTCTGCCGTAGGTGGATGGGGAGGGTGTTCCAGTTCTTGGCGGCAAGGTGGGAGAAGGATCTGTCGCCAGCTGTAGTCCTGTGGATGCGTGGAATAGTGGCGAGGGCCAGGTTGGCGGAGCAGAGCTGTCGGTTAGGGGTGTAGAGGGTGAGTCGTTCATTGAGGTAAGCTGGTCCGGTGTTGTGGAGTGCTTTGTGGGCTTGGTTGAGGAAGTTGAAGGTGATCCTCTTGTTGACGGGGAGCCAGTGCAGGTCTCTCAGGTGGGTTGTGATGTGGCTTCGGCGTGGGATGTCGAGGATGAGGCGTGCGGAGGCGTTCTGTATATGTTGCAGTCTTTTCTGGAGTTTGGCCGTGGTTCCTGCGTAGAGAGCGTTGCCGTAGTCCAGTCTGCTGCTGACGAGGGCCTGGGTGACCGTCCTTCTGGTTTCGGTGGGCATCCACCTGAAGATCTTGCAGAGCATGAGGAGGGTGTTGAAGCCGGATGATGAGACGGCGTTGACTTGCTGGGTGATTGAGAGCAATGAGTCCAGGATGAATCCTAGGTTGCATGCGTGGTCGGTGGGCGTCGGTGCGGTTCCTAGAGTGGCCGGCCACCAGGAGTCATCCCAGGCTGAGGGGGTGGAGCTGAAGATGAGGATCTCCATCTTGTCCGAGTTCAGTTTCAGGCGACTGCTCTCCATACAGTCGGCGATGGCCTTCATTCCGTCATGGAGGTTAGTTTTGGCAGTGGCCGGATCCCTGGTGAGTGAGAGGATCAGCTGGGTGTCATCGGTGTAAGAGACGATGTTGAGGTTGTGTGAACGGACGATGTTGGCAAGGGGTGCCATGTAGACGTTGAAGAGAGTCGGGCTGAGCGAGGATCCTTGGGGTACGCCACAGATGGTCTCGGTGGCTTTGGGTCGGAAGGGAGGGAGGCGGACTCTCTGGGTTCTGCCGGTGAGGAAGGGTGTAACCCAGTCCAGGGCTTTGTAGCAGATCCCTGCGTCGTGGAGGCGTGTGCGTAGGGTGTGGTGGCAGACGGTGTCAAAGGCGGCCGAGAGGTCTAGGAGGATGAAGGCCGCAGTTTTGCCTCTGTCTAGCATGGTCCTGATGTCGACGGTGGGGGCGATGAGGGCGGTCTCAGTGCTGTGGTTGCTGCGGAAACCGGTTTGGGACGGGTCCAGAGTGTTGTTATCTTCAAGGAAGCGGGTCAGTTGCCTGTTGACGATCTTCTCGATGACCTTCGCCGGGAAGGGGAGCAGAGAGATGGGCCGGTAGTTCTTGAGATCTATTGGGTTTGCTTTGAGTTTCTTTAGTAGGGCGTTGATTTCGGCGTGCTTCCAGCTTTCTGGGAAGGTGGCAGTCTCGAAGGAGCTGTTGACAATCTTTCGGAGTTGGGGGGCGATGATGGAGCTTGCTTTGTTGAAGACGTGATGGGGGTAGGGGTCAGATGGTTAGCCGGAGTGAATGGTGTTCATGATTTTGATGGTATCATCGTCGTTGACGCAGGTCCTGGAGAGCAGGAGGTTGGTGAGGCTGGGGTCCAGTGAGTCTGAGTTTGTGGTGACAGCGGCTGTTGTGGGGGTCGAGGTATTGAAGCTGTTGTGGATGTCTGTGATCTTGCAGTGAAAGAAGGTGGCGAGGGAGTCGCAGAGGTCTTGCGAGGGTGGGGTGTTGTTGGAGCAGGATCTTGGGTTGGCGAGTTCCTTCACAATGTTGAAGAGTTCTTTGCTGTCGTGTGCGTTGTTGTCGATGCATTCCTTGTAGGAGGATCTCTTGGCGGTCCGGATGAGCTGGTGGTGCCTGCAGATGGTGTTCTTGAGGGCCATGCGGTTGATCTGTGTTTGTTTGTGGTGCCACTTCTTCTCGAGTTTTCGGCACTCCCGTTTGGAGGCCTGGAGGTTAGCAGTGAACCAGATGGCTTTTGTGTTGGTGCGGTTGTTGGAGGGTTTCTTGATCGGGGCGAGGGTGTTGGCGCAGTCGTCGATCCATTGCCTGAGGCTGCGGGCGGCTGTGTTGGTGTCGGTGGTGTTGGTTGGCGAGGCTCGGGCGAGGGTGGAGATCAGTTGGTCTTCGGTGACCTTGTTCCAGCTGTGGCGGGGGATCTGTTGTGGGTGGTGGTGCGTAGTGGACTTCTCGAAGGTGAAGTGGACGCAGCAGTGGTCAGTCCAGTGGAGTTCGGTGGTGTGGCTGAAGGTGACGTGGCTGCTGGCGGAGAAAATGGGGTCGAGCGTGTGACTGGGGGAGTAGGTGGGTGTTTGAGTCCGAGGTTGTCGAGCAGGGTGGTGGAATTTCTGTCATTGGCATTCTTGAGGTGAAAGTTCAAGTCGCCGAGGAGGATGTAGTCTGTAGAAGCAAGGGTGTGAGCGCTGATTACATCGGCGATGGAGTCACTGAAGTGCGGCTAGGGTCCGGGGGGTCTGTAGACGAGTGTTCCTCTGAGGGTGGTGTTGGCATTGATGTGAATCTGGAAGTGCAGGTGTTTGGCGGCATCGAGGGTGTCCTCGGTGTTGGTTGAGATTCTGATGGTGTTCCTGTGGACGATGGCGATCCCTCCTCCCGGTTTGTAGGTGCGGTCTCTGTGGGTGATCTTGTAGCCGTCCAGGATTGCTATGGCGATGTCGGGTTCCGAGGAGGGGTTCATCCAGGTCTCCGTTAGGAAGGTGACGTCTGGGGAGGATGAGATGTGTAGGTCCCAGAGTTCGATGGCGTGCTTGTGGACGGAGCGGGTGTTGAGGAGGATGCATCTGAGGTGGTTGCGTCCGGTTCTGGTGGGTGGGGCGGCGGCTCGGGGGCAGGTGAAGCTGCAGTTCTGACAGGAGAAGGGCCCGTGGATGAGCTTCGGGGTGGCTTGGAAGCAGGTGGCTGAGCGGCCGTGTTGAGGGCGTGGAGGGCATTGGCATTGTAGCAGCGTCGCATGGCTTGGCGATCGTGGGGGCCAGGAGGACTGGCACTGGGTGCAGTCCAGGCGGACACAGGCTTGCCTCTGGTGCAATTCTGGCACGCCAGTGGCGTGCCCGCACAGCGGGCGCCATTAAGAAGGGGAGGCGGGAGGAGCAGCTGGGAGGCAGGAGCGGTGGGCAAATGCGGGTACGAGGGGGCGGAGCCGAAGATGAGGATCTCCATCTTGTCCGGACACAGCGGCAGGATTAGGGAAGGGGGAGAGAGCAACAGAGCGTGAAGCCTAAGAAAAGGAGACAAATGCTAAGAAATGGAGACAAAGGCTAAGAAATGGAGACAAAAAGCATTAAATAAGGCAGAAAGAAAAAAACAGTCACAAAACAGACAGACAATACTTATGGCACCACTGGACACCAGGGATGAGGCGCAGGCAGGAGCCCGCAGGTGGAGGAGGGCCTCGAACTCGCAGCAGCAGCGAGGGCGGGGAAAAGGACACAGGCACAGTCAGGTGGAGCTGCGCGGCGTGGGGAGCTTCTCCTGACCAAAAACAGGTCAAGGGTCACTCACTTCAACGCGCAGCGGCAGCCATTAAGAAGGGGAGGTGAGAGGGAGGAGCAGCTGGGAGGTGGGAACGGTGGGCGAATGGGGGCGAGAGGGGCGTGGGGCCGCAGGGGACGCAGCGGCGGGACTAGGGAAGAGGGAGAGGCAACAGAGTGTGAAGGCTAAGAAAAGGAGACAAAGGCTAAGAAATGGAGTCAAAGGCTAAGAAATGGAGACAAAAAGCAGTGAACAAGGCAGAAAGAAAAAAAGTTACAAGACAGACACACAATACGTACGGCACCACTGGACCCCAGGGATGAGGCGAAGGCGGGAGCCTGCAGGTGGAGGAGGGCCTCGAACTCGCAACAGCAGTGAGGGTGGGGAAAAGGACACGGGCGCAGTCAAGTGGAGCTGCACAGCGTGGGGAGCTTCTCCTGATCAAAAACAGGTCAAGGGTCGCTCCGTATTCATCAATGTGTAGTGAGGACAAGAATAAAGGACACTGAAGACTCTTAACTTGGTGACAAGGTGACTCCATTCCTGTATGTGAAGTGGGTTCTAATTATAGTGCAAGTCCTCAGTTCACTTCACCTGTGACAGTTTTCAATAGATGACGACAACCTGTAACATAAGCCAAAGCTGGGTCTTTCTCTGAAAATGTCACCACTACAGCTGTCCGAGAGTTTGACAACCACTGTAGTGCCTCCTGACTGTCTTACCATTAGCTCTGAGGACTCAAAGAAGCTTCACCTTGGTGGACCTCGTGGTGCTGTACCAAATGCTTTAAGATATACACATGCGTGTTTGGCATTGAAAATGATGCTCTGGGTAGGTCCTGCTGCAACAGCCATTATTTTCCAGTTTGAGCAAAACGGAGCCCACCTCTATTCCAAGCTAATGCACCCCACTATACCATATTTCCTCCACAAAAATGTTGATTATGATTGCAATATCTTACACTTAATGTAACACTGTTTCAGAATTGCAAATGTGACAAATATAACTAAAGAGGCTTCGAGATCTCAAGTTATCACTGGGTATGATTTGTTGGCTTTTCGTCAAAAGCTGTTACAAAAGTCTTGTAAGCTTGTCATGGCTATAGCCTCCTACATGGTTTGAGCCGCCCCCTACAAAGCAGAATTCTAAATGGGAGTCATGACTCCTAACAATGGGCTAACTAAAGCTGACAAATCAATATGTCAAGTTCAAGCAACAAAATCTGATGACCGACAATCCAAGTAAAAGCAAGATCGCTGTGAACACTACCTCTCTCACAATGGCATGTTTACGGCTGCAGAAGCAGATGCCATTGGTGTAGTAAATTTAGCTATTTCCAAAGTGTTTGCAGAAGCCTTGGTGTGAGGAATAACATCTCTCGCCCACACCATTGTATTGATCTTCACAATGCCAACCTGACAAGGCAAAGCATACTCCGAGGTCACTGCACAAGGTTTGAGAATTATGTGTAAGGACTAGTCCCTCACTGAAGCCTGTGCCATCAAAGCATGTAAGTCAGGAAAAGCCTTAATTCATATTTGACATTTGTGTCAATGAAGTAAAAGTTCCCTTCTTGGTGGAATGGCTATCACCATTTAATGTCATGACGAATGTTGAAATCAACTCAAGTTCAAAGGCTATTTTTAACATTTGCATAGTTGAAGTGGCTGCTGGGCCTTGTTGCCTATTGAGCTTTGGATCAAGTCATGAGTGTAAGTAAGTCATGTGATGTAATGACTGTGATTGTTCAATGAACTGTAGTTGTGACAATGTGTGGAGTTGAGTGTTTTGGAAACAGCTAGGTAGCTGATACACTGCAATATTCAGTCAAAGGCTGTTGGGTGAGATAGCTTTTGACACATCCCCACCTTGATGATGTTGCTTTGTTGTGTCAGTTTCCTTGCAATGTACTTTGTTTTCCAGTTGCTTGCTTTGTGACTTGTGCCATATGTATGGCTTCAAGCCTATACTGCTTGTTTTGTTCTTTGTACAGGCACCTTCACCATGTCATCTTCATGTGAGCATTTCAGAGTTGTGACATTGGCAGCTATCTTATGCTGTTGAGACATACGAAGTGGATATGGATTGTTCTAAGTAATGTAGGTTACACAGTTTGGATGTATGAGACCTGTACCAAGAGATTTTGCACAGTGTTTAGGTGTAGATAGTGAAGAGCATATTGGACTTGATTTGTGTGTTATGGTGTGCCTGATGTATCATTTATGTCATCATGTGGTCATAAGATATGTAGTACTAGCTTTTGACCAAGTCATTTTACCTTCACATTGGATAAACACTCTTTTTTCTCTGGCCTGTAGATATATATATATAGCTGTAGATATATATGTATATGTATACATGTATATATATATATAGCTGTAGATATATTTCATCATTGCAGGCCACAGTGCCTACACCACAACACTGTCATATGTTTGTATCATACAAACAGATGCGTGGTAAATGGATTATGATGGGCCTGTGATCAGGAACTGTTGTACGGCCATCTGCCTGTATCTTGAATTATGTGATGTTGGATTACCTTGGTGTGGTATATGATAAGGCTCAAGCTGGTGACATCAACCACTTTAATGTTTGCCTATTCTATGGGACAATGTCCGACAAGGCCCTTCCTACCATGGCCTGTACCTTTAAATATGTTCTTTGACTCAGTATGAGTCACACATTCTTGTTCCCAAGAGTCTAGGCATATTTTAAGCCTATGTGCTGTACACTGGAATAACATTTTTGCTGTGACCAGACACTTGTACTAGTATGTTGGTGTGTATGGTTGTAATCCTGAGCTGGACATTGTACATGTAACATATCCTTGCTTGCACAAGTAGTTTGTGTCTTCATCATATGGTTCACATGGTCTCATATCTCAACATAGCAAGAAGTAGTAGATTAAGCTAGCAAACAATCAGCTTGTGATGAGTGAATTTTTTGTAATGCCAATGCAGACCATACATTTGGACATGAAGAAACAAAAAAGTAAAGTGAAGGGGTCAGTGATGATGAATGGAATCATTGGAGTAGATGCCACACCACTGGGAGTCCAGAGTCTGTGATTTGGGCATGATCTGTGCTTGATCACTCCTAGGTGAGTATACTTCATTTGAGAGTTGTAAAACAGCATGTGACTACTGTGCTGGTGGTTGGAGTTGGAGAATCAGTGCCTGCTGAGAGTTGCAGTCATGTCACTCTCTATACTGCAAACACATGACAAATGTTACCCTCCCAGGTGAGTAAACTTCATGTGAGAGTTAACAAACAGGTGTATTTAGGAAAGTGACCACTGTGCTGGTGTTTTGAGTTACAGGAACAGTGCCTCCTGGGAGTTGGAGTCATTTCACTCTCTCTACTACACACACTATACAAATGTTAGCCTCCCAGGCGAGTAAACTTCAATTGAGACTTCTCATATGGATGTATTTGGCCAATTGACCACTGGGCTGGTGTTTGGGGTTCCTGAAACAGGGCCTGCTGGGAGTTGCAGTCATGTCACTCTCTATACTACAATAACTATGACCAGGTCCCCCCCTCTGTGCTGTGCCTAGCTCTTGCTCCTTGCCTGACCTTGCTGTGCCTAACGCTTGCTCCTTGCCTAATCATGCTGTTCCTCTGCTCCTGGCACAATCACGCCCGCCACCTCAGCCGCTGTTTTCTTACTGTTGGCCAAACACCATCCCTCCCCCCCAATGTGCCCTTCCCATCCTAGGATTGACTTAATGACAGTTGCTGTGCGATCCCACTGAGCAGATCCTGACCAGTTCCCCTGCTCTGCGCTGTGCCTAGTGCTTGCTCCTTGCCTTGCCCTGCTGTTCCTCTGCTCCTGTTTGCTTCCCCTGGCACATTCAGGCCCCAGCCACCTCCCTGACATTTTCCCGCTCTTTGCCACCCGCCTTCCCTCATCCCACCATGCCCCTCCCACCCCAGGACTTTCTTAATAAGTTGCTGTGTGACCCCACCGAGCAGGTCCTGACCAGCTCCCCCACTCTGAGCTGTGCCTAGTGCCTGTTTGCTGCCTCTGGCACATTCAGGCCTCTGCCACCTCCCATGCCATTTCCCTACTTTTTGCCACCCGCCTGCCCTCCTCCCCCCCCTCCACATCCCTTGCACCCCAGGAAATACTTAATGGTGGTCACTCTGCGACCACCCTGCAGAGATCCTGTCCAGCTCCCCCATCCTGCGATGTGCCTAGCGTTTGCTCCTTGCCGGGCTCTGCAGTTCCTCTGCTCCTGTTTGCTGCCCCTGGCACATTCAGGTCTCCACCGCCTCCCCTGCCATTTTCCCACTGTTCGCCATCAACCCGACCTCCCCACACGGCACCCCTCCCACCCCAGGACCTAGTTAATGGCAGTTGCTGCATGACCCCACTGGGCAGGTTCTGACCAGCTTCCCCACTCTGTGCTGTGCCTAGTGCTTGCTTCTTGCCTGGCCCTGTTGTTCTTCTGCTCCTGTTTTCTGACCCTGGCACATTCAGGCCCCTGCCACCTCCCCAGCCCTTTTCCCACTCTTCGCCAAATGCTCGTCCTTCCCTCAACCATGCCCCTCCCACCCCATAACCTACTAAATGGTGGTCAGTGTGCGACCGTGCTGCTGACGCACTAAAGGCAAGCCCATATGCGCCCATCTGTGCCTCGACCACACCCAGCACCAGGAACCCTGGCTCTCCCACCATATGCCGATACTCTGCCGCCAATCTCCAGGCCCAGGCCCCCAAGAACCGGAACAAAAACTGCTGCATCTCCTACCACCCGGGTCACAGTCGGACTCTTCACCTGTCTCCAATGCCACTTCACCTCCAACACTGAGACCCACACTGCTCCTGTACCGCTGCCCTCCAAGCCAGAGAAATATTTCCAATGCCTGCTGATCAACACAAGATCCCTCTTTAAACATGCCACAGAAATCTGGGACACCATATCCATGCTCAGACCAGACCTGATGTTCATCACCAAGACTTGGCTCATAACGGCCTTGCCCCGACTTCACCTACGCCACCCTGCAAGGATACAAACTGATTGACAAAGACCGCCACAGAAGCACAGAGAAGACATCGTCATCATGCATAAGGTCACCCTCTTGTGCATAACCTGCAAAGAAGAGGTGTCCCATCTCATAGAACACCTAAACTTCCTAATCAAAACCAATGTCAGAACAAGCAGCAGGAGAACTCTCACGTACAGACCCTTGGGTCCCCACCCCACATTCTGCAAGGCTATCACTGACCTCATCTCCCCCCCCCAGCCATTGACTCGACAGACTATATTTTCCTATGAGATCTGAATTTCCATCTAGACGACCCCAGCAGCCACAGCACCGCCAATCTCCTGGACAACATAAGCAACATTGGACTCAAACAACTAACAATCAGTCCCACAAACACCGCGAGTCACAGTCTGGACCCCATCTCCACAGCCAATGAAAAAATCATGTTCACCCACACAACGGAACTCACATGGACTGACCACCACCTTGTACATTTAGCCATAATCAGCAGACCGGAGCTGTCCAAAACACACCCACACTCTGCAGATGGGGAAAAGTCACAGAAACTCAATGGACTACAGCCCTCCAGTCCGGCAACCCCATTCTCTCTGGCAACCTCGAACAAGACGCCGGCAATCTTTCTCAATGGATCCTCAATGGTGTTAACAAAGTCACCCCCGCAAGGAGCTGTGCCTCCAGAAGATCTAGCAAACCTGCAAGGTGGTTCACCCCCAAACTACGCACACACAAGAGAGAATGCAAAAGGCTAGCAAGAGGGTGACACTGTAGTAGGGACCTCGCAAACCACTCCACCTTCAAAGACACGCTGAACAAATATCATCTCCACTTCAGAGAAGCAAAAAGTGGTGCCCTATTCAGCTACATCACGGAGAGCACCCACCGCCCAAAGAAACTTTTCAAGATTGTCAAAGAGTTCTCCTGCCAAGCAGTCACCAAAAACACAATCCAACTCATCCAGACCCTCTGCAACTCACTAGCCGACTGCTTCCATGACAAAATCATAGCTATCTACAGAAACTTTCACCTCCAACCCACCAGCATCGAACAGCATCGAACACCTATCGACCCCCTCTGAGGACTTCCTCAGCCACCTCATCACGGACTGTAAGCCACTATCCACCCATAAAACAGCCTCCCTCATGACTTCAACCAACTCCAGCTCACCCAATGACCTTTGCCAAAATTACTTCTTCAACCTGGGCCAGAAGTAAATCAGCAGCATCCTCTTTCTCATCTTCAATACCTCCATTAGGACCACCACATTCCATGAAGCATGGAAACAAGCAGAGGTCAAGCCGCCCCTAAAGAAACCTTCTGCCAACCCCAGTGAACTAAAAAATTACTGCCCCATCTCTCTGCTCCCCTTCCCACCCAAGGTCCTAGAAAAAGCCATCAACAAGTAGCTCTTCGAACACCTAGAAAGACACAACCTACTTGACTCCTCCCACAGAGAGAAAGTGGTCCTGATCCTCCTAGACCTCTCCACCTCATTTGACCCCATCTCCCACTTCACCCTCACCTCCAGACTCCACCACATCGGGATCTGAAGCATCGCCCTAAAATGGATCCACGCCTTCATCACAGGTTGCATTCAGGGGGTCTGCCTCTCACCCTTCACCTCAGAACTTAAGAGCATCATTTGTGGCGTCCCTCAGGGATCCTCTCTCAGCCCCACCCTTTTCAATGTCTATGTGTCACCGTTGGCCGAGATTGTTCATTCACATGGACTCAACATCATCTCTTACGCCGACTACACCAAACTAATACTCTCCCTTTCTGAAGATCACGCCACCCCCAGAGACAACTTAAGCAACTCCGTGATACCAAATGGATAAAATCCAATTGCTTGAAACTCAACAAGATTATCTGGGGATTTTTTAAACGTGAGATGGCGGAAAAAAACTACAAGTGACAGTGACTCACTTAACAGGGGAAATGTAAAAGGGTGTTAATTGACAAAAGTGTCTGCAGGATATTCAATGGGATGGTGAAAAAAAGGTGTGCCTAGTCTATGGAGTGTATATGGAAAAAGTTGCTTTGGTTTCTGTGTTTTGTATAGGATTGTGGTTTGTGAAGGGTGTGTTATTGTGTCCTTTGCAGTTGTGTCCACTGTGGAAATGTGTGTCAGCTGTGCTGTTTTCAACTTCATCCAATGGGCAGTTGTCTATTGCTTTGCTGACTATGAACCGCTGAGGTCTGGACTGCCATTGGGGGACCTCCAAAGCAACTGTTTGCTTGTAATATGCTTGGTCGCTGTGCTGTCAGTGCTGGAGGTCGGACTGCCTATTTCCAGGCTGCTATGGTCTGTCATTTTTGCTTGGCTGTTGGCAGTCCTGCCTGCTTAGCTCGCAATAGGGTGGGCTGAAAGACCGCCAACATGGCGGTCTGGCAGTTTGACCACCAAACTCGTAATGAGGCCCTAAGTCTTCAGATGAAGTTCTGATATATGCAAAGTATTGCAGTGATGAGGAGGAGAGGAAATAACGGAAGTTTAAAGAGAAGTTTATTTTAGCTCAGAAAAAGTTGGCACGGAGAGGTTTCCAGAATCAGTTTTTTTGCAGGAAATGGTGGTGCAGTACAAGCTGTTGGTGTTCAAGGTGGTATACGAAGAGTTGGATATCAAGGAGAGTTTAGGGAGGTAAATGTACTATTCCCACTTTAGTCAGTGAAACAGTAGGGAAAGCGTTGGACTCAGGAGGGGTCAAACTTACTATTCTCACTTCAGTCTGTGCTACAGTAGGGAAAGCATTGGAACCATGAGGGGTAAAATGTACTATTCCCACTCCAGTCTGTGCAACAGTAGGGAAAGCGTTGGACTCAGGAGGGGTAAAATCTACTATTCCCACTCCAGTCAGTGCAACAGTAAGGAAAGTGTTGGACTCAGGAGGGGAAACATTTACTATTCCCACTCCAGTCGGTGCAACAGTAGGGAAAGCGTTGGACTCGGGAGGGGTAAAACTTACTATTCACACGCCAGTGTGTGCAACAGTAGAGAAATGACTTCACTTAAAACACATACCTTATTTTAATACAAGTATTAACTTAATAAAATTAAAAAACTATTAACATAAAATGTAATCTATGCATTAAATTAAAAACAATTAATCAAATAAAATAACTATAACATTTTTTAAATAAGGAATATAGGAAAATTTTTTATTTCATAATTATTTCAATAAAATTAAAAATATAAATAACTTAAAATTACAAACTATATTTACAAACATTAGAACTAAGGGTGGACGGTGAGCTCCGCTGGCAGAGTTAACAGAGTGTTTGGCACTCCGCACAGAGCGTGGCCAAAAACTCCGCTAGTCCTCATAAATGGGCTGCAGTGCACACTCGACCTGACATCGGCGGCGTGGAGCTGCTGCAAGCTGTGGTTCTGCACCGGTGCCAGTTCCGGATCCTGGCCTCCCTCTTTTCACTATCCTCAGCAGCCCGGCTGGGACCAGTATGCAGAGGGAGGCAGAGAGCCAGGCCGCTAGCAATGGGGACCCTGGGAGTCGGATCCAGGTAAGACCCTCATTATGCCTTCTCTTTTATGTGCACCTGGGGGCCTGCACTGGGCATGGACAGTATTTTCATATCCGTGCTTGGAAAAAAGGAAGCTTGGTGTCAGAGCTCCACTTGAAAAGAACCTGTCTCCCCAGAGTCTATGGGAAAGGAAATTGTGTTATGGGGTATGGTGCTGAGGCCAGCAGGGAAAGCTGGAGACCAGGTGAGTGGTTGTCCAGCAGCTCCCGCCAGATAGGGATGTGTGTGACCTGAAAGAGTGCCTTAGAGCCCAGTGGTAAGCAAAGCCAGGCAATTTGTGAAAATACAAAGCTGGTGGTGGTGACAAGTTGGTTTGCTGCTGTTAGTGCTGGGCCCTATAGAAAGGGATGTCTGAGGCTGTGTGTAAGTGCACAGGAAGTGATAGCAAGGCTAGTGCAAGACAGTGTGTTTGGTCCTCCATAGCAAGTTTGTGAAGGGGGGCAGTTGGTGAAGGGAAGTGTGCAGGTGTGGAGAGCAGCATGCTCCAGAGTGGTGGGCTGTGTGTCAGCACAAGAGGCCCTGACCTGAATGTGCCCGATCTCAGAGCGCTAAGGAGGGTCAGGCCTGGCTAATCAGGCTGACAGTAGTGCATGGGGCACTCCGCAGCAGCAGAAATCTGTGGAATTCCACAGAGTTTTAAGCCAACTCCGCAGAATTCTGCAGAGTAGAACTCCGTGAGCTCCACCTGGGCCTCATTAGAACAATTATATAAAAATATAAACCATAGACAAAATATGATTTAAACACATAAGGAAACTTAATAAGTGATACTGCATACCTTAAAACATTGATATTTTGTCAACAACATTTTTGCTCCTGATATTTCTGTGTTACAATATATAAAACTCAATATTTTTTAAATGTTATTTTGTCTGAACACCGCTGCACTGCCTGGTTGTTTGAAAGCAGTTGCAGCTGTGAGCACAAGCTTAGAGAGATGTGAAAGCATAGTGATGGGACATCCTTTAACTGTTGTGGCCCCTCACCCAGTTGACGTTTTGCTTACCAGAACTGAAACCCAATACATGACAAATTTTATACTCACTAAATATGAGCAACAGATACTTGGTTCCAGTAATATGACACTGAAATGATGTCAAGTTTTGAATCCTAGTACACGTATTTATGCGCCAAGACCTGACATAAAGGATAAGCTATTGATAAACCCTGATTTTGTCCTTTTTGTGGATGGCTCATATTTGAGGACAAATTATAGTTCTTTGAGCATCTTATTCTGTCTGCACAATACAAGAAATAATAGAAGCTTAAAGCAACATCACAAAAACAAATGATAGACGGAGTGTTGAAACTTTTCAAACAGTCACCCCCACTCACATATCTGGGTTTAATCCATTGTTATTTTGCTCGCCACGTCACCCCAGTTTGGACCCAGCCATATGCAAATCAGTCTTGACTCTGTTCCTCCTGGGAACAGTCCAGCACGAACTGCTAGGCCAGGTCCTCCCTGGACAGGAAACAAGCATCCTGGGACCGGTTTCAGGGTATCACCCTTCATCAGCCAGGCTAGCTTGAATCCAGTGGCGCAGCAAGCACACATGCCACATCTGGGCATACCCCTGCCACTTAGGGCGCACAAAGCAACATCACAAAACAAAATAAAATTATGGACGGAGTGTTGAAACTTTTCAAACATTCACCCCCAGTCACAGATCTGGGTTTAATCCATTGTTATTTTGCTCGCCACGTCACCCCAGTTTGGACCCAGCCATATGCAAATCAGTCTTGACCCCGTTCCCCATAGGAACAGTCCAGCCCGAACTGCTAGGCCAGGTCCTCCCTGGACAGGAAACAAGCATCCTGGGACCGGTTTCAGGGTATCACCCTTCATCAGCCAGGCTAGCTTAAATCCAGTGGCGCAGCGAGCAGGGGAGCCACGTCTGGGCGACATCTCAAAACAAAATAAAACCAAAGACAAAATATGATTTGAACACATAAGGAAATTTAATAAATGATACTCCTTACCTTAAAACATTGACATTTTGTCAACAACATTTTTGCTCCTGATATTTCTGTGTTACAATATTTAAAACTTGATATTTTTAAAATGTTATTTTGTCCAAACACCGCTGCACTGCCTGGTTGTTTTAAAGCTGTTGCAGCTGTCAGCACAAGCTTAGAGAGATGTGAAAGCATAGTGATGGGACATCCTTTAACTGTTGTGGTCCCTCACCCAGTTGACATTTTGCTTAACAGAACTGAAACCCAATACATGACAAATTCTATACTCACTAAATATGAGCAACAGATACTTGGTTCCAGTAATATAACACTGAAACGATGTCAAGTTTTGAATCCTAGTACATGTATTTATGCGCCAAGACCTGACGCCTTTGATAAACCCTGATTATGTCCTTTTTGTGGATGGCTCATATATGAGAACAAATTATAGTTCTGTGAGCAGCGTATTCTGTCTGCACAATACAAGAAATAGTAGAAGCTTAACCACTTAGCCACTCTTGTGTGTTGTCCATTGTGCATGTTCGTCTGCCTATGTGCTTGGGATAGGTTGGGGTTGAGGGGAATGGGACTGGGCAGAGGAAGTTGGAGGGGAGAGGGGACAAACAGGGACAATGGCTGCCATCAGAGAGGAGGCCAGAGCCTGGATTGATCTCTGTTGGGCCGGCAAGCCAGTGTGAATGCCCTCCAGAAATACATTGGTCTGTTGCAATTGGGCTGCCAGCCCCTGGATGGCATTCACAATGGTTTACTGCCCAACAGAGATGGATCGCAGGAGGTCAATAGCCTTATCACTCAGGGCAGCAGAGCTAACTGGGACAGGGCCTGAGGTGCCTGGGGCGAAGGAGATGCCCACCCTCTTGGTTGAGCGGGCACGGTCTACTTGCTGAGGGGCTGCTGGGAGGACGGTGCTGGTACGGGGGTGGCAGCTGTACCTGTAGCTGGGGTGGGCACAGAGGTGTACGCCACCACCAGGGAGCTTCCATCGGAGGAGGTATCCATGTCCTAACTGTCCCCTCCTGTCTCCGCTGTGGTGCTCCCCTTGACCTCAGTCCCACTGGTGCCCTCACCATCGTGGACTCTCCCTCCTGGGTCCTATGGGATGCAGCTCCCTCCATCGCCGGTGCCTCTGCTCCTCCACCAGATGATGCTAATGCACATAAGGACAGGATAACAAAACAAGAATGGTGGGGAGAGATACAAAGGATACATTTGGTCAATGGCTGCACCACCACTACCGTTGGCGTACACAGCACCCTCACACACAGGGAACAGCCCTACGCACTATACATGTCACTATCAGTAACAATGATAGTCACCAGGGCATGGGGAGGAACACATACCGCCCACTACAGCATACCTGCGACCCACACACCCCTGCCCAGTAGTGGATGCCTATTGACTAGGTTTGTGGACTATCACATCGGAACCCTGCCCAACATGGGACCTACGCTGCAATGTCAGCCCTGGCCTAGGGGCACCCACAGGCACACATCCCCCACCCAGATAACACTCCACCAGGTGTAAGTAGTAATGATGGGCACTGTACTCACCCCGTTGTTGCTGCTGTGATGCCCCCAAGTGCCCATCTAGCTCCGGTAAGCCACCACCAGTATGTCGGCCATCAGGGGGATCAGGGTTCGACGGGCACCCTTTCCTCGTTGGGAGGCCATCACCAGCTGGGCCTCCGCAGTCTTCCATGCCCAGAATCTCAGGTTCTCCCACCGTTTCCGACAGTGGGTGCTCTGCCTGCCGTAGACCCCCAGGCTCCACACGTCCTTGGCGATTACATGCCATATACCCTTCTTTTGATGGGCGCTGACCTGCAGTGGAAATATACACAGGGAAAGGTATTAGTCAGACCATCCTGCCTGGTACACTCATGGCCCACCATAGCCTTCCCATCCCCTTACGCACAGACATGGCCCAGCATACATGCTGCACGCTGCCCAGGGCCCATCCACCAAACCCCCCTACATGAGGCCCTCACACACAGCACTCCATGCATTCATGCCCCATGCATCGTGTTCACAGTGTACTCACCTGTTGGTCTGGAGGCCCATACAGCAGTCCGTACTGGGGTAGGACCCCATCCACTAGTCGCTCCAACTCGGCCGAGGTGAAGGACAGGGCCCTTTCCCCAGTCACACGGGCCATGGTAGGTTCCAGACACAGGTCACAGCAGCACATGCAGTGTAGGTCCTCTTCTGTTGAAGGTCAGATAGCAAGTGAGTGAACAGATAGAAAATGACGGTCACGTCCGCGGCGGTGCATACTGTCACCGTCGGCATACATCACCATTGGCCACTGTACCCCATAGGGCCGAATAATAAGCAATGAGGAGTTGCACAGCGGTTCCCGACAGCCTCCCGCAATGGCGCACAACATCAGCAGAATTACCTCACTTCCACCTGTCCCTCTATAGAGGACAGGCGGATGCCATTTCAAGGGGGGGTTGCCCATGGATCCTAACTGCGTCCCTGATCAAAATTGTACATTCAAGACATATGCCACTAATACATTAATAAATCACATCATGCGTTGAACTGTAGTGGCTACAATGTACATATTATGACCAGATCCTCACTCTTTTGCCCCATAGATTGCAACCGCTGCGGATGAATAGGAGATGGAGACATCCCCCCGTGCACAGACCCATGGTGGACTTGGCAAAAATGGAGGACAGGCACATTATCCTCACCTACAGGATTGACCGGGCCACAATCACAGAGCTGTGTGCCCAATTGGAGCCTGACCTGATATATACTATCCGTCACCCCCACTGGCATCCCCCCTCTTGTGCAGTACTCCATTTCCTGGCAAATGATTCTTTCCAAGTGACAGTGGGCTTGGCAGCAGGAATGTCACAGCCAATGTTCTCTATAGTGCTGACAAGAGTGTTGTCTGCCCTGATTAAACACATGTGCAGTTACATTGTTTTCCCCCAGGTGGAGGGTTTGGCCACAGTGAAGGCTGACTTCTATGCAATGGGACACATCCCCAACATCATTGGGGTGATTGATGGAACACATATTGCATTTGTCCCTCCCCCGCCAGAATGCATAGGTCTTCAGAAATCGTAAAAGGTTGCACTCGATAAATGTGCAGATGGTGTGTTTGGCGGACCAGTACATCGCCCATGTCATTGCTAAGTATCCAGGCTCAGTGCATGATGCTTTTATCCTGAGGAATAGCAGCATCCCAAATGTGATGGCCCAACTCTAGAGGCACAGGGTTTGATTAAAAGGTGAGCCCTGTTTCCCACCCAGCATATGTTGGTGGATGGGTATGGTGTGGGCCACATGGCATAGTGTGTGGCTAACAGTTGTCCCTTGATATTTGCAGGTGACTTTGGTTACCCCAACGTCTCATGGCTACTGACCTCTGTGATGAATCCCACGACAAGGGCAGAAGAATGTTACAATGAGGCACATGGGTGAACAAGAAGGATAATAAAAATGAAACCTTCGGCCTCCTGAAGGCCGGGTTTCAGTAACTCCATCTAGTAGCTGTGCTACTCACCCAAGAAGGTCTGCCAGATAATTGTGGCATGCTGCATGTTGCACAACCTTGCCTTGAGACGCCATGAGGCTGGAGATGGCCGTTTGGCAGCAGTGGATCCTGTGGACAGTGAAGATGAGGAGGCAGAGGATGAGGATGAGGACAACAGAACTGCAGTGATACGTCAATACTTTCAATGACACACAGGTAAGACAGTGCAACTTCACATTTCATTTACAGTTTTGTGTTTGACATTGTCACTGGCAGGCTGTGAATTACCACTTCTATGTCCACTCACTGTACCCTTTGGCAACTCTTTTTTGCAGATATTGGTGTACCACTATCGCTGGTGTGTTCAAAGGAGTCAACTACAGGTCTTTCCTATGTATACATTACTGTACAGTTGAATTCCAATGTTTAAACCTGGTTAAACGAATACATACTTAAATCATTTGACATACTCCATACTTTTATTTTTTCAAAGTGTGTTTATTGCAGTGCTAAGAAGAAAAGGGGGAAGTGCAATGGGCTGGGGTGATGATGGAGGAAAGTCCAGGGTAGGGATCCAGTCTATTGGTCGCACGGGTGCATTTGTCCAAGGGGGCATAGGAAGGGGAGCAATGGCAGTTCAAGGTGGATAGGGTGACAGAGTGGGACACAAGGGTGACATTCAGGAGAGTCTTATTTCTTGGCGGGACTCTTGACAATAGTCTCTGGCTTCTGCCTGGATCGCAGGGAAAGTTTGCGGGGTTGTTCTCCTTCTGCAGGGGAGGGGTGCTGGTGGCCTGTTGGTCCTGTGGCAGGACCTCCTGTCCACTAGCGGCAGCAGAGGTGGAGGGCTGTTCAGTAGTCCGGCTAGTCGCAGGGGCCCCCTGGTGTGACACTGCATCCCTCATAATGCTGGCCATGTCTGCCAGCACCCCTGCAAAGGGACAAGGGTGGTGTTAATGGACTTCAAGTCCTTCCGGATCCCCTGGTACTGTCCCTCGTGCAGCCGCATGTTCTCCTGCATCTTGTCCATGATCTGGCCCAGCGTATCCTGGGAATGTTGGTATGCTACCAGGATGGCAGTGAGTGCCTCATGGAGAGTCGGTTCCCTGGGCCTGTGTTCCCCCTGGCGCACAGCAGTCCTCCCAGCCTCCCTGTTGTCCTGTGCCTCTGTCACCTGAATCGTGTGCCCACTGCCACTGACCCCAGGCCCCTGATTGTCTTGGGTATGGGGGGTACCCTGGGCTCCCTGTAGTGGTAGACACACTGCTGATTGACGTGTCCTGGGGACAGAGGTATGGGCACGCTGGGTGGGTGCTATGGTGGTGTTTCCTGAGGGGGAGGCTCTGTGGTGATGTGTGACTGTGCCTGGGTAACCAACTGCCCGGAGGTCCCTGGTGGGCCAGGTTGGTCATCCAGATCCAGGCGAGCAGAGTCACTGTCATCACTGTGGGCCTCTTCTGTGGGGAGACTGGATGTTGCTGGCACCTCTTCTCCGTGACATTGGCTGGGATACATATATATGCAGTGTTATTATTTCTGTGTGTGACATATTGTGCATGGGTGGGTTGCCCTCTATAGTTGTTATTGCCCTGGTAGATTTTCCTTGTGTGAGTTGTTATGTGGTGGGCTAGGTGATTCTCTAGTGACCATGCTTTAGTGATAGGTGTCCATGCAGGGCTGTGAGTGGTGTCCATGCATTGGTGGTGCATGCTGGGCTTGGCATTGGGATGAGTGGGTTGTGATGGTAGGGTGTGTGGGAGGTGGTGGAATGATGGGAGTGAGGTTGGGGTGTGGGTATGTGTTGGTATGCAGATAGGGGGATGATAGAGAGTTGACTTACCAGAGTCCAGTCCTCCTGCTACTCCTGCCAGGCCCTCAGGATGCACGATTGCCAAGACTTGCTCCTCCCATGTTGTTAGCTGTGGGAGAGGAGGCGGGGTCCACCGCCAGTCCTCTGCACTGCGAGCTGGTGTCTTGCTGCAATCGAACGCACCTCCCCCGTAGGTTGTTACACCTCTTCCTGATGTCATCCCTTGTTCTGGGGTGTCCCACAGCATTGACCCTGTCCACGATCCTCCGCCATAGAACATTCTTCCTAGCAATTGATATCTGCTGCACCTGTGATCCAAATAGCTGTGGCTCTACCCGGATGATTTCCTCCACCATGACCCTTACCTCCTCCTCAGAGTATCTGGGGTGTCGTGGTTGTAGTGTGAATGGTGTGGGTGAGGGTATGTAGGGTGATGTGCTGGGTGGTGATGTAAGGTGCGTGGGTGGTATATAGGTGATGGTGGTATGTGGCTTTGGTTGTGTGAGTGCTCTTGCTGTCTCTCTCTGGTGGCAATGATTTGTATTCGCAAAGGGTTTGTGGGTAATGTGTTTTATAGTGGTGTGAGTGGGTGGGTGTGGTGTGTGTATGTGTGTCTGGTGTGTGTAGTTTGAATTGTCCAATGTGGTGGTGTTTTGTATGTGTGTGTGTATTTTGAGCACGGCGGTGTGTACCGACAATGGGTTACCGCCATTGAATGTCTGCTGTAGTGATTCGTGGGTCATAATGTGGTGGGCATAGTTCGGTTGGCATAGCGGTCTGAGTATGGATACCACCAGTTTATCACTGACCTTTGGTGTGGTGGACTTGTGTGTGTTGCTGTATAGTGACGGATTGGTGTGTGTGTGTGTCATAATATGATGAACGTATATCCGCCGTGGCGGTGGTATGTTGGTGGCAGTCAGCATGGCGATAAGTGGGATTTACCGCCAATGTCATAATGAGGGCCTATGTGTGTTTAAAAGAAGAATTCACAAAAGAAAGACAATAGTAGAAAATAGTAATTGTGAACATGTTTTTGAGTTATCAGGAGGAACATGGCACATTTTGCAGGACGATGATCCAACCAAATATACCAGAAGTATATTTTATATGTGGAGAGAATGCTTATTTTAGATTGCAAACTGACTGGGAAGGAAATTGCTATTTAGGTTTGGTTTTTCCAAAAATGTATAATGTTTAAAGTTTAGATGCACTAACAATGAGGAAGCACAATTAGTCGGAGACATATTTGGAGCTAATATACCAGCAGTAGGAGTAGTATTAAATGATGAAAAGATTAGAAAGCTTTTAACAGTAGTAGACAAACTGGTGAATAATACATCTGTAGTTTTATTAGTTGAAAAAACAGAATTAGTTACAATGAGATCAATGGTACTCCAAAACCATTATGTTTTAGACATTTTACTCGCAGAAAAAGGCAGCGTCTGCAACATGCTGAAGATTGGAAATTTTTCTACATACATCCCAGATAAGAGTAAGAAGATTATAGACGCTGCAAAGAATATTTCTGACTTAAAGCTTGACTTAGAACCTTTAGAAACTACTAGGATAGTGCAAAGCGTTACTAAGGGACTTTTTCTATAGTCAACTGGATAAAAGCAGCAAGAGGAGGTGTAGTGGATCCAATGTAGTTTTTATGGGAATCAGGAGTTTAGCTTAGCCTTCTGGCTTGCAGGCCTGTGCCCTGTGACCTAGTGACTTTTCACCTACTTATCCTTCTCTGTCTTAGACCATTTATTTTATTATTTCTTTTAAGATGGCTGCCTTTGTTTAGAGCAAGAGCAATGTTTTGATTTGTGTTATCAGTGCCACTCTGTGAAGGCATCACTATCAGGGTCCAAACCAAGTGATGGACGTAGGTATTTGCATCATGTCCCTTTCCCACGTATGTGTGACAGGAACATAATGTACTTTTAGTGGGAATTGTTTACATAATTGCCGCCACAAGCCCGCCACCTTATCTATTGTTTGGGAACATACCTGCGTCAGTGGTTCTACAAGATCTGTATAAATACATCTAACACAGACAAGGTTATCAGAGGTATTCCTAGCAGATGCCATCAACGCCATCTATGCTGCACGTCGCTTTGATGCAGACCCAGCCTTCATGTCATCACAGAATGTGATCTAGAGACCTCATTCCAATGTAACGAGAGTTGGGGTGCTTCTCATTGACCTGGTACTGTCAGATTAGTTTTATCACACCTGACTCTCGTTATGTTAGAGATTAGGTTCTCCATGCTAGGGTTTTAGAGATTTTACATTTCATGTTTTTTGCAAGATAGTGGGGGTCTTTGTGTTCACAACTCTCATCATTAATTCTGCTTCTTGCATTGTTCATTATCCTAATCATTGCAGCTCATGCATTTTACTGTAGATTGCAGTCTTTTTAATAAACTGATTGAAAACTTTCCTGCCTCCCCTTGATTGCCTGTGTGTGCCTGAGACTTATTACTAACGTCAGAAAAGGGTAACTTTTATTCCACCACGACTCCCTCTAGAGTCCATGCGCAAGGCTGGCAGAAATCCCCTTTTAGTGTTTGGGTTTTTTGTGAGGTACTGTTTGTGAGCCGGAAGAATTGGGCCAACAGTTGCGACTTGTTGTAGGATTGGCTTAGTCGCCTACAAACAAAAGTGCTGTCATACCTAAACCAGCAGCCTCGCCTAGGAGCGAGAGTCCAACTACAACATGGTGCCACCAACTATGGTGTTCTGGCACTTATTTACGGATATCCTGAGTATCTCTGTCTCACACGTAACAGGTACCCTAAGTACCATCATACGGAGATGTCCGTGGTCCTGGGGATAATCCTCCTCCGCAGAATAGGGAGCACCTAACTAGGCTGTAGGTTGTTCAAGCTTGAACTCTTAAAAGGACTTTCTTCCCATTTGGTATTCCTTCTCTTTGCGCATTATCGAACATGGCTAATTCCATAGATATTCCAGAAAATGCTAGACATGCATTAACACTACATCTAATAGCGCATGGCTGGAAAGATGAGTGCGGGGATGTTACATTTATAGTGGAAGCAAATGAAGGTTACCAAACAGAAACATTCTATTTCTGGCTCATCTTTCCTGAGGAAGACCCTACAACATTCACATTTCACACATATGAAATAGCGAACGTACCACGATGTTACCAAGCTTACCAGTACCTTGAAATACCTATAACCTATTAAGTACACCAGAACTGGTTTAATGGCACCCTACCACATGTAATACAACCTGTGAGATTAGGGGCAAGATGTACCAAAGGATTTTACCCATTCTGTGTCTATGGGAAAAAGGTTTAGTACATATGGCCCTAGGTCCCTTAAGTAATGACAGTTCAACGTGGCCAATGTTTGCCACGTATAGCCACAGCCACATGTAAAAAACATGTAGGCAGCTGATCTGCTCAATCTTCCCAATGAGTTAGTAACATTTTATAGACAACTTGTTCAGTTCGTATTGCGAACTTCCAACATGACACCATTGCACCCAGTAGCACCAGAACCAGCATCAGCTGGATACCAATTGGCCGTTACTGGGATTAACCCACAAACACTACATTCCATCATGGGCAAGGTGCCCAAGAAATGAGAGAAAATCCCGTTCTAGATAGCACAAAAACGAATCAACTGGAAGCTATGTTTCCCCATACGGGACCACAGAAAAAACAATAGAAATCTCACAATGTACTTGCCATTCAGAATGGTTCCCTGAGTGGACGACAGCACCACATGGGGTACCGTCTTCGCTGCAATATACACTACCACACATGGTACCCCTACACTGGAACTACTGGAAGTGTTAAAACAAATTAAAAATGAGCATGGGGTTGCTCCAGGCCTAGATTTGGGGATGAAATTTATGTGTAACTTTGACACAGTCTCCTCAATAATACTCAGTAGCACTTAAGGGGAAGCAGTAGCATTGGTTTTAAGGAGTGTCAAGTACCAAAAATGAGTTCTGACACCTATATTAGTAAAGGACAGGATAGTTTGGAAGTCAAACCGAAAAAACCTGACATTCAGAGTACCATCCCTAAGGAAGGTACTAAACAAGCACAAGATGGTTCTAAAAAGCGCTGGGATAAACAAAAACAAAATTAAGACAGATGAAGACAGAGAGCAGATTCTCTGTATCCGGAGAGCTCCTGACAGATATACTGATTCACGTACCTCTTGTTCCTTTCAGGACGCACCAGATAGACGTAGCGAAAGAGTGGGCCAGTCAGAGCAACGTCCTGACTACGTGAAACAGAAGAAAGACTAACAGCAGTCTTCAGACAGGGAAGAAGACAAGTCCCCACAACAAAAGCCACAATTTAAAAAGAAAAAGGTGGCAGCAATTTCAATTAAACATGTCAGCAAACCTGGGAACATTGCTGAAGAACAAGACGTGGGCAGTGACCCTGTGGACAGCGTGGCAGAATTCATAAGGGTCTATGATGTAGATATCCAAATTGAGAGAGACATAAAGCTCACCATTAATGTACTTTTTTGGGATGAACTTAATTGCGATATCCTGTTGGCAAAAAGAGACTGGCCACTGGAGCATGTTCATAAGCTCCCACATGGGGAAGATGTCATTTTGCCTTCTTTCTCAGATCTTGCTCAGGAAGTGGTAAAAGAAGCCTATGCTGTCGACTGTGCTTTGGCGCAAGCACCCTCGCTATATTGCAACCATCTAGGGTAAAGATTCCCCCTGCTATGTAATACCTATCAGGTCTACACCCCAGGCTCAGCCCCAATATCCTGTTAAACACAAGGCTAGAGCTGGCAGTGATCCTCACTCAGCTCGAGTACCAGGGAGTAATAGAGCCCTTTGTCTCTGCAATGAATAAACTGTTATTCCCTGTTTGCAAACCAGTCAATTCATATAAAATAGTCGTAGACTACAGACACCGGAACAGTCATACACACAGTAATACAATTCAAAATTCACACAGCACCACATTAATTAACAACATAGTGCATAAAAAATACAAAACAACATTGGATATTTCCAATGTTTTTTTCTGCCAAAACATAGCATATGAAAGTTGGGACCTGAGTGCATTCTAATTTGGCTCACAAAAATACTTCTGTTGTTTGCTCCAGTGCTATAAAAACAGCCCAGGGTTGTTCTCAGCCCATGTGACATCAATATTGCATAATATTGATCCCGGGGCATTGTCCTATGTGGAAGATATCTATCACACAGATGACAACCTCAACATTCATCTTGCCCGGGTCGATTGGATTGTTTGAGGATTCGCAGCCCTTGGCTACAAATTCAATTTCAAGAAAACTAAAATACCCTTTCTCAGTTTATTGTTCCTGGGATACGATCTATCAAATGAGGGCAAAAGCCTGGCCCTCACTTTTTAGAAAAATTTGCTCAATTATAACAACCAAATACTATTAAGAAACTGCAGTCTTTACTTGGTTTCTTTAACTTTGGCAGAACTTACATTCCTGATTATGCACAATGCATCAAACCACTCTATGAATTAATGTGCCCAGATTTCTCAAGCAGACACAGAACAACTGAACACACTTGCATCCTCAGAGGATTGCAGCAAGACATGCTAGAAGCAAAACACTTACACACACGTGGCAACAAAACGAATTTGGTCATCAGAACAATTGCTGCTGCCATTAGGTTCACCTATGTCACCTTTAATGAGGACGACACAGTGCCTATAGCATATAAATCACATTTATAATCTAATGCAGAACAACGCTTTGCACCCACAGAAACGTTTTTAACTGCTGTACATATGGCTGTCATCAAGGAGAGGCCACTTGCTCAGGGGAAACTCATTATTGTCATTACCCGGCTGCCAGCTTTAGAGGCCGTCACCAAAGCAAGCGTTCCTACCGCAAAAGCATTGTTCCATATTGGATTCAATGGGCAACCTCCTTGACTGCCAATGATGTTGATTACATTTTTGACCCAAAATTTCAAACACAAGTATTTCTCCAATATGAACAGGAGTACCCTGAGCCCCTTAACATCCTGCCACTTGACAGGTACCACACTGTCATTTACACTGATGGTTCAGCAAAACCAGCTGTAGGTACAAAATATCAATATTCAGCCGCTTGTGCAGCCTTGCGAGGATTGATGAAGGATGGTGTATTCCACCCTCTCAATACCTACATGCAGGCCGTAGGGAACTGCACAGCACAGAGCTCTTATCTTGGCACTGGAACATACGGATCTAGGACAGCTCACATTGATTGTGTGTGATTCGTACTACTGCGTCCAGTCCTACAATGATTATCTTAATCATTGGCGATTGAACGGGTTCAGAGACTCAAAGGGGACCACCATAAACACAGTGGAGGCGGGTGGCTGATCTTAAGAATAAGCTACTTGAGGCTCATGTCGTCCATACATTGGGCCACTAACGTGAAGGTGTACAAGTTATTGGAAATACCTTGGCTGATGAAGCGGCCAACTCCGCAGTAGCTACGGCTGCAGTGACTCGTTCTCACACGAGATTAGATAATGTAATTCTGACTGCCCTGAAAACATCGGCTAAAGGCAAGCCTCTCCCAAAAGCATACCCTACTAAATATTCATACCACATCAGTGCACAGAATGTCACATTTGCAACAATTCCTGGGGTTGGAGATCAAGTGATATCCAACAAAGACCAGAGATTAGATCTCATCAAAGCAGCGCATGAGGGTGTTACAGCGGCTCATGCTGGTATCGCGGCCACAATATCACTCTTACAGAAACGTTTCTGGTGGCCATGTCTGTACAAACAAACCAAGCAATATGTTCTTTTCTGAAACATTTGCCAACAAATCCCTCTTAGTGTCCAACAGGCCACTACAATGTGTAGTTGGACCACTGAGGTCCCTTACAACCTGTTGGTGCATAAAAATCATCTTAGTCGCTGTAGGTTCTTGTTCTAGATTCTGGTTGGTATGGCCACAGCAGTTGGCTGACGCTCAATCTGTTATAAAAGACTTGCTGATCTTCATCAGTACATATGTGGTTGTAGCATTCCATTTAGATCAGGGCCATGATTTTGCCTCTAAGGCATTCAGGGACACCATGAGGACAATGGGTGTTGAACTCCTCACCCTACTATCCTGAGAGTAATTTGGTAGTAGAGAGGAGGAATCAAGATCTAAAGCAGTCCTTGCCAGCTAGAGTATTAGGTTCAGGCTTCAGTTGACTTTATCACCATTATGAGGTCCAGAGAGCACTAAATAATCTGTCAAGACGGTCCTTGGGAGGATGCAGTCCTTAAGAGGCCCTCTTTGGGAAACCTATGTATGTCCCAGATCTAGATGGCCCTGGTATGGTGGCAGCAGACACACCTTTTGACATAAATAAAGGTCTCACTGTCTTACAGGAGCTTCAGCACTTCCGTGATGACATTTCATCCACCAGTGCTGCCACTTTAGGAATAAGGGATTTACCAACAACTTCTACAGGCTGGATTCCTAATGTTGGGGATCTGGTTTGTGAGAAGATTGCTTTGAAGAAGGAATTCAGCCCATCATACATAGCAGCCGTTCCAGTCCTGGGAATACATGGCTCCAGAACTGTCATCCTACCACCTCTGCCAGATTCCAAAGGAAACAGATTTGTCTCCATCAACAACATCAAATTGCACCATGTGGCCTATCCTGCACAGTAGACCCAAAGGTCCCTTGGATAGGTCCTTGTCCCCTCTCACTACCCAACAGGATATGCCTCTTCAAAGAGGAAATAATAACTCTTCTGACTACACCAGCATGTACAACAATGCTACAAATGCCTCCTCGAGCATGGCGAGGGTGGAGAATGAGCTTCTGCTGATTCCTGTTACTATTTCACTGACAAGAACTGTCCAAGATGTGGCTGTTTTCTACTGCAATGCAACACAAACAGTGTTTGCAGAGACTGCTTCTGGTTACTTCATCGACATTAATGACTTTTCTATAACTTCATCTGCACCTGGAACTAAAACTGTTTCAAAGACACAAAGCAGTACATATGGCTTAAAAATAACTATTTTGTTTATCCATAGAATTATCTGTGGATATTTCAAACATTGCTTGCCTTTCTATTATGGATTGGTTTTGTGACTGTTTCCTTTCTCTTGATAAATGGTCATTATCTTCCTGACCGCTATTCTGTTGAGCCAGTGGATAAAGTTTTAATACCCTATCTTTCCTCACATAAGGTCCAAAGATGGGTTTGTTTGGTATTAAAGTTCACTTTAATACATATGGGACTACTGAGGTTATACAAATTCCATATGTATTCAAAATTTCAATGACTGATGTAATTACACCTGGTGTTGTTTCTGATGACTGGGATTTTAAAAAAGTTGATTCAATGCTTGCTGAGCTTCAGGATTATACTGTATTTGAAAGCGATTATGTATATATGAACACAGAGAATTATGGGGAAATGTTATGTTATAATCATTGGGGACATTACTGTCTACATCGAGCAACAAGAAACAGATCAGTATTTAACTACACACAGTGGGAACACTGTTCAACTCCACCTGTGGGAAGCCCTAAAATATATATAGACACATTTGCATACTTTTCTGGGCATGACAGTTTTGCTGACCAAAACAAAATTAATCTATTCCGATTACTTTGTTTCCCTACTTGCATTAGAAGGATATGAATACTGGAAGAACACTATTGATGTAAAAGGTGTATGGGGAACACAAGATTGGCACATTCAGGGTAGGTATGCTTTGTTTAGAGCATGCCTTATTCCAGTTCAAATTATATTTGTAAATGACACAGTTCAACAGACATCGTGCCTAGGTTTAGAAAAAATAAAGGAAATGAAGGTGCCCAGTATCCCCACACCAGCAAAATTCACCAATTGGCAATCATTCCTCAATGTCACTCAGGAGGAACTAAATGCTTGGGTTCCGGATGGTACCTATAATTCCACACTTTCAAGTCCCAGAGAGTGGTTATTGTGGCCAACAGACACAAATGGGTGTCAGGGGCGTTTTATTAATTCCTCAGGGGGTTTCAAGATTAGCCAGCCAGACCCTTGCTTTGTCTCGGGTCAACACTTGGGTATAGTTACCATATACAGTGTGGGTAAACTGTGCCAACAATGGCTATGCACTAACACCCTAGCAGCAGTTAAAGAGCACCATAGTCTCCTATCAGAGGATGTAGACTTGCAAAATTTCTTGCTAGGTCCAAGAAAGCCACGCTCTAAACGGTTCCTGTATGCCATATACAATGAAATATGGAAGCTTTCTCAAATGCAACCGGCTGCACGTTTAGGGAAGATAGATAAAGAAAATATGGAAAAGGCATTAACTGTTGTCGATAATGGCATGAATACTCTGTCCAACAGAATCTACACCCTTAATAACATAGGGGGTCATTACAACATTGGCGGTAAAAGCCACTTACCGCCGTGCAGAAGACCACCAACACACCGACGCGGCAGCGGAATTCCGCCACGGTCATTATGACCCACAGCTCGGAATCTGCCAAAATTGAGACACCCACACAAGTCCGCCACACCAAAGGTCAGTGATAAACTGGCAAAAACAAAACCTCCACCGTCACACCAACAGAAATATGCCCACACTATCATGACCCACGAATCCACGCAGCAGTCTTTTAACCCCGGTATTCCATTGGCAGTACACACCGCCGCGCTCAAAATACACACACTCTTACAAAACACTGACACATTGGACAATTCAAAATACACACACCTGATACACATACACACACCACTCCCACACACCCAATACAATATAAAACACACACCCACATCACCCACAAACCCCTATGACCACAATTGCGACAGAAGGCCAGAGAGTGACACTACAATCTACAACCAAGCATCCACAGGCACACAACACCATCACCCACATAACATCCACGCACCTCACACAACACAACACACCACTAAAAATCACCCCACATATCACAACACACACCACCCCACACATCACCCACACCACCCCATGGCACGGCAAAGTCACCCCAGGTTCTCTGAGGAGGAGCTCAGGGTCAAGGTGGAGAAAATCATCCGGGTAGAGCCACATCTATTCAGATCACAGCTGCAGCACACCTCCATAGCTAGGAAGATGGAGCTATGGCGAAGAATAGTGGGCAGGGTCAACGCAGTGGGACAGCACCCAAGAAATAGGGATGACATCAGGAAGAGGTGGAACGACCTACGGGGGCAGGTGCGTTCCGTGGTCTCAAGACACCACCTTGCGGTTCAGAGGACTGACGGCAGACCCCCACCTCCTCCCCCACAACTAACAACATGGGAGGAGCAAGTCTTGTCTATTCTGCATCCTGAGGGCCTCAAAGGAGTAGCTGGAGGAATGGACTCTGGTAAGTCAAACCTTAACTACTATATCCCCCACCCTACCTGCATGCCATCACATACCCCCACCCTCGCCCTCACCCCCATCACTCCTACTCCTCACAAATGTCCCAATATCACAAACTACACATCCCAACACCAAGCCCTGCATGCAACAACAAAGCATGGACACCCATCACCAATGCATGGCCACTGCACATACCCATACACCCCCCTAAACCATCATCACACAAGGTCCCACACAGGAATGCAAGCACTGGGGTACACGGTCACCCACCCATTGCACACCATGGTACACCCAGATGCAATAATCATGCTTTTACACCCCTGCAGGACCCCTACCCAACGTCACCGCACAGGAGGGTCCACACATGTCCACACCACCAACAGAAGAGGCCCACAGTGATGACAGCAGCTCTGTCCAACTGGATCTAGAAGACCATCTGGGACCTCGGGGCAGTCGGTTCCCCTCACACTGGCACAGGCCACTACAGAGCTTGCCCCCCCTGGAAACACCAGCACAGCACCCACCCAGTGGGCCCATACCTCTGTCCCCAGGACACGTCAATCAGCAGTGTGTCCACCACTACAGGGAACCCAGGCTCACCCATCACCCCAACAACAACAGGGACCTGGGGGCAGTGGCAGTGGGCACACCGTTCAGAGGACAGAGGCCCAGGAACACAGGGGAACTGGGAGGGCTGCTGTGCGACAGGAGGAGGACAGGCCCAGGGAACCCACTCTCCAGGAGGCCCTCTCCAACATCATGGGAGCCTACCATCATTCCCAGGAGACGATGGCAACGGTACTGGCCAAGTTTCAGGAGACCCAGCGGCTGCAGGAGGAACAGTATTTGGACTTCAGGGAGGAACTCAGATCCATCAATTCCACCCTGGGCACTATCGTAGGGGTGCTGAAGGAAGTCCTCAACACCAGGAGGGACACTGTGGCACTACAAGGGGCTCCTGACACTAGCCTGGACGATGAACTGCCCACCACCTCCGCCGGCGCTAGTGGACAGGAGGCACCGCCACAGGACCACCACACCAGCACCCACCCCCTGCAGAGGGAAAACCACACGCAAACGGTCCCTGAGATCCAGGACAAAGACAGAGAACGATGCCAAGACCCCGCCAAGAAATGAGACTGCCCTGAATGTCATCCTTTTGTCCCACCTTGTCACCCTGTCCCTCCTCAAACTGCCCCAGCTACACTTCCTATGCCCCTTTGGACAATGCACCTGTGAGACTAAAAGACTGGACTCTGCCATGGACATACCTCCACCATCACCCCTCACCATTTTACAACCCCCTCCAATATTGAGCACTTATATAAACACCCTTAAAGCACAAAACAATCTGGAGTCTGTCTGTGATTTCGAAATAGTGTATTAGCAATTACAGTGACCAAATGCTCTTTCGATTGTAATGTCAACATACCTATGTCACACAGCTCTAGTCCATGAGGAAACAAAGCAGATGTCACACAGTGGGACCCACATCTGTGAAATCGTAAGGGAAAGTGACAACTCAGTGACCATACACTGGGTGAAAAGGACAGACAGTAGAGAGGTAGTAGTGTTAAAGTACATGTAGTAGGCAGGTTTGTATTCTTACCTGTGTCTCACTGGAAGTATTGCAGGATCACAGAGTTCCTGTTGTCGATGTCCTCTTCTTCTGCTTCCTCGTCTTGGCTGTCCACAGGCTCCACAGCTGCCACAACTCCTCCATCTGGACCATCCTCCTGCAGAAAAGGCACCTGTCATTGCAAAGCTAAGTTGTGAAGCATACAGCAGGCCACGATGATCTGGCACACCTTCTTTGGTGACTAGAATAGGGAACCACCTGTCATATGGAGGCACCGGAACCTGGCCTTCAGGAGGCCGAAGGTCCGCTCTGTAATCCTCCTAGTTCGCCCATGGGCCTCATTGTAGTGTTCCTCTGCCCTTGTCCTGGGATTCCTCACTGGGGTCAGTAGCCATGACAGGTTGGGGTAGCCAGAGTCAACTGCAAATGGCGAGGGACAACTGTTAGACACACATTAACCTGTAGGGATATCCCCAGACCCAGACAACTATTCCCACTGATTTGGTTCCAGGTGCTCACCTAATAGCCACACACAGTGCCTCTGGAGTTGCCCCATCACATAAGGAATGCTGCTATTCCGCAGGATGTAAGCGTCATGCACTGAGCCAGGGAATTTGGCATTAACATGGGAGATGTACTGGTCGGCCTAACACACCATCTGCACATTCATCGAATGGTAACTCTTCCCGTTTCTGTACACCTGTTCACTCCTGCGGGGGCGACCAAGGCCACATGGGTCCCATCAATGGCACCTTTGATTTTGGGGATATGTCCCAGGGCATAGATGTCACTTTTCACTGTAGGCAAATCCTCCATCTGAGGGAACACAATATAGCTCTGCATGTGTTTCAGCAGGGCAGACAACACTCTGGACAACACGTTGGAAAACATAGGCTGGGACATCCCTGATGCTATGGCCACTGTTGTTTGAAAAGACCCACTTGGTAGGAAATGGAGTACTGACAGCACCTGCACTTGAGGGGGGATTCCTGTGGGATGGCGGATAGCTGACATCAGGTCTGGCTTCAACTGGGCACACAGTTCCAGGATTGTGGCAGGATCAAGCCTGTAGGTGATGATTACATGTCTTTCCTCCATTGTCGACAGGTCCACCAGCGGTCTGTACACCAGAGGATGCCGCCATCTCCTCACATGTCCCAGCGGACGGTGCCTATGAAGGACAACAGCGAGCACAGAGTCATCCAACTCAGAGGTACGTAAACACAGCTTACTAAGAAAACCATTCATAACCCGAATTTGGCCTATATGAGTGTTGAGGCAAGGCCTAGGTATGTGTGACGCAGTTACAAATAAAGCCATGTGGGCCCCTGAAATGGCGGCTGCCTGACCTGTAAAGTGGGACAATGGGATGTGAGGTAACTGCGCTGGCGTTGTACACCGTCGCGGTATGCGGTCGAAGACCGCGGTGCAATTCTGCATTGGTTAACATTGGACCCTATGGGTCCCAGGATCCAATGACGATGTACGCCGGCGGTGACGATACGCACCGCCGCGGACGTGACTGCCATTTTCTATCTGTTCAGTCACTCGATACCTGATCTTCTTCATGAGAGGACCTACACTGCATGTCCTGCTGTGACCTCAGTCTGGAAGAGACAATGGCTCGTGCGTCTGGGGAAAGGGCCTCTGCCTTCACATCGGAGGAGTTGGAGAAACTCATGGATGGGGTCCTCCCCCTGTACACGCTACTCTACGGTCCTCCAGACAAACAGGTAAGTACACTGGGAGCATGCTGTATGGGCAATGCCTGTGTGGAGTGGTGTGGATGAAAGATGGTGGGGGAGAATGATGCATGCATGAAACGAAGGTGAGTGCATGTGCCACATGGCAGGATAGGGATGCGGGCCAATGACTGTGACGGTGCAGTTGGTAATAACTTCTCTTTGTCCCCTGTACAATTCATGTAGGTCAGCGCCCACCAGAAGAAGGATATTTGGCGTGCCATCGCCAAGGACGTCCGGACCCTGGGGGTCTATCACAGACAGAGCACCCACTGCCGGAAAAGATGGGAGGACATTCGCCGCTGGAGCAAGAAGACGGCAGAGGCCCAGCTGGGGATGGCCTCCCAACGTGGGAGGGGTGCCCGTCGCACCATGACCCCCCTGATGTTCAGGATCCTGGCGGTGGCATACCCGGTGTTGGATGGGTGCTTGAGGGCATCACAGCAGCAACAAGGGTGTGAGAAAACTCTCATGCAGCTGATTCAGCACGCAGTGGAGGTGTCTGGGTGGGGGAGGTGGGCTGTGGGTTTCCCTAGGCCAGGGCGAGTGTGCTAGTTAAGTCCCTTTTTTCAGGCAGACCCTGTGGCACCCCACCCCACCTGGGTACAGTGCTACACCTAGTCAGGCTCCTGTGACATCCATGTGTGCAGATATCGGCCATACCTTGTAGGCCATGTCCCAGGGATTGAATAGTGGACCCCAAGTACGCGGCGTAGTGCAGGGGGCTTCTGTGTCTGTCGTGTCCGCCAACGGTAGCAGTAATGCATGCACTCAACATGTCTTTCTTCTGTCTCCCCCCCCTTTTTGTGGTCTCCCTGTACATGTATGCATTAGCATCATCAGGCGGAGGAGCAGTGGCACCGGTGCAGGAGGGAGCTGCATCCCACATGGCCCTGGAGGGCGACACTACGGAGTCTGATTTCACCAGTGGGACGGAGGGCGAGGGGAGCTCCACGGCAGGGACAGGAGCTGACACCAGTGATACGGACTCGTCCTCTGATGGGAGCTCCCTTGTGGTGGTGGCGTCATCTGTGCCCCCGCATCTACAGGTACAGCCACCACCCCCCCTCCAGCACCGCCCTCCCAGCAGCCCCTCAGCCTTTGCCCCGTGCCCGCTCACCCAGGAGGGTGGGCATCTCCTTCGCCCCAGGCACCTCAGCCCCTGCCCCAGTCACCCCTGCTGCCCTCAGTGAGGAGGCCATTGACCTCCTCAAGTCCCTCACTGTTGGGCAGTCTACCATTTTGAATGCCATCCAGGGTGTAGAGAGACAGTTGCAACAAACCAATGCACTCCTGGAGGGCACTCATTCTGGTCAGGCAGCCCTTCAGCAAGCTTTTCAGACTCTGGCCTCAGCACTGATGGCAGCCATTGTCCCTGTCTCTAGCCTCCCCCTCCAACTTCTTCCACCCAGACCCAATCCCCTGTACCTCAGCCTACCCCAAGCACACCATCAGACCAGCATGCACACACCTCAACACACAAAGGAAGCTCAGGCAAACATAAGCACCACACATCCCACAGGCACTCACGCAAGTATCACACACATGCAGACATAGCAACATCCACTGCCTCCACTGTGTCCCCCTCCTCCTCATCTCCCTCCTCCCTCTCTGTCTCGTCTCCACTCACACCTGCATGCACTACATCTACAGCCACTACTTCCATCACCAGCACACCCTGCTCACGTGCAGTCACCACCTCCACTACCATTCACACATCCCCTGTGTCCTCTCCCAGTGTGTCTGTGACGCCACCTCCCAAGGTACACAAACGCAGACACACACCCACCCAACAGCCATCCACCTCACGACAGCCTCCTGCGCATGCACCTTCACCCAAAGTCACCAAACGTACACCTCCTACAACCACAACCTTTTCCTCCACTCCCAAACCCCCTCCAGCTACCCGTCCCAGTGTTCCTAAGAAACTTTTCCTGTCCACCCTTGACCTCTTTCCCTCACCTCCCCCACCCCGTCAGTCTCCTAGGGCACGACTCTCCAGGTCCCAACCTAGCACCTCAGCCACAACATCGGCGGGACCAGTGGTGCCAGTAGTCACCGGATTCTGGAGTGCACCAGGCAGCAGGGCAGCCAGTGTGGCAAGGGGCCACAGCACGGACAGTCCCCCACATGTCAAGCATCAAAAGTTGGCCAGTGCCCGGCGGGAGAGGGGGAAGACAACAGCCAGCAAAGCCGCTCCCAGGGGTACAGGTGGGAGTGTGGAGTCAGCTGCGACACCTTCCAAGGTGGGGAAGGGGCACAAGAAACCCGTCAAGTCTGGGAAGATCAGTACAGCGGAGAAGACCGGCAGCAGCCCCGCTGGCCCAGACAGGACCGCCAGCAGCAGCCCCGCTGCCCAGGAGGGGACCACCAGCATCAGCCCCGCTGCCCAGGAGGCGACCGCCAGCAGCCCCGCTGGCCCAGACAGGACCGCCAGCAGCAGCCGCGCTGCCCAGGAGGCGACCCCCAGCATCAGCCCCGCTGCCCAGGAGGTGACCGCCAGCAGCCCCCCTGGCCCAGACAGGACCGCCAGCATCAGGATGTGGCGTTGGGCACTCAACAGGCTGAGGTGCCCCCCCTTTCCCTTCCCCCTGAGGTGCCTGTTTTATTTCTATCTGATGCCCCTGCAGTGTTCTCTCCATCATGTTCGGGTGTCTTGTGTGGGCCTCGCCCATGCAGTGTGGGCCCAGTGGTCCACGGACTTTAAGGGTGGAATATCCTGGACTAATATTCTCGGTGTATATATTTGTAAATAGTGTATGTATATTATTTGACTACTGAATTTTAATATATTACAATCGTTCAGCTCATTTCCTTTTGTCTTTGCATTCTTCCGGGGGGGTTGGAGGGTGTAACTGTAATGTATCATGCTGTATTAGTGTGTGTGTTGTCGTGGGTGAGGGTGGGGGTGCTGCGTGTTGCGTGTGTCACTGTTTTTTCCCTCCCCCTCCCCTGTGTCGTAGGTGCAGTACTCACCGTGGTCTTCGCCGCCGGCGTTCGTGCTCCTGGTAGAGGAGCAAGAAGATAAAGGCAGGGAGAATCTGGAGTTCCGGTTCCATGGCGTCCTGGTTCCTCATGGGGTGTGTAGAAGTGAGCGTTTTCCCTTCGAAGTCCTGTTTCCGCCCTGTTTTTGTTCGCGGTGAATCCGCCCCGGAAAAGGTGGTGAATTGGTAGGTTGTGATACTGTGGGCGGTACATTGTCTCCCGCCTGTCTGTTGGCGGTGACCGCCGCGCTGTTTGTTTGTACCGCCGTGGCGGTCGGAGTGTTAAAGTGGATGTCTATGTTGGCGGTTTCCGCCAAGGTCGTAATTCCATTTTTTTTACCGCCGACCTCTTGGCGGTCTTACCGCCGCTTTAACACCGACCGCCAGGGTTGTAATGACCACCATAGTGTCTTCTGCAATTGACATCATTCAGAATAACATGCCCCTTCAACACCATGTACTCCATCATGGAGTTAGGTTGGATGTTACAGATTCTGAAAAATGGCCACCTCCCATGGAAATACATTAACAGTAATGACCTGTTCTTTGCTTTTAATTTGTCTGCAGAACAACAGATAATGAATAAAGAGGAAGCAAGTTACACAATGTTTAATATAGAAAAGCTAGAAAAGTTGCCTTTCACAGTAGCAGAAAGTCCTTCAATAGTATTATACATGGCATTATAAATCTGCCAATTTCCACCTTTTGTTTCATGAAATGCTTGTAACAGTTTGCTGTAGGTGGAAATGAGCGGCTAGGAAATAGCTTTATTAAAGAAGAGTGCGAGTTGCCTCTCGAGTACAAATGTCTGAACAGCGAAACAGAGGTCTTTGTGAGCGGAAGCGAATGCAAGACTACTGTTAGTCATTCAATGATTTCCAAACAGGTGTCACTTCAACGCTTTTGCAATGCAGGGGTCTCAAACTTGGCGTGCTTACTGAAGGGTACTCCCATCCCTTTGATTTGTCCAGCATTTCGTACACTTTTGAATGGAAGTTATGTGGTCCTGAACAAACAGAGCTGTTGCGGTCTGAGACCAGGAACTGCCTACGCAATTTCAGTCTCTCAAATTGTAACTTGTTGTGAACATGTTCTAGTCCCCCCCTCACAAGAGATAGAGTAGCAGAAATGTGGCCCCACATTGATACTACTAATGTAAGTTTTGAGTAGGTGAGCAGACTAAAGGCACTATTGTTTCAAAAACAAGTGATGTTGACATCGGCCAGAGAGACGTATGCTCTCCAGATAGCAAGATCATCAGCCGAGATACAATCCCTATCAAATACCAACTTCCCCAAGCACTTTGGAGGGCTGGTTTCCAGAATATTCAACGCTCCAAGCACTACTGGGATTAAACATTTCTTTAAGGCTGATGGGTCTGGATTCATTTCCATCTTCCAGGATGTCTTCGGAGTCATTCTATCAGCTATCCATACACTCAAGTGTGTTTGGCAGCTTTCTGGTGACTTTGGTGCTGATTGGTGGGATGTTGCTGTTGCTGTTTCTAATAAGCAGGGGTTGTTCCTTCTCAGATAAGCAGAGTGATGGTGCTATTACCACCAGCCCAGCTGTGCTGTGATCGCATGCTGCAGTTCTTTGGTGCTCCGTTGCTGGCAGGGTTGGTGCATGATTTGTCATTGTCATTCCGACCAGTCCTATGGTGCGCACAACCTATCCTTCATTGCACCTTGGGCCTCTTCAAGTGTCTACCATTGGTGTGTCTTGCTGTTCCACCAGTGCATCCTATGGACAGAGAACTGCTGATGTTCCCGATGAGGGTTCATTCACAGTCGTGCCCCATGAGACTGAGGCTGATTTGCGAGGCCACATATGAGCCACCCTTTGTCAACTATTTGGCTCCTTCAGGCATTTTGGATTATGACACCTTCACAGGTGATCCTCCGCTTGAGACTTCCGCGCATTACTGCTCTATGGATCTGTCTGCCAATCCTGTCATCGATCTGACATCTGACGATGTGGAGTCATTCCTAGATGCGCTCACTTTTGATGACTTCGGAGACATTCTTCAAGATCATGATTATTTTTAACTGATTTGATCATTGACTTTATTCTAAAGTTTTAAACTTATGCCAAAATTCCCTTCTTCAGTTAGATCTACTTTGGTCTGCTGTGCTTGTCATGGTTGGCATTTGATCTCTTTGTATGTTTTTAGCTAGTTTTTAATAAAATGTTTTTTAACTCTGAGCATTTTAGCTTTGACTCATACACCTTCTATGGTGTCATCATTATGGTGTGATCCTCGGTCCGGCAATGGGGAGGGTATAGTGGATCCTATGTAGTTTTTATGGGAATCAGGAGGTTAGCTTAACCTTCTGCCTTGAAGTCCTGTGCCCCTGTCACCTTGTGACTTTTATCCTACTTATCCTGCTCTGTCATAGCCCGTTTATTTTATTATTTCTTTTAAGATGGCTGCCTTTGTTTAGAGTTAGAGCAATGTTTTGATTTGCATTATCAGTGCCACTCTGTGAAGGCGTCACTATCAGTGTCAAAACCAAGTGATGGACGTAGGTATTCACAACAAGTCCCTTTCCCGCTTACGTGTGACAGGAACATAAAGTATTTCTGGTGGGAATTGTTTACATAATTGCCACCACAAGCCTGCCCCTTATCTATTATTTGGGAACAAACCTGCGTCAGGGTTTCTACAAGATCTGTTTAAATACATCTTACATAGACAAAGTTATCAAAGGGATTCCTACCAGATGATATCAACGCCATCTATGCTGCAAATCTCCTTGATGCAGACCCAGCCTTTGTGTCACCACGGAGTCTGATCTAGAGACCTCATTCCAAAGTAAAGAGGGTTGAGGGGTGCTTCTCATGGACCTGGTACTGCAGATTAGGTTTATCACACCTAGCTCTCATTAGGTTAGGGATTAGGTTCTCCATGCTAGGGTTTTAGGGATTTTACATTTCATGTTTTTTGCAAGATGGTGGGGGTCTTTGTATTCACGACTCTTATCTTTACAATTCTGCTTCTTGCATTGTTCATTATCCTAATCATTGCAGCTCATGCATTTTACCATAAATTGCAGTCTTTTTAATAAACTGATTGAAAACTATCTTGTATCTCCTTTATTGTCTGTGTGTGCCTGAGACATATTACTAACATGAGAAAAGGGTAACTTCGGCTCCACCGCAACTCCCCTAATATGTCGCACTATAGAGTCCATGCATAAGGCTGCCCGAAATCACCTTTTACTGTTTGGGTTTTTGGTCAGGTACTGTTTGTGAGCCGGGAGGGTTAGACCTGCAGTTGTGACTTGTTGTAGGATTGGCTTAGTTGCCTACAATCAAAAGTGCTGTCATCCCTAAACCAGCAGTCTCGTCTAGGAGTGAGAGTCCAACTGCGACAGAGGAACCCTCAAGGCTAACTTAGTTCCTGTATTAATAGTAGCTGATTGTTTTCCATCTACTTTAGCAATGTGCAAGGCAAAAAATGCTAATAATAAAGAAGAGAAATGAATAGAAGAATAAAGAAATATCTAGAATTAAGTGAGCATATTAATAAAGAAAATAAAAGACTAAAAGAAAGATCAAATCTGAAAAGGAAAAGGAGGAATTCAGCAGAGGATGAGAGTGAACTCTGAATACACCTGGGAATGGAATTTTGTGATGGTTCCAAACCATCAGATAACGGATTGGAAGAGCATTTTTAATTAACAAATTATTAGGTGTAGAATTAAACTTGTAGAAATAAAATGTAGGCCTGAAAACTGAAAAATGACATTTTGCGTTCTTTTTCTTTGCTAACTAAGCAGCTGAAAAAGCTCAAGGAAACAATATCTGTAGGCTTTAGTTGAAGAATGCACAATGGAGCACATATTTTACTTGATTTGGCATTAGTGACCTAAGTAAAAAATATATTATAAATAATTGTTGCTAAGAAAAATTTAACAATGGACCAAGCTGTAAACTATATTATTTTTAACCTTCATGTGTTCATAAGTTTTAATAATGAATATACATGTTAGTAATATCACAAAATCTGATTATTTATGAATAAACGGAATAGAAAAGAGCGAAGGGGAAAGGAAATGTGAATTGCTAATAAGAATTACACTAACCATGAACTTTTTTTTCTTGTTTCTTGTAATGGTGAGAATCAGTATCCAGTAGATAGTTTGGATTCAACGTCTGACGAAATAAATAAAATGTTGTGTAGCTGCTTGTTAGATAAATTAATTAACAGAAGCTGTCATGTTCTCACAAAGACATTGAAGTGTGACTGGGTGAATCAGTGGTGGAGTCGGTGAAAGAAGATACACGTTTCAAAACTGTATGATTATAAAATGAATGTTCCTAGATTAGTGTTGGAACCTTAGAAGCTTGGGAAGCATTAAAGCATTGCAGCATTAGAAGCTTAGGCTCATTCTGACACTGTGATTTCTCACAGACACTCTCTGATATACTTCTCAGAATTTATTAACTCTTTATGTGCTCTTCTGATTGAGGGATTATCACACTTTTATGGAACCATTCTTTAGATTAGAATAGGGAAATTAAGTTATATGGAACATGCTTTATGCATTGTTGTGTTTCACCTTGATTTATTGTTCTTCAATATAAATTAGATTCTGTCAATAAAGATAAGAAACTAATAAAACTGATAATAAAAATACTAAACCTTCTTCCAACTGTCATCATTGTCTCATATAAAATGTTGCTGATAATTTGAGAATTGTTTATGTTTTAATTTGAAGCTTCTCCTTGTCTCATAACACACCTTAAAGGTCTATTGCCTAAGGTCCAGTAGCAAAGTGGAAAACAATACATGTGTTTATACCAGCATTTTTTACTCTTGCAGCTTCTTCTGGCAAACTGATTCAATGTCTTCAGCTTATGCAAAATGCAGTAGTTCACATTGTGGACGGCTGTGCCAGGTGGGACCTTAATACATCCATCTTAAAATCCCTTCAATGGTGACCTGTACATTTTTTTTAAATCCCTGGCTATTTTTCACAAAGCCATTTACAAACGTTCTATGATGCTTCTTGCATCCAAACATTTGTGTCACAATCCCACTAGAAACATGAAGTCTTGCAACCTAGTCCTTCTCTCTGTCCCTGGATTAAAGACATCATTCTATAGCAACAAAGCATTCACCACAGCTGCTGCAAATATTTGGAACTTGCTAACTTTGTCCCAATCACTTGAAACCATTGTTATGTGTTTTAGAAAACACGAGAAAACCTGGCGTTTAATCAATAAACATATCTAACTCCTGCACTACAGTACTAAGATGATTACCAGAGCTTTAAACATACCCACTAACATAACTTAACAAAGTAGTTTCATTGAGGAACGGAGAAGGAGGGAGAGAGGCAATTAAAAATAGCCAGGTGTTGGGAATGAGAGCTCTACCTGAAGAGGCAAGGTTGCCGTGCTTCTTGGAGAGGGAAGGACTAGAGAAGCCGGTGGCACAAGAAGGGAAACCTGGCAGTCAGGAAACAATCATAGGTTGGAGCTGGGACAGGGAAAAGTATGGAAAGCAGACTTGTAAATGTCAGTAAACCTGAAGGCTTAGAAACTATGATGACAAACAGAACTCAGCCACCACGATGTGATCTTAGTAAGGTCTGAGAAAGGAAGGGACTAGTTAGAACAAAACAAATCACTTTTGTATTGCAAATACGAGCAACTAAGTGAGAATTTGAGATGTTTTCAATGTGTCAGGAAGTTTTGTGTTGTAAACTGGTCTAGAGGCAGGACCCAAAAAGGCGTTGTGACTACCACATGGAAAAAAGGAGCACAATCCTTACAGAATCCCCATGACAATTACTTCACTGTACATGACAATAACATATGAGAACCAGAACTCTTGCCATGTCATTCTCCTTTCCCTTCCAGTTTTTTAATCTTCCCCGGCTTTCCTGTATATTTGTTAAAACTGTTGACATGCAAATTATTGCATTGGTTTAAGCACAAATTATTGTTTAAGTTGGGGATGTAGTGTCAAAAACATGTAAACACTAACCCCAAGCAAAACGTAAGTGCCACTCCCAAAGCGCATGTCATGACATGTTCTAGTGCAGGAAGAGGAGAGCTGGCAGAGCTAAAAGGAGAGCTGGCAGAGCTAAAAAGAGCCCCCCGTAGGTTCTACCACAAACCTCCAATTCTCAGTTAAGACTAACATATTCAGCACTAAATACCCTGAGATAGTTTAGTCTGCATTACAGTATAAACCACTGAACAGAATTACATCAAACTTCACTCAAAGGAGAATTTTTTGTTGGTTTAATGTAAATTTGATCAATAGTTTTTCAAAAATATGCGTTGTGAAAAGGGGTGGGTGGGGAGTGAAGCATTAACCAATCAGAGACCTTTTTTATCTTGACTTTTAATTTGTGGAATGTTTGTTGACCACAAATTTGGGGTTTTCAGACCCAAAACAGTTCCAGAAACCCAAGTGTTCTGATTGGCTGGCCACAACAGGAAAATCACTATTGCGGCCACCATTACACAATGTAGCGTTTGGTGTTTATTTTATGAAAAAAAATCAAAGGTAGCATAAGGAGCACGGAGAGCATTACCAGACCCCTACCTAACCCACAGGTCTATGTAGGGTGCCCCAAAGGGCCCAGGTCTCCCCAGGCCATTAAAATACAAAAAAGCAGTTTTTCTTTCAGGATTCATGCATCATGTGTCACATTCATGGACTGTGGATTCCACCGAAGGTCCAGAAATCCAGGTTAAAAGAAATACAATTTGCATACAGATACACAGGGCAGGAGCCCCTGTACTTGCATGATAGGTTTGGAGTGGAGCCTGGCAAGGACCTCTGACATAAGGCTGGTGCAACGCCTGATCAAAGGTTGGTGCAACGCCTGATCAAAGGTCATACCATGTACCTACAACAAGCTGCACACCACTTTTGGTTGTATGTACCCCGGCCTGATTTAGTAGATGGGTATCATAAAAGAAATTCACTAAAAACAATTATGGTGTATTCTGCTCAAAAAACATTAATGCACGTTTAGAAATAGCTCAAAAATTCAATTAAAATTACAAATAAAGTGATGTTATGGCTATAAATAAAACCAACCCCCCAACACAGACCAGTTATGATTATGACTCAATACATCAGGGTTGGCTCCTCTGCTATGGCAGAGGAGCGTCGCTGTAATGCTATCTGTATTTAAATGACTAGCTCCATCTTGACCACTGACTCCATTTTGTGCTTAGCTTAGCTTCAAACACTGTCACATTGATGGTGGAAATATTTTTACATGCATAGGTTGTTAATGTGTTTTTCACTTCTTCTCAAAAAGAATGGGCATAACATGGGGGAGTAGGAATGATAGGTTGTACCAGGCTGAGAATGTTTATGGTAAAGCAGGGAACAGCTCAGTCTTGGAAAAACACCGTGAGATTTGGCCACTCTCTATCATGTTTTTTTCAACACTGACCTGGCACGGCCAACATTTCAACAACAACTTATTCGATGGGAGATGAGGTTTCTAGAATACTCTCCAGTTTGTTTAAAGTATATAAGGGGAGGAAGCATGACAACCGGGGCTAGAAGGGACTCCTCTAAGGAGGGACGCCTTGCACAGAAACTAATCCCATTTGTGGGTAGCCTCCTTCTGTTTCGGTTGTCCGGGTTCCACGTCCTGAAGTTGGCAGACAATGGGATGATGTCAGTGTCAAGCCCCATGGTGATGCATTATTAATTCTTATTTTTAGCTTTGAGTTGTTCATGCATGAATACGTAGTCACTATTTATATATATATATATATATATACATAGGTATATATATATATATATATGATAGTCATTGTTGAAGTATTGCATTCTTTTTATTTCTGTGATCATTATTATTCTATTGCTGTGATTATTTTTAGAATTGCACGTGTGTTGCTGCACTTGAAATAAAAGCTCACGTTAAATAAAAGCTCACGTTAATCTTTCTGTGCATGAAACTTTGGAAGTGCCTTGATAAATTCATTACTCAGACTAAGAGTGATGCATCCTTGGCATTCCTTTAATTTCGTCTTCTCTCAGTAAGAAGTAGAGCAGAACAATTGCCCACCCCCGCCAGCAGCAGCTGCAAACCTTTAAGAATAAAACAATAATTAACTATTTTTGTTTTTGAAAGGGTGGGGCCATGGGCAGGACAGGCATGACTGTCTCGGGCCGGCCAAACACACGTGCGCACTGTGCTCTCTCCAACCCAGCACTGTGTTGCCAGGCTGGAGAGAGCAGGCCCAGCTCCCCGTGGGCCTGGGGAGCGCCCTAGCTGGGCGCTCCAGCCAATCCCAATGCTGCTCTGAGCAGCGTCAGGATTGGCCGCAGGGCAGGCTGGGAGCCTGTGCCTGCAGTGTGGTGGACAGCGGCAGTGCACTCAAGGTAAGTTTTTAAAAAGAAAATATTTTTTATTTTTGTTCTGTTTCCCAGTCTCTGCCCTGCCATTTTTCCCAGTCTCCTTGGGCGACTTAGGCACCAAGTTGTGTTGGCTTATGGGGTCTGTACAGCAATATTTCATGTTGAGGCACTTGTTGTGCGAGGCAGAATTAACAAGATAGCCGAAGTTGTTCACTTTGTTATTTCCTGTCCTAACCTTCTTACCAAGAGGTGCAAAAAACAATTCTGAAGATGTGTCTTTTTTTAGTTTTGAGATCAGCAGCTCTGTTCCCAAACATCAAATGTTAAGTGACTATTTGGCGTGAATAGCACATGATTGGCCAGTGTAGGTGATGAGTGTCAGATACAAGCTAGATTTAAATGATAGTCACATAAAATAACTTTGCATACAATTCATCTAAATGGAACTCATTTATATACTCAGAGGCTGTCTTGAAAATCTGACAGTGATCTGCCATTTTTGACCTACACTAGACACCCCTCGTCTAGCACAAAGAATGCATTCTATTTACTTTCGTGACACAGTTTACCAGATGGTATGCAATATTTTCATAGAAATCTCTTATTGATTCTGAACATTATTCCAAATATCAGAAAACAACAATAAACCATACACACCAACCAGCATTTAACATCAGTAATTTGACATTCAATATTAATGGTTCAGCTAACAATTTAGTGAAATTATTATTAGTGTAATTCTTGCCATATGTTTACTTAGCTGTTTTGGATATTGAGCTACTGGTGGAAGGGGTGAAACTCTACTGAAGCAGCAGCCACACATTCTGTCAAGGTCAAGTCACAAGCAAACTCCAAATTAACCTGTGCTTAACCCCTTGGGTGCGGGCGTTGGCCACTGGCCGACGCCCACACTACCTCCCTGGTGCGGGTCACGACCAGTGGCCGACACCAGGAAGGGGGTTAATAAATCCTCCGGTGCGTTGCACCCGAGGATTTTTTTTTTTATCCCCAGGAGACACAGAAGCTTTTCCTTGTCTCCCCCCGCCCCTTTCTGACGTCAGCGCGCCGCGAGGCACGCTAACGTTACCTTGTTGATTTCCCCATCAGAGCAGGAAGGGGCCATAAGGCCACTTCCTTCTCTGATGGAAAAAACGGCCCCAAACGGCCTTCCCCACGTTCGGGAAGGCCACGTAAGAAAAGGGAGACTCTCCCCTTTCTTACGAGGCCTTCCTGAAAGTGTTTCCTGGCCCCCGATCGCAGCCCAGCTGCGATCGGGGGCCAGGAAACACCACTAGACACCAGGGATTTCACTTGGAGGGGTCGGCCCCCTCGGAAAACGGGCCACCCGCCCCCCCTCCGGGCATATTTTTTTTTTAAAAGGTAGGTGTCCCCTGGGTAGGGGGGGGGGCGCGATCACTTTTGATCGCACCCCCCCCCCCGGGCTAAATTGTATT